>NW_006399884.1:4022909-4049119 GCF_000299155.1 Elephantulus edwardii | reverse complement strand
CCTTTCACAATAGCTAATCACAAGATTAAATACTTGGGAATAAATTTAACCAGAAGTACAAAGGACCTTTTCCAAGAAAATTACAAAACATTACTACAACAAACAAAAAGAGATCTTGAAAAGTGGAAGAACTCCAACAAGTTTGAAAACCTACAGAAAACGAACACATGTTTAGAAATACACTCTGTACTCAAACAGAAGTAGAACACATAAACAGATTCAAAACTGAAGAAAAAAATTGAACAGTATGTTGGAAAAAAATAAAGGCAAAACCAATACTTGGCAGCATTGTCAACAGGGAGAAAATAAAGGTATTTACCATGTGAGCAGGAACCAGACAAGGATGTCAACAATCAATATTCCTATTCAATATTGTGTTGGAATTCCTAGCTAAAGCAATAAGGCAAAAGAAGAAAATAAGAGGATTTCAAATTATATGTGGACAGTATGAAAATGTATGTAGAATACCTTAAATACTAAAAAAAAAAATACCACAGATGTACTAGAATTAGTAGATCAATTCAGCAGAGTGGCAAGATACAAGATCAGCATACAAAAAGAGCCACAATGTCAGTCTAAAGACTAACATATGCCTAATTCAAGCCATGGTCTTCTCAATATGCATCTGAGGGCTGGACAACATGTGAGGATAACAGAAGAAGAAACTATCCCATTGAGTTGTGGTGTTGGAGATGAATACTGAGCATATCATGAACTGCCAAGAGAACAAATAGGTCTGTCCTAGAGAGGGTAAAACCAGGTTGTTACTTAGACGCAAGGATTTGGAATTCCATCTCATATACTATGGATCTGTTGTCGAAAGAGGCCAATCCTTGGAAAAGACATCATGCTTGGAAGGGTAGAAGATCTGCTCGGCAGAAGAAGGCCCTAGTTAGATTGGCACAGTGACTGTGACAAGAGGGTCATGAGCATGAGACACTGAAGTTGGCTTGCATAGGGCAAGATTCAGAGCCATTATTCTTAAAGTTAATATGAATAGTTAACTAGATGATACATAACAACAACACAACTGTCGTGATCAAAGCAGCACGGTATCATCACAGTAATAGGCACATAGATTAATGGAATAGAATTGCAAACTCAGAAACTACCTGTCGTCATTGTTACAGTGACTGATATGAAGAGAATGGCACAAGATGGGGTAGAGTTCAAATTCATCCTTCATAGGATCACTGTGAAATATAGGCAACTCCCTGGCAGCTAACAATGCCAACCACCTATGGTCATTTGACTTTTGATGAGGAGACAAAATCCATTACATGAGAAAACAACAGACTGTTTAATAAATAGTTCTGGCAAAATAGGGCATTTAATTGCAGAAAAACTAACAAGAGCCATGTCTCACACTACATACAAAAACCAATTCAAAGTGGATCAGGGACCTAGAGGTAAAACTAAAAACTGTAAAAATTATCAGAGAGACGAAAGCAACTCAAATGCCCATAAACAACTGGATAAATTGTGGTACATTCACAGAATGAAATATTTTGCAACATTCACAAAGCAAAACAAAACAATTAATAACTAGTGGAACACTACACAACTTTAGTGAATCTAGAGGATATCATCCTGAGGACGTCTAGAGGACATTTCACTCAGTCATAATGGACAAATACTATGTAAGACCTCTAGAATAAAAATAGAATAAAGTGGGTAAACAATGAACACTGTAATGGATTGGGGAAGGAAAGACAATCTGAAATGAATGGACAAATAGACACCACATGTATTGCAATAAACAATTTAAACAGGACAGACATAATGGATTCTATGGGAGAAGAAGAGGAGGAGCGATTGGGAGTAAGATAAAAAAAAGAATAAGAAAAAGTTTACTTCCCTTATTACCCAGATGGAAATAATAATGGAAGGTTGGGAAACAGTGATGGGAGAGGTTGGGAGTAGGAAAAGTAATTAGGGAATGGATGGGTAAGGGGATGGAAAAGGGAGAGTACATAGAGGTTTGACAGGATGCTGTAATAATGGTGCTATATGATGATAATTATTGCTATGAAATGAAATATGTGACTGAATGAAAAGCAACTTAAAAAAATATAAACCTGAAAATTAAATTCTGAGTCATTATGCCAATCAAATATATTCTAAGTATTATTTTTTCCCCCTCTGGATATTAGTTGTAAATTAAAATTTGTTTTATGTTCATCTTCAGTTTCTTCTTTTTAACTAAATGTATTAGTTTCTTTCAAAATAATGGCTATATAACGGTGGTTATTACTGAGATAATTTTCATGCTTTTTGGTGGTAGAGTGAAAAATGATCTACCAAAGATATCCACATCCTAAATCCTGGATCCTGTAAACACACAGTTTATACTTTAAAAGATAATTTTTACAGATGCAATTAAATGAAGAATTTTTTTAGATAGGGAGATTATCTTGGATTATTTGGATTATTTCAATATATTGAAAAGGATCTTTAAAATCCTATGAGGCAGTTTTACTCTGTCCTATAGAGTCATTATGAGTTGGAAATGACTCAGTGATTATTAATTTGGTTTAGTTTACATGAGGAAGATAAGAGACTTAGAACCAATGAAAAGATGTTCCAATGAAAGCAGAGATTGAAGTGATGCACTTTAACGATGGAGGAAGGGGACAGAAGACCAAGGATTGTCATAAAGTTGGAACCAACTCATAAATGAGCCTACCCAGGTTTCCAGAGGCTGCAAAGAGTGTAGAAGAACATTATCTATCTTCCTCTTGTGGAGAAGCTAACGGATCCAAGCCTTTGAGTTGGCAATGGAACTCTTTACCTACCAGGTTCCCAGAGCTCCCAGGGGGCCTTAAGAAAATAGAAACAATTTCCCCAGTACAGTCTTCTGACCTCTAGAACTATAAGGTATGTTAATATTTAAAACTTAGGGTTAAACACAATTCTCTATGGACTAATCTATTTCTCCACAAATATGTTGGCTTCTGGAGGTCCATTGAAAAGATTTAGATAAGACTGTATCTCTAGACCCTCCTTATAACAACAAATGGCTCTTGGGAACAGATTAGGTATCATCAGGGACCAGGTCTCATAGAAAAGGAATGTTGTCCTTGAGTTACAGTGGGAATGCTGGTGGGATAGTCCATAGTCCAGGAAGTTGGATGGCTCACCTAAAGGTGATGCCTCTCTGGTGCTTTGAATCCACCAGTTGCTTGGAGATAGAGAGATGAGCAATATCCTCCCATGTGGTTTTCAGCCTTGGAAGTTTGTTGTGAAAGGAAAATTTTTGAACAATGTCCCCACCCCCAGTGTTGTAAGAACCTGTACTTTTTGATCTTGTGTAACCGTTTATGTTCCAGGAACTAGCTAACCACAATGTGAACAAACACTTATTGGAAAAATCCTGTATCTTAACTGGCATCAACAGCAGGTGGCTGACCCAGGACTGAACTTCTGCTTTTCCGAAGAGCCAATGAGCATTCTCCATGCCAAAGAACCCCTAGACCCTCTATAAAAATCCCTTGCTTTCTCGGTTCGGGGTCGACTCCCCTGTCTCCTGCGTGAGATACAGGTTGACCCAGAGCTCCGCCAATAAAAGTCTCGTGTGTTTGCAGCAAGTGTTTCTGGTGTGAGTTGCTCGGGGCTGCGCTAGACAGCAGGATCGAGGAAAGTCCGAAATTTTGGTCTTTCATTTGGGGGCTCGTCCGGGATCGGTGCGACCACCCGCAACCCTGCCAACCACTTGGAGGTAAGAGGATCCTCAATTTTTCTCTGTCTGTGCGGTGCCGCAAAATCTGTGTGTCCATAAGTCTGTTTTACTTTCAGTTTGTGGCTGTCATGTGCCCGTCAGGGCTGGACGACTGTAGTAGGCAGATGCGCCTGAGGACTACAAGCCACAACCCTGGGGAGATGTCCCTTTGGGTGGAATACAGATCCAGAGACTTTAACGGTCTCTGATCTGTCTGAGGGGCTTAGAATGTCCCACCTGAGAGATGGGAGGGCCCCCCCCACCTGAGAGATGGGAGGGCCCCCCCTATCTGAAGTAGCTTTCAGTTGGTTGTCACGAAGAGAGCTTCTTGTGTGTCTTGTATTTCTTGTGAGTGTCTGCTGTGTTCTGTGGGCGACTACTATGGGACAGACAGTGACGATTCCTCTAACTTTGACTTTAGGACATTTTTCTGAAGTAAGAACCAGGGCTAATAATCTCTCTGTCAATGTTAAAAAAGGACCTTGGCAAACTTTCTGTTACTCTGAGTGGCCCACTTTGGGAGTCGGTTGGCCACCACAGGGAACATTTGACCTAACCATCATTTTGGCAGTTAAAGATCTTGTTTTCCAGGAAGGACCAAGCATGCGTCCTGACCAACAGCCATACATCATCGTGTGGCTAGACTTAGTGCAGAATCCACCGCCGTGGGTAAAACCCTGGGTATTGAAGAAAAACACCATCCCTCCTCGTATGTTGGCCCTAAAAACCCGAACTCCTGAGTCTAGAGTTCCCCTAGCCTCAGGAGGTACGCCCTCGGCACCACTCAAAATTTATCCTGAGATTGACAACCCACCTGAGTGGCCTGAGATGCGTCACAATCCTCCCCCATATCAGGGCCAGGCCTACCCGGGTCCCCCCATGCCTGCAGGTGCCCCCCAGGGACCAGCATGAGGGACTCGCAGTCGGAGGGGTCTAGAGAGCCCAGATTGCACTGTGGCTCTCCCCTTACGAGCGTATGGAGGGCCCCCAGAGCCAAGACAACTCCAACCCCTCCAGTACTGGCCTTTTTCCTCTGCTGACCTCTATAATTGGAAGACTAAACATCCTTCCTTCTCAGATAACCCCACAGGGCTTATTGGACTGATTGAGTCCCTCATGTTCTCTCACCAACCTACCTGGGATGATTGCCAGCAACTTCTCCAGGTCCTCTTCACTACTGAGGAGAGAGAGAGAGAATTCAGACAGAAACCAGGAAAAACGTCCAAGATGTCACAGGACAACCAGTTCAGACTCCTGTGGCCATGGACGCGGGATTTCCTCTTGTTCACCCCAACTGGGATTATAACACTGCTGAAGGTAGGGAGCAGCTATCCGCCTATCACCAGGCTCTTGTAGCGGGTCTTAGAGGGGCTGCATGATATCCCACTAATTTGGCCAAGGTAAAAGAAGTCCTTCAAGGGCCTACTGAACCCCCTTCTGTGTTCCTAGAAAGACTAATGGATGCCTATAGGAGATACACTCCCTTTGACCCAGTGTCAGAAGGACAAAAAGCAGCAGTAGTTATGGCTTTCATTGGGCAGTCCGCTCCAGACATTAGACAGAAACTACAGGGCATAGAGGGGTTGCAAGATTTTACATTGAGAGATGTAGTAAAGGAAGCTGAGAAAGTGTACCATAAGAGAGAGACAGGAAGAGAAAGCAGAGCGAGAAAAGAAAGAAAGAGAGGAACGAGAGGACCGGCGAGACCACCATCAAGAGAGGAATTTGGCAAAAATCTTGGCCGCAGTAGTAAGTGAAAAAGAGGGAAGTAGAGCAGAGTCTAGACAGACAGGGTACCTGCGCACTAAGGGATTGAAACGATATGAAAAGAAACTGCAGTTAGACAAAGACCAGTGTGCATATTGCAAGGACAAAGGACACTGGGCTAGAAAGTGTCCCAAGAAAAAGAATAAACTGTCAAAAATTCTCACCCTAGGTGAGGACTAGGCGAGACAGGGCTCGGATCCCCTCCCCAAGCCTAGGGTAACCATATCTGTGGGGGGGACCCCCGTTGACTTCCTAGTAGACACGGGGGCACAACATTCAGTTCTGAAGCAGCCCCTAGGAAAGATTAGCACAAAGAAGTCAGTGGTGCTAGGGTCACTGGACAAAAATTCTGCCCATGGACCACGGAACGGACTATAGATCTAGAAAAAAAAAATCAAGTGACCCACTCTTTTCTTGTTATACCAGAGTGCCCAGCTCCACTCTTAGGAAGAGATCTCCTAACTAAACTGAAAGCCCCCATTCAGTTCACTCCAAGGGGGCCTGAAGTTACCTGGGGAAACAACAAGCCCAACACTCTAGCCCTAGTAGTTCAACTAGAAGAAGAATATAGGCTCCATGAACCGGAGACAGAAGCCAAGGATTCAGACCTTGTAGATTGGTTACAAGAATTCCCAGAAGCCTGGGCGGAAACAGGGGGGTTAGGAATGGCTAAAAATGCTCCACCAATAGTAGTAGAATTAAAAGTGGATGCCTCCCCCATTAGGGTTTGACAATACCCTATGAGTAAAGAAGCCAGGGAGGGGATCCGACCACACATCCTCAGGCTAATAAAACAAGGGGTCCTAGTACCGTGCCAATCCCCCTGGAATACTCCTCTTCTCCCTGTGAAAAGGCTAGGGACAAATGACTACCGGCCAGTGCAGGATCTGAGAGAAGTAAATCGGAGAGTACAGGACATACACCCCACAGTTCCTAACCCTTACACCCTCCTCAGCATGCTGCCACCCGAAAGAAAGTGGTATTCTGTCTTCGACTTGAAAGATGCTTTTTTTCTGCCTGAGGTTGCATCCTGCTAGCCAAGCCATCTTTGCCTTTGAATGGAGAGACCCCGAGGCTGGAATAACTGGACAGTTAACGTGGAGCTGATTAGCTCAAGGATTCAAGAACTCGCCAACCCTCTTTGACGAGGCCCTGCACAGAGATCTCAGTGAGTTCCGAATCAGCAACCCTCAGGTGACATTGTTACAGTATGTAGATGACCTGCTCCTAGCCGCCCTAACCAAAGAAGAATGCATTGAAAGTACAAAGAAGCTTCTAACAGAGCTGGGGACTTTAGTCTATCGTGCCTCAGCCAAAAAAGCCCAGCTGTGTAAAACTGAAGTAACTTACTTGGGGTATGTACTGAGAGATGGCCAAAGGTGGCTAACAGAGGCCCGGAAAAAGACTGTGATGCACATCCCGACTCCCACCTCACCGAAGCAGGTAAGGGAATTCCTAGGGACAGCTGGGTTTTGCCGCCTGTGGATTCCCAGGTTCGCCTCCTTGGCAGGCCCCCTGTATCCTCTAACCAGAAACCAGGAACAATTCACCTGGAATCCTGAACATCAGACGGCCTTTGAGGACATTAAGAAGGCCTTGCTTTCAACTCCCGCCCTCGCCTTTCCAGACCTGACCAAGCCATTTACCTTATACATAGATGAAAAAGGCGGGGTAGCTAAAGGTGTGTTGTCGCAAGCTCTGGGACCTTGGAAACGGCCAGTGGCCTATTTGTCCAAGAAACTGGATCCAGTGGCCAGTGATTGGCCAGTTTGCCTGAAGGCCATTGCAGCTGTTGTGGTCCTAGTAAAAGATGCAGACAAATTGACCATGGGGCAGCATATCACTATCATAGCCCCTCATGCATTAGAGAGCATCATTTGACAGCCACCTGACCGATGGATGACTAATGCCTGCCTGACTCACTATCAGAGCCTACTCCTCACAGACAGGATGGCCTTTGGAGCCCCGGTCATCCTAAACCCAGCGATCCTGCTACCCGCGGAAGGGGACCCAGAACCCTGCCATCATTGTGATGAAATTTTGGCAGAAGAAACCAGCACCCGGAGAGACCTAAAAGACCAGCCTTGGCCCGGGTGTCCAACCTGGTTCACTGATGGCAGCAGCTTAGTCAAGAACGGTAAGCGGGTCGCCGGGGCGGCAGTAGTAGATGGGAAGAAAGTAATTTGGGCCGACAGTCTACCTGAACGGAGCTCTGCACAGAAAGCCGAGCTAGTGGCCCTTACTCAGGCATTAAAACTGACAGCAGGGAGGACTATAAACATCTAAACAGATAGCCGGTATGCCTTCGCCGCAGCCCATATTCATGGGGCCATTTACAGACAGCGAGGTCTTCTTACCTCAGCAGGGAAAGAAATCAAGAACAAGAAAGAAATCCTGGAACTGTTAGATGCTGTACACCTGCCAAAGAAAGTAGCCATCATGCACTGTCCAGGGCACCAGCGAAGTCAGGATGTCGTGGCTAAAGGAAACCAGATGACGGATGAAGCCGCCAAGTTAGCGGCAGAGAAAATCCCAACATTAGCTACTAACATCTGTGAACTCTGGTGGCCCCCAATGTCCAATACTAATTTTCAGTATTCTGAAGAAGGTGAACAGGAACTGTCTAGCTTAGGATTAACTAATGAGAACTCAGAAGGAGCTGTAATAGACCAAGAGAACAAAAAAGTTCTTCCTCAGAAGGAAGGTAAAGAGTATGTAAAACAAATACACTATCTGACCCACTTAGGAGCAAAGAAATTAAAAGCCCTCATCAAAACCTCTGAGTTCCGAATATTAAAATTAAGTAAAATCGTTCAAGAAATTGTAGAAAACTGTAAAGCCTGTGCCTTAACAAATGCAAAGACTGCTGCCGAGTCAGCCGGTAAGAGACTGAGAGGAGACCTACCTGGAGCATACTGGGAAGTAGATTTTACTGAAGTAAAAGTCACCATTTATAACTATAAGTATCTGCTAGTATTTGTTGAATGGATGGGTTGAAGCATTCCCCACCAAGTAAGAAACTGCAAATGTGCTAGCTAAGAAAACCTTGGAAGAAATTTTTCCGCAATTCGGGATCCCTAAGGTAATTGGGTCAGACAATTGCCCAGCCTTTGTTGCCCAGGTGGGTCAGGGACTGGCCAAACAACTGGGGGTAAATTGGAAATTGCATTGTGCTTATAGACCCCAGAGCTCAGGTCAGGTAGATGGATAGAACTCTAAAAGAGACCTTAACTAAAGTAGCTATTGAGACTGGCATAAAGGATTGGATTGCTCTCCTTCCCTTCGCACTGTTCTGTGTGCAGAACACCCCAGGGAAATTTGCTCTTACCCATTTTGAATTTATGTATGGGGAGCCACCCCCTCTTACTGATGTAAAATATCATAGTGTTGATAATATAGCTTCCACCCCATTGTTAACCTGCTTAAAAGCTTTATAACTGGTTAAGAAAGAGACCTGGCCAATGCTCTGAAAAGCTTATACTGATATGTTGCCTGCCCTCCCTCACAATTTTCAGGTTGGAGATAAAGTTTTAGTCTGCAGGCATCGAGTTAGCAGCCTCAAACCCCGCTGGAAAGGACCATATCAAGTGCTTCTGACTACCCCCACAGCCATCAAAGTAGATGGAATAGCAGCTTGGGTCCATGCTTCTCATGTCAAGCCAGCTCCGACCAGCGAAGATGACCAGTGGACTCTGGAAAGGACTGACAAGCCTTTTCGGCTGCGCCTCTGTCGTGACAACCGCAAGTAACCCACATGCCCCTCACAACTTTACCTGGGTAGTTCAATCTCAAACAGGAAACGTTGTATGGTCTATCTCCAAAATCGCCACCACCTGGACCTGGTGGCCAAATCTGTACCCTGATCTCTGTAAGTTAGCCAGTGGAGCCCCTGCAGACTGGGACATAGAAACAAACCGTATCCACACTGCTCCCTCACAACCCACTCCCTGAGACGCTCTAGGTCTTCTTGCCCCTGCCCTCGTCGGAGGACAAGCAGGTTGTGGAAATCGGAGACATAGAATGGCCCTAAGATCTTTCACTTTCTATGTCTGTCCGGGACATGACCTGAATACACGAGGGCTGACCTGTATGTGTGGGTCTCAGAGTGATTTCTATTCCCAAAGCTGGGGATGTGAAACAACTGGAAATGCTCACTGGAACCCCTCCTCTTCTTGGGATTTCATAACTGTAACAACCAACTACTCCCATGTTAACCCGCGATATACCGCCTCCAATGACTGAGCAGAAGCTGCATGCAATAGTTGGTGTCACCCCCTAAAAATCTCTTTCACAGATCATGGCAAAAAAGCCCATCAATGGCAGTCAGGATATTGGTGGGGAATCAGACTTTACATGGAGCAGTATGATAATGGACTATTGTTTATGATAAAACTACTTGACTGCCCTCTGCAGAATATGGCAATAGGACCTAACCCTGTGCTTGAGGAGCTCTCCCCAGCTAAGAAATCACCTCTTGCCCTACCCCAGAGCCAGTCCATCTTAACTTCACCCACGCCCCTGAAGAGACTGGAGAGGCAGCCCACCTCTACAAGAGACCATCTCTTCAATTTAATTAAAGGGGCTTTTAGCGCCCTAAATAATACCAACCCCCAAGTTACTGATTCTTGTTGGTTGTGTTTAGCCACCAACCCACCTTACTGTGAAGGCATCGCTGTGACAGGAACTTATAAAAACACCACTGAACATAATAGCTGTACTTGGGATACTGAGTCAAAATTAACTTTGACTGAAGTCACAGGAATTGGAACCTGTATCGGGAACCCTCTTGGCAATCATCGCTTATTATGCTTATTATCGCTATTATACTATCCAAGTGTCCCCTTCTAAGGGGTACTTAGTCCCAAATGCCGGATATTGGTGGGCCTGCAATACTGGATTAACCCCGTGTGTCTCTCTAGCTGTTTTTAACTCTAACTCTGATTACTGTATATTAGTTTATCTGATACCCTGAGTATATTATCACCCTGATAATGAATTTGTTAATGAATTTGATCATGCACCTGAGTGCCGTTTTTGCAGAGAACCTGTTACTATGACCCTAGCAGTCTTATTAGTAGTAGGAGGAATAGCTACAGGAATAGGTACAGGGACTTCAGCACTTGTCTATGGGCAACAACAATGCCATGAATTAAAAGCAGCCGTAGATGAGGATCTTCGAGCTTTAGAGTCATCAATTACTCGACTATGAAAGAATCTCTAACCTCTTTATCTGAGGTAGTGTTACAGAATAGAAGACGGTTAGATTTATTATTCCTCCAAAACGGGGGGGGGGGGGGGGGGTGGGTGTCTCTGTGCCACGCTAAAAGAAGAATGTTGCTTTTATATTGATCATTCAGGAGTAATAGAAGATTCCATGCAAAAGCTAAGAGAAAGATTAGAAAAAAGAAAACAAGATCGAGAATCTCAGCAGACATGGTTCGAAAGCTTATTTTACAAATCCCCATGGTTAACTACTCTTGTGTCTACCCTCATAGGTCCCTTAGTAATTCTGTTTATATTGTTGCTAGTTGGACCTTGTATTATAAATAAGCTTGTTACCTTTGTCAAAGATCGTATCAGTACTGTTCAGTTAATGGTTCTAAGACAACAATAGCAAAACATGAGAGAGTCTGACTACGATGACACTGCCACCAGAGATTCTTGGTTCTAAGATTAGAACCTTGCACAAAAAGAAGTGGGGAATGAAAGGAAAATTTTTGAACAATGTCCCCATACCCAGTGTTGTAAGAACCTGTACTTTTTGATTTTGTGTAACCATTTATATTCCAGGAACTAGCTAACCACAAAGTGAACAAACACTTACTGGAAAAATCCTGTGTCTTAACTGGCATCAACAGCAGGTGGCTGACCCGGGACTGAACTTCTGCTTTTCCGAAGAGCCAATGAGCATTCTCCACGCCAAAGAACCCCTAGACCCTCCTTGCTTTCTCGATTCGGGTTCGACTCCCCTGTCTCCTGTGTGAGATACGGGTCGACCCGGAGCTCCGCCAATACTTTAAAAAAAAAAGCCTCGTGTGTTTGCAGCAAGTGTTTCTGGTGTGAGTTGCTTGGGGCCGCGCTAGACAGCAGGATCGAGGAAAGTCCGAAATTTTGGTCTTTCAGTTGGAAGGTCACCTTTGAGTAGGTTTCCACCCAATGGCAATGGATGATTATTTTTTAGAGTCAAAGTTTATATTTTACTTCAAAATGCTTATGAAAGTTAAAAAAGTGCAGCATGCAGGATCAATGATTTTGTAAACCATTATCTAACTTGGAAAGGACTGGGAAACATTATTCTGAGTGACCTAACTCAGTCCCACAAGGACAAATAATGTATAAAACCTTTATTGTAGAATGAGAATAAGGATCCAAGGTGAGGGGGAAGCAGAGGGGTGGGGATGTGCAGGAGGAGACAGGATTAATTATGGGGTTGTACAATTTGATGAGTGGTACTAGAGGAGGGAAATTGCAAGAATCTCTCCTGGAAAACAATGTATTTGAATTTTGCAAATAAACTAATATAATTAAAAAAAAATCCAAAGAATTAAGGGTATCCATGTTTAATAAAGCTTATAGTGAGGTGGTGGCTATATATTCTGCTTCAGCTTCAGTTTCACTCTGGTCACTATGTTGCTTTGGGATTACTTCTAGATCTAAATGAGGCAATTCTTCTAATTTCCAATATTCATAAAAGCCCATCACAGTTAACAGTGGTAGCCGTAATGCTTTCAATAGTAACCACTGATACAAGGCACAAAGTTATATAAGCCTGATCCCAGTGTATTTCAAACTAAATCCAGGAATCCAAAGCACATAACCAATTGATATAAGTAGATTCATTTGCAGATTTTAAGTGAAAATGGTTTCTTCACTATTGTTTGCCATGTGGTCCAAAAGTTATTCTGAGCCAGGATTGTGGCAAATCTTATCTAATGTTTATGACAGCATCTCAACAATAACAACAGCCAAACAACCACCAGGAAGAAAATTATAATGATTTGTTAATGTTGTTTTAGACACTAACTGTGTGATAGTTTGCTATAATAGTTTGTTATAATAGTTTGTTATTATGAAATAACACATTCAACAAATTCTGTTGTGCCCAAACTTCACTGAACAAGATTTAATATGTTGTAGCTATAATTAGAGTCCTGATTGAAAAAATGATTATGTGCCCAGCAGCTAATCTCAAGGTCTACTTGAGGCCACCAGCAGTTCTTGTGTTGGATCCGCAGAGCCAGACCCCAATGAGATTGGACGCCAGCACCAATCACTCACGAGAGACCGTCCTTGATGCAAACAGCATGAGGTTTTATTCCATCCAGCGCACTGGGGCACAACCCTTGACCTACGCAGAGGCAGAGGAGTTGAGCCCCGAGCTAAGGGTACATACAGCTTATAAAGGCAATAACCCACGCAAACATGGGCTAACACACAGGGAGGGTTGCTGATTGGTGTATTTGAATATACACTGAGGTAGGCAGTTCTGATTGGTAATAATTTGGCGCACGTGGGTAAGCGAGAAAAACTGATTGGTACATTTAAAAGCAAGTTGGCGCGCGCGCGGCAAGCAGGGTCGGTGCAAGGGGTGGGGGAGTGGGGAGTAAAGTTCAGAAAAACAACTCCTGGAATTTCTCTTAGCTGTACTCACAGATGTGGGTGAGCCATTTTATGGCCTTGTTTTTCTAAAAGAGGGCAAAAGTCCTGTGAGGTTTTATGGCTTCTACCTGAGAAGGGTTAAAAGTTAACTTCTTCATAATCTTTCACTTATTACTGAACACAAGGGGTTCTTTCCCTAGTCAATCGCCAATAAGACAAACAGATTACAATATCCATATGCACTTTATTATAGATCTGGGAAGAGGGTAAATTGGCCTCAAAGACTGCCTACCCATCTGGGAGAGGTCATTAGTTTTTTATATCAGGGTGAGACACCAACTCACTTAAAAATGCACTTTTCTTAGTAAAATCAAAGGATTTCTACATCTGAAAGAAAACCATTCACACACAGATACCAGTAAACAGACAACCTATAAACAAGTTAACATATAATAGAAAAACAGGATTTGGAAGGATAAGAGTTAATTCAGTGCTCCCTTTCCTGGTAAACAGGCAGTTTAAACTACTTCATATGACTAAAGAAAGGAAACAAAGAATTCTAAGGTCAAGCAAGTAGTCTTGCAGGCTGGAGAAAATCCGATGTTAGTTCTATAACTAGTTTTATAACCATCACATAAACAGAATTCTGAACTTATTGATACCACCTCATCATTCCGAAGGGAAGCATGGTGGCATAGTCCACAGGGAGTAGAGCTTCTAGCTTGAAGCCATTCGTCCCTCTTTTGTAGTTCTAAACCCTCAAGAGGCTCTGTTGGAGAAAAAAGGAGAGTTTTTTTCCTGTTAGGATTTACAACCAGATACCCAATAGGCAAAGTCAGCTATGAGTTGGTGCCAACTTAATGGTAACGGCTTAAGGGAGTTTTGTGGACCAGTGGGTAGAAAATTGTGCTGCCAATCCAAAGACAGGTGATTAGAATCTACCTGCTGCTCTGAGAAACAAAGATAGGCAATCTCCTCTCTTGCAACTTAGTTTATGGCCTCTGAAAACCTGCTATGGGGAAAACTAGAAATCATTTTGACTCCATAGCAATGAGTGAGTGAGTTGAACAGTTCAAAGGGAGAAACAGATACGTCTTGGACAAAGTGCAGCCCAGAGTGATCTTTGGAAGCAAAGATGACAACTGAAAAGTACTTAACAACAACAATTGAAAATATATCCAGTTATCTACACCTACAGTTGCTCTGAATGTGAGAAACTTTCTACTTCATTTTCTCTTGCACTGTGCTTTGGAAATTTCATACATGAACACATTCATATGTGAATGTTAACATGATGTTGGCATCAGAGTGCGTTTCAACTGCAATTTGGTTCTGAAGTCCAATATTGCAATGTAAAAAAATTAATACATACATTGTTTTTTGAATTAAACTACTTGTTGCGATGATGTATTAACGATCTGCAAAAAAATCAAACCAAAACAAAAGAAGTCTAAGATAACAGACTTCTTTGTCCTATAGCGTAACTATGAGCCAATATTAACTGAATGGCATATAATAACAAGAAAGAACATGGGATTATATTAGACAAAATGGTACCATTTTATCATAATGATCTTAAAGACTTTTTAAGAGACATAATTAAAATGGGAACTTGCATAAGTAACAACAATCCAACTCTACTGAACACCAGTGTGTTTCAGACTAGTGGTTTGCAATTTTTAAAAAATATGTAGGTCTTAGTCCATAGGGCATTGTGCTACTGACCCAAAGAGGAATAACTGTACTGAAGGTAGACGAATTGTGAAAACGTTTTTTTTTTTTTTCTTCCCACAAATGGGAAAGCTGTTTGGGCAACATCTGTATGCACTGCTTACCTGGCTATCTTGAATTTGCTGGGCATTGGCAGAAAGTCAGAGTTCCTCTGGGCCCCCAACTGCCAGAGTGAGGCAAGTTTTTTTGTCCCCACTCACACTTAAAGTCTAAGCTTTCAACAGGAAGTGTGTTCATTTTTTAAAAGATAAAACCTTTTCAGCCTGGAGGTAAAGGCCAAGCTGCAATTCCAGTTTTTCTGCCTGCAGGAGGGGGAAGCCAATCTAGGCTTGGGGCAGGAGCTCTTTAAACCACCTTGCTTCAGCTCTGTTTCTCACCCTCTCTCTCATTCCCAATTCTCAGCCAAGACTGGCTGCCCCAACTTACTGCCCTGTGGTGTGCTTTCCAAGGTGAATTCCTCTTGTTTCTCTGCTCTGTTTTCAGATGTTGAGATTTTCTGATCTTCCTGGAATTTGTTGAAATCTCTTATGTATTATTGACTACACCCATGCTCTCTGCTTTATTATCAATTTATTCTCTTTTCCATTTCCTTACAGTTATTTTTGTTTGGTCTGGGATCTGCTGAAGAGAGATAATGTTTAGTATTTAGACTAAAATGTTAGCTTTCTAAATCCCCTACTGCTATTTATTTTTTCTTTTTTAAAAAACAACTTAGAGGGAGTTCTAGTGGAGTCGTCCATAGTGAGCTGCACTGTTGATTCAAAGGCTGCATGTCTCCAGCAGTTCAATCCACCAAGGGCTCCTTGGGAGAATAGGTGGTCAGTTTACCTGTCATTATGATTTACAGTCTCTTCATAGGAGCTCATGGAGTTGGAACGGACTTGATGAGAGTAAGTTTGAGTTGGGTTTTTTTTTTTTAAACCCAAATTTTTACAATTTCCTAGTAAAGTTGCTGATGGCCTCCCATTTATAGTGACATTATGTACAACAGAATGAAAATCTACCAGATCCTCTGCCATCATTGTTATGTGCACAGAGTACCGGATTTGGTCATCCTTGGCTTAGTGGAATACAAATGATCTCCTAGATTTGTCGTGCTTGAAAATAATTCTGGCATAAGCCATGCCTTTGTTAAGAGTATGCAGTTAAGAGGTAAAGTAGAGAAAAAGAAAAGTGAAAACAAGATTATAGGGAAAATATATCCCAAAGACCCAGGTGGACCATTTCTCCTCTAGGATAGGAAGTTTGGCCCCCAAAGCCCGTTTTCCATCTGGAACAAGGCTTTTTAATCTGGGCAGGTCCATTTCCTTTGATGCTATTCATTTGCCTCCCTTTATCTCAGTCTGACTAATGTCTGCTCTGATCCTAACAATCCACACAATCTCTGCTGGTTGTAAACCCATTGTTGCAGCCATTGGTGCAATGACCCTGTTGAGGATCTACTCCCAGACAATTCCAAACATGTGAGATGCAGATGATACAACTTCCTGGAAAAGGAAGAAGTCTTGAATCACTTGATAGTGAAGATCAAAGACTTTGATCTATTCTAAGGATTACACCCTAACACAAGGAAAACAAAATCCTCATGACTATACCAATATGAAATACGCTAAACAGAGATAAGATTGAAAGAAAGGATTTCATTTTACTTGGGTCCACAATCAATGCCCACAGAAACAGGAGTCACAGAATGATTTGATGTGTTAACACATGGGATAAATGTACTGCAAAAGACTTTTTTCTTCAAAGTATTAAAAAGGTGCCCCAGATCCGATTGGTGGCATTTTCAATTGCTTCAATATGCCTGTTATATGTTGTTCAAGACAGATATATATTAATAGGGGAAATATGACTAGTAAACTGTATCAACCTGATTGAGATTTGAGAAAATAAGTATGCTGAAATTATTTAAATTGTTACTGCTGTTGTTAGGTGCTATGAAGTCTAGTACGCTGTCGAGTTGTCTGAGACTCCTAATGTACAACAGCTCTATATTCTGCTCTATCCTGTGCCAATCTTATTGTCTTTGACACACCTACCCTCGTTACCCTGGTGACTAAATCAATCCATCTCATTGGGTGTGTTTCCTCTCTTATGCTGTCCCTCCACCCTCCCAAGCATGATGTCCCTCTTCAAGGACTGGTCTCGCCTTGCAACATGCCCAAAATACGTCAGATGAAGCTTCAGATTCCTTGCCTCCAAAGGGCAGCCTGGTTTCACCCTCTCCAGGACAAACCTGTTCATTCTCTTAGCTCACAGTGACCCTATAAACAACAAATCTGAACCTTGCCTTATCCTGCCCCATTCTCATTCTCTCTGATATGGTCCAGCCCATTGTTACAGCTGCTCAGTCAACACATCTTGTTGGGAGTCTTTATCTCTTTCTCTGATTCTTTGCCTTTCTCAGCAAGAAGTTCTTTTCCAAGCACTGGTCTCTTCTGGTAGTATGCTTAAAATATGTGAGATAATTTATTATTATTAAAGTAAAAATGATATTATGTTGCCCCTTAGCCATCTCTGAATAAATGCAGTTTAAAGGGTGGGGAGTCAAGATTATCTTTGTTTTTAACATGAATGACAACTGAAAGAGCCTCAATTTTCAATTGTTAAATTGAGTTCAGCCACCTCAATCCTATAGGAAATCATCAAACCAAAGGTTAGTGATTTATCTTTTGCTTTTTGGATAACACATGTGATTTTCATGTTTACAAAGAAAAACATTCTGTGAGACAAAGCAGACAAATCTCTGAAGATTAGCGACTCCCACCAGAGTTGGTCTTTATGACCACATGACCATTAAACCTAAACTTTGTGTATGCTTAATTATTTCTCTTGATAGAGATTTGATAACAGGGCAGTATTGAAAACCACTAGCAGTGTGTACTTGAATTAAGCTTGAAAAGCAGAAGTGTATGTATTCATGGAAAATAAATGACAAAAATAAAAAATAAAACAAAATCTTTTCTAACCAAATCTGACAATGACATTATTGATTCACATTTAAAAAAACCAACAAACTACACACACACATGAATACGACTTTTGAGTTCTTCTTGACATAGTTACTATTCTCCTACCTAATGAATTTTCTCTTGCTTAAAAGAGATCTGATTTTATTGCCCATATCAACTTCTAGTGGCATGTTGTTGTTGTTGTTACGTGCCATCGAGTTGCTTGTGACTCATAGCGACCCTAAGTACAACAGCCCTAAATCTTGCTCTATCCTGTGCCACTCGCACTACCTCTGACAACACACATCTTGATTTCCCCAGTCACTGAATCAATCCACCTCATTGAGGGCCTTCCCCTCCTACACCATCCCTCCAGCCTCCCAAGCATGATGTCCTTCTCCAAGGATCTGTCCCTCCTTACAACGTGTCCAAAGTATATTAGACGAAGCCCCAGAATCCTTGCCTCTGAGGAGCAGCCTGGTTTAATTCTCTTCAGGATGAATCTGTTTGTTTTCTTGGCAGTCCATGGTATATTCAATACTCTTCTCCAGCACCAACGGAGTGTTATTTATTATGCTGCTAATTAAAAGGTCAGTGGTTTGAATCTACTGGCTGTTCATGAGAGAAAGATTAACCGGTCTCCTTCTGTAAAAATTTACAGCCTGAGAAACCCAGTGAAGACTCATTGTCAACTGGAATTGACTTAATGGGATTGAATTTACAAAGCACTTCGTTGGTATGCTCACCTGAATACAATGAGTTAATTTTGGTTAGTGAATGTGACTTTTCTCTGTTTAGATGATTTCTTTTATTAAATCTTTATTTCTACTTATTAAAATTCCTAGTTCTTTTAAATTCAGATATATAGAAATCTTTTGTATGCATAAGAAATGAATGCAGTTTTTTAAAAGTTCGCAACTACTACTGAGTTGTGAAATAATATGTATTTTAACTCTTAGTGCTGTAGCCAAAACATGTCTGCTTTCATTCTTTACTTGTCTTAAGTGGCATTTTTTGTGAAAGGTTTTGTTTGTATTGGTCCAGTCAGAAAAAAAAAAAAAGCACTCAGTAGTGAGGTGGACGTGGAAAATTTTCGGAAAGAATAAAAAGCACATGTTCTGACTATCACCACCCATCTTAGCTCAGATCTGAGTCTTAAATGTAAAACATTCTAAGAAGTGTCTGAAATTCTGAATTACTATTCGTGACACAGCAGCTCTTGATTCTGAGAAGGCATGCTCAGAGAGCCAGAAGTGGTTAGAAAGTCTCTGGGCTGTAGAACATAGGGTTTCCTCACTTTCAAATTGCATCTCAATGGATTCAATACTTCTTACCTTTTGTAGTGCAGAACACAACTTTATACCAGTTTCAGAAGGAGTTTTTATGATAGTATAAATTGATACTGATCAAATGTGTTCAAATACTTCAAAACTGCTCTTACACTGTTTCCAAAATAAATCTCTGCTCTAAACGGCATTAAATTTGGAGGGAGAAA
This sequence comes from Elephantulus edwardii, assembly GCF_000299155.1. Taxonomy (NCBI): domain Eukaryota; kingdom Metazoa; phylum Chordata; class Mammalia; order Macroscelidea; family Macroscelididae; genus Elephantulus; species Elephantulus edwardii. Next base: position 4,029,858 of record NW_006399884.1, on the reverse strand, counting down.
TAGCTTTATCTTTAGCTTAGTTACTTCTATGGCCACACTGTAAGTGAAAATAGAATTTCTCTAACCCCTCCCAATATTTAGAACCTAAATATGTTTTAGATCACCCTCTCAAATATAATACAATTCCGTTAACTTGTTCAAAACATATTGATTCCCACTAAGTGCCTCCACCAGGGAGGAACGGATCTCTATCTAAGTAAGTAAACTTTTGCTTCTCTCTCTCTCTCTCTCTCTCTCTCTCTCTCTCTCTCTGTTTATACTGCCTCCTTCTCTCCTTCTCTCCCTGCATCTCTCTCTATCTCTCTAGTGAATGTTTTCACATTGAAACTGAAGATGTAAATGAAGGCCCACAGTCTCTGTCTGGTTCTAGTTACAGGGTCTGTTTGTTGACATCACAGATGAAAGCCTGCTGTGTCTCTGGCTCTGTCTACTCCATTTCCCCTCTAATTAGGCTTTACCCTCAATTAACTTAATGATGCAACTTTTCCTATAGATCATTTGCCCTTTCAATCAATTAACAGAATACAAGGGTGCATCCCTCCTTGGCTTGGGCTTCATTTGCCTGAAGGCAGATTGTTCAACTCCCAGAAGGACTCCATAAGTGAGAGCAAGATGTTTACACTGTACATGCTATCCCCTAGAAAATCCCTTCTAATGGAAGTCTCAATTAAATTTTATTTCATTATTTATTTGTATCAGGTAAATACTTTAAAAGTTAAAGCAGGTAAAAAAAATTACATGTGTTGTGAAGTTAAGGGAGCTAGTAATAAATTTAGAGATGGTGTTTCAAAGAACAAATGAAGAGCACCATCAAGTCTAAGTGTGAAATAGGCACATATGCACACATACAAACACACACCCCACATTCCTAAATGTCTGTACAGAGCTCTGAGGTTTCCAGCACTGTGGGAGGAACTCAAATCTTCTCTCTTAGTTTACTTTTGTTTCCTCAGCCTTTTAGGAAAGATAAAGGCTGCATTTTGAAATAACTTGTTAAAAAATGTTACAAAAACTCACTTGCCATCTGTGCCAATATATAAAAAGATCAAGATTTTAAAGTAAATTTGATTGGTGCTTCACTAGAATGTGTGAAGATGAGATTGAGACAAGAGATGACAATATGTTAGTAAATATCAGAGCAAAAATTAAATTTATTAGCCAGTAGAGAGTGGTTTGGGAGTTTGTTACAGTTGCTACCGATCTCCACATAAAACAATGATAGTTTCAGTAGATCATGAATCTGCTTAGAATATTGTTTTGTTTAACAGAATATGGCCACTTTTCCAATTAAATGTGTTTTCACACATTTTATTATTTTGCTACCTGTTTAGAATCAGGAAAGATTTGCATCGGGATAGTATACTTTCATTGTATCCCTAATTTGTATACTGAACATATAATACAAGAAGCTAGACTATGTAAACATTGCACTCATTAATAACCTACAATATACAGTTGATAAAACCTTGCTTCCTGAAAAAAAAGGGGGGCCTTAAATGATTTAATGATGAAGATATCAAAATCATAATCTTTAGTATGGCTTAAACTTTAATATGTTGCTATTATTGTTGTTATAAGGTACCATCGAGTTGAGTACAACTCATAGTGACCATATGAACAACAGATTTGAACCTTGTCCTATCCTGTGGCAGCCTCACAATCTCTGACACACTCGAGACCATTGCTGCAGTTACTATGTTAATCCATCTGGTTGAGGGTCTTACTCTCTTTTATATCCCTTTACCCCCATCTTTCAAGCATGATGTTCTACTCCAACGTATAGCCTTTCCTAGCAAAGTGCCCAAAGTATGCAAGACGAAGTTTTGCAATTGTTGCCTCCAAGGAGCATTCTGGCTACACAGTCTCCAAGACATATCTGTTTGTTCTTTTGGCAGTCCATGGAATATTCAATACTCTTCTCCAACATCACAGTTCATAGGCATCAATTTTTCTTTTGTCATCCTTATTCATTGTCCACTCTGAGCAGCAAAGCAAGTAATTGGTCTGAATGAAGCACATCTTAGTCCCCAAACTGACATCATTGCTTCTCAATAATTTGGAGAGGTCTCTGACTGTAGACTTTCCTGTTGCTATAGATTTTCTGATCTGACCACTGGAACCAAGAATATTGATTGTGAATCCAAGTAAGATGAAGTCATTGAAAGTTTTAATCTTTTCTCCATTTATTTTTATGTCACCTACACCTATAAGTCTAGTGATGAGAACTTTTGTTTTCTTGATATTGAGATATGATCCATAGTGAAGGATGAAGTATTTGATCTTCTGTAGCAAGTGTTTTAGATCATCATAATTTTCATCAAGCAAGGTTATGCCATCTGCATAAGGAAGGTTATTGATGAATCTTTCTCAAATCCTGATGCTACATTCTTCTCCATAGAGTCCAGTTTTCTCAAATAATTTGCTCATCATACAGATTGAATAGCTATGGCGAAAGGATACAATGCTGACGTACACTTTTCTTAGTTTTAAACCATGCAGGACATATTTTTCTTTGTAAATGTGTTATCAAAAACAATAGAGCAATAAGTAATCTACGGTTTTATGATTTCCTTTAACCAAAGGATTGAAGCAACTGGTATTCAATTTAATAACTGAAGACTGAGAATATCTTTTTGTTGTTGTTACTGTTAAAAACAGATGCCATGAAGACTTCCCTTGCTCTGTTTACATAACAGCTTCCAGGATTTGCATGAACACAGTTAAGTGTTCTGGGATTCTTGTTCTTGTTCTCTTATGTTAGCCATAATTTGTTATGATCCATACAGTAAATGCTTATGCATAATCAATAAAGCACAAATAGATATAAATATTCTTATGATATTCTTTGCTTTCAGCCAGAACCCATCTGACATCAGCAATGGTTTCTCTGGTGTCTCAGCCTCTTTTCAATCCAGCTTGAATTACTGATAGTTCTTTGTCCATGTACTTTCCAGCCTTTTTAAATGGTCTTCAGCAGGATATTGCTTGCATGTTATATTAATGACGTTGTTAGATAATTTTTACATTGTATTGGATCATTTTTCTTGGGAATGGGAATAAACACGGATCTCTTCCAGTTGGTCAGCCAGGCAGCTGTTCTCCAATTTTCCTGGTATAGTCTAGTGAACATCTTTCCAGGGCTGCATCTGTCATTTAAAATACCAATTTGTATCCCATTGATTCTTGGGCCTTATTTTTTTGCCAATGCCTTTATTGTAGCTTGAACTTCTGCCTTCCTTATCATTGGCTCCTCATCATATGGCGTTTCCTGAAATATGTTGGTGTCAGCCAATTGTTTTTGGTACAGTGATTTGGTATATTCCTTCCACTGTATTTTGATGATTCCTGGATCATTCAAGATAAAACCTTCACAACTGGATCATTAAGCAAAATCATAAGAAACTGAGAAAAATTTGAAATTGTCAAAAATTTCATTTGCTGGGTCCACAATCAACTCCCATGGATGCAGCAGTCAAAAAGTCAAATGAGGATTTGTATTGTACAGATCCTTCACCGAAGACCTCTTTAAAGAACAAGGGTACCACTTTAAAAAACAGTATTTTTAAAAGGCCTCCTATGCTTGTGAAGCTGGACAGTGAATAAGGAAAATCAAAGAATTATTACTGACTTTGATTTACAGTGTTGTCAAAGAACACTGAAAGAGTTACTGACTACCAGGAACATGCCAAATATGTCATAGAAGTACAGCCAGAATGATCCTTAGAAGTGAAGGTGATGAGATTTTGTTTCACATAGTTTTGGCAAATTATTAGGAGAGACAGTCATAAGAGAAGGACATCAGCCTTGGAAAAGTAGTTGGTCAGTGAAAAAAGAGGAGTATTCTTCATGAGTCGAACTGACACAGTTTCTGTAACAATGAGCTCAAACAGGTCTGTGGCTGTGAGGATGACAGAGGCCAGGCAGTATTTCTTTCCACTCTCCGTAAACTCCTGCAGGATGCTCTGGTGACATAGTGTGTAAGGAGCTGTGCTGCTAATCCAGAGGCCACACCTCTGATGGTTAGAGTCTACCAACAATTTCATGGAGAAAAGATAAGTAATCCCTTCCTGTGCAATTTGCAGCCCCAAAACCTCAAAGGAGGGTGAGCTATGAGTTACTTCTGACCTGATGGTTGTTAGTGAGATAGAGTCACTGCACATCTGAACTAACTCAAGGGCACATAACAACAGCATGTGAAGACATGTTGGTTGAGTGGACTTCTTCTTTCATTGAGGACAGCAGGGTGGAAGGTTATATAAAAGCAAGAGATTATCTAACCCATAGCTGACCCTCCGGTGGGTTTCAGGAAGCAGTAAATCACACAGAAATTCTCCATATTTCTCCCTCAGAGCAGCTGGTGGATCTGAACCATGTGTCTTTGAGTTGGCAGTGCAACTCCTTACCACTAAGCTAAGAAAACTTCCTGGAGATTAATATTATACCTGTGAAGAAAATGAACAATAAGCAAGGGGTAGCGTGGAGTTTTCTACAAAGGTATTCAAAGCAAAGGATGTATGTTGCTATTGTTTTGTAACATTGAGTCAAATCAGATTCATAATTGACTCTCCCTGCAGGAGGAGATTGTCCATCTTTCTCTCAAGAAGAAGCTGGTGGATTCAAAGCACCTAACTTTGGGTTGACAGCACAACTCCTTACTGCTGAACCACCAGAGCTCCCCAAAGGATGGACAGATCTTTGAAAGGATAATTTGAAAGATTTGCTCTTTTTCAAAGTCAAGCATTAGGTGACCCCTTTGGTTTTTTTCCTTGATTCCTATGGACTTTTAATCTCTTCTCAGTGTGTATATACAGATCAGTACTAACTGTTTTAATTGACAAATTCCTACGACACAGAGTTCTTAATAAACTCTGTATCAGAGCCTCCTCATGGAAAGCTCTAAATGGTATATCACATTTGAACTTTACTCTGAAGATAGTGGACAGTTAGGGAAGGTTTTCAATCATTTTGCAAAGAACTAATATAAGTAATACACTTTGCCTAGATTACATTATATCTTCTCAAAATCTGTGTTAGGATACTAACTGTTCTGTCTCTGGATATGATCCTACTTGAGAAAAGTGTTTTCTATGCTGTGTTAATATCATAATGTTGTTGTGTACCGTGGAGTCAGAACTCACCCATAGCTGACCCTCCAGCAGGTTTTCAGAGGCAGTTGGGAGGAGAATGCCCATTCTTCTCCCATGAAGCAGCTTGTTGGCTTGAACCACACGCCTTTGGGATTGCAGCACAGCTTTTTGCTATGAGGTTACCAGAGCTTTCTTAATATCTGTTAATATAATTATTTTGGTTTTAAAAAGGGGTAGATAAGATGTGGAAGGAGAAGACATATCACCAAGAAACCAAAGAAGACCTTTGCAAGGAAAGAATTAACACAGCCAAAAGACTGATTTAAGCTTTAAGCATCCAGTACTGTGAGAAAAGAAATGTTTTTCAAAATCATCTCCCCATATTAGTTCTACACCATGCACCCATGTTATGTTATTGATATTATAGAAGGACTTGGATAACTCAGATACTACTCCAGAAGTATTCAGTTTTAAGATCTTCAGGTATGAGCAGATATACACTGGGTGTGCATTCTATCTCCATACCTTTTCAATGTATATGTGGAACAGATCGTCTGGGAGGTTAGGCTCTATGAGGAGGAATGTAGCATCAAGACTGGAGGAAGCTCATCAACAACCTGCGTTATGCAAATGACACAACCTTGCTTGCCAAAACTGAGGAGGACCTAAAGCTTTTGCTTCAGAAGATCAAGGACTGCATTCTTTAATATGGCTTGAAGCACAACATCAAGGAAACAAAGATAATTGCATTGGGCCCATTGGCAGCATCATGATAGACATGAAGAGACTGAGATTATTAACAGCTTCAGCTTGCTTGACTCCACAATCAACACCCTTTGTATCAGCAGCCAGGAAATCAAAAGATGAATTTTATTGAGAAAATCTGCTGTCAGGGACCTCTCCAGAGTACTAAAGAGCAATGATATCAATCAGGAAACTAAGGTCTGCCTGATCTAGGCCATGGTCTTTGCAATTACTTGCTCTGCATTAGAAAGCTGGACAATGACTAAGGATGACAGAAGGAGAATTGATGCCTTTGACCTGTGGTCCTGGAGATGAGTATTGAGTATACCATGAACTGCTAGGGGAACAAACATATTCGTCCTGGAGAGGATGAAGCCAGGCTGCTCCTTGGAGGCAAAAATTATGAAGCCCTGTCTGACATACTTTGGACTGATTGCAAGAAGGGACCAGTCCTTCGAGAGGGACATCATACTTGGGAGGGTGGAGGGACAGTGCAAGAGAGGAAGACCCTCGATGAGATAGATATTCTGTGGTAATACGGTAAGTGTGTCAGAGACAATGAAGTTGGCTCAAGATAGAGCAGAGTTTGGAGCTGTTGCACATAGGGTGACTATGAGTCACAAGTGACTCAATGTCACATAACAACAACAACATGAACAAGGTGGGTTATTTATTAGATGGGCTGCTAACTGAAAGGTAGATAGTTTGAATCCACCAATAACTCCCTGAGTTAAAGGTGAAGCATTTCACTTTCACTAACATTTATAGCCTTGGAAACCCTCTGGAGAAACTTCTTAACCAATAGCTGTTTTTAGTTTGTGAATGTAGACACAACTGGGCTTTTCATTTGGCTTCTTGTCTACAAAACCAGGGAAATGTCTCCTTAATAAATATCTTAAATTTACACAATTTCCTTATTTATTATTTTGAAGTACAATGTGGATTGACTTCCTGGATCATTTAACATTCTGCCAAAAGCATCCTTGATTATAGCAACTTGAGGTTTGAATTTGTTCTTCACTTCCTTGAGCTTAAGATAATGCTGCGCAAGTTCGGCCCTTTTGATTTTCTGACTCCAATTCCTTGCACATTTCATTGTAATATTTTGCTTTGTCATC
>NW_006399884.1:3993238-4020202 GCF_000299155.1 Elephantulus edwardii | reverse complement strand
CATGTGGATTGACGCAGTGACTGCAGAAATGGACCATTTCTGCAGTCACTGCGTCAATCCTCATAGTTGAGGATCTATCCCTCTTTCACTGTCCCTCCATGTTCCCAATTATGATGTCCTTCTGCATGGAATGGTCTTTCTTATTAACCTGCTCAAAGTATGTGAGATGAAGTTTTATCATCTTTGCCTCTTTAAAAGTACTCTGGCTGCACCTTCTCCAAGACATATCTGTTAATTCTTTTAGCAGTCTGTGAGAGATTTACTACTCTTCTCCAACACCAGCTTAAATGGGCTTACTATATTTTGAAAAAGTTTTTATTATGCTGAAATATAGGCAACAAAACATTTGACATTTTAAATATTTTATGTGCTGAATTCCATGACATTTACTATGTACTACTTACATAAGTAAATCCATTTACTTGCTGCAGAAGATCAAGGACTACAGCCTTCAAACTGGATTATATCTCAACAACAAGAAAATAAAAATTCTCACCCTGGACAAATAAGTAACAACTATGATTGATGGAGAAAAGATTGAAGTCGTCAACAATTTTATCTCTCTTGGATCTACAATCCCTTTGATAGTGATCATCAAAAAATCAAAAGACACATTGTTTTTGGGGAAATCTGCAGTCACAGACCTCTCCAAAATGCTAACAAGCAACAATATCAATTTAAAGACTCTACCTGTTAGGTTAGGTTAGGTTAGGTTAGGTTAGTGGACTTAGAGAAGAAATCAGAGAGAAAGAGAAAAAGCTTAATGCAGCTTTATTAGAGGGGAGATGGGGAGGTCCGGGGTGAGTTCCTCATCCTGGAGAGGCAGAATGGGAAGTCACACTGTGAACTTACTGGGGATGATTTTTATAAACAGAGTCTTTAGGGAGGGACATTCAATTCTGATTTACAAGCCACCTGCTAGCTTAGTCAGACAGGCAAGGCCATTTTCTCTTCTTATCAGCAACAGGCAAGGGCAACAGCATTTGAGTTCTGAATTCATCATTCTTCTCTTTGGCCCTCTTTGCCCAGACTAACAATACCTAGTAGTTTTCTTGCTGAGTCTTTAGGGTTTTCTAAGTATACCATCATATCATCTGCATATAAAGATAATCTTATCTCCTCTTTGCTTATTTGGATACCTTTTATTTCCTTCTCTTGTCTTATTGCTAAGTCTTCCAATACAATATTAAATAGGAGAGCTTATAGTGGGCAACTTGTGAAGAAATGTTCAAAATCCCTAGCTCTAAGAGAAATGCAGATCAAAACATTTATGAGATATCATTTCACCCCAGTAAGAATAGCAAAATTCAAAAGAGCAACAAACAACAAATGCTGGTCAGGTTGTGGAGAAACTAGGATTCTTATCCACTGTTGGTGGGAGTGTAAAATGGTGCAACCACTATGAAAGGCAATATGGAGATTTCTCAAAAATGTGAAAATAGAAATACCATTTAACCCAGCAATTCCACTACTGGGAATATAGCCTAAAGGAACCAGAACTGTCATATATGATATATGATTTATAAATATAAACAGATATATGCACATCCATGTTTATTGCTGTGTTGTTCACAATAGCAAAGAGTTGGAAACAGCCCATATGCCTATCAATGGATAGAGAAGCTGTGGTCCATTCACACAATGCAATACTACACTTCATTGAAAAATAAGGAACTCATGAAAATTATACAAAATGGGTGACCCTGGAAGACATTATGCTGACTGAATTATCTCAGTCACAAAAGAACAAATATTATCACATAATGCCACTGTTATAAAACAGAACTGGCATTGAGGTTGGAAGGAAATGAAGAAAAGAGGGGATAAATAATGTACACTGCATTGAAAAAGATGAGGGAGAGAACTGCTTAAACAGAGTATATGAGTCTGTATTATTTGTGTAACAACAGTCCGGAATAAATACTGTATGGAAAAGTGGACTGGAGTGGGGGATTGTATAAAGAATTTTTTTTCCAAAAAGAAAAGCAAACTGGGGGTGGGGGGCAGAGAGGAAAATGTGCAACAATGAATAACTCTGTTTATAAAAATCCTCCCCAGTAAGTTCACAGTGTGACTTCCCATTCTGCCTCTCCAGGATGAGGAACTCACCCCGGAGCTCCCCATCTCCCCTCTAATAAAGCTGCATTAAGCTTTCTCTCGTTCTCTCTGCTTTCTTCTTTAAGTCCACTAACCTAACCTAACCTAACCTAACCTAACCTAACCTAACCTAACCTAACCTAACCTAACAGGTATAGTCTTTAAATTGATATTGTTGCTCGTTAGAATTTTGGAGAGGTACGTGACTGCAGATTCCCCACCCCCCAAAAAACAATTTGCTTATGTAAGTGGTACATGGTAAATGTCACAGAATTCAGCACATAAAATATTTAAAAACTTTCATTAAAATCTCAATTTAAAAACTTTAAAAATTAAGGTGCACCTCATTCAAGACACGCTATTTTGAATGACTTGTTAAGCGTTTGAAAGCTGGGCTATGAATAAGAATGACAGAAGAAAAATCAATGCCTTTGAGTTGTGATGTTGGAGATGAGTACTTAGTGGACTGCCATTTCATTGGACATGGATTGACAAAAGAACCAACAAACGTGTTTTGGAGAAAGTGCAACCTGGGTACACCTTAGAGACAAGAATGGTGAAACTTCATCCACATTATTTTGGACATGTTTATAGGAGAAGCTAATTCTTGGAAAAAGACATAATGTGTAGAAAGGTGGAGGGTCATCAAAGAAGAGGAAGACCTTCAACAAGATAAGTAGACACAGTGACTGTATCAATGGGCTCAGGAATATCAGTAAATCAGAATAACAGAATACAGATCAAGGTTCAGATCTGTTGTTCAAAGGGTCACTAAGAGTCATAATGGACTTAAAGGTACTTAACAACATAAACATATTTATAACTATCACCACTATTTGTTTCTAGTGTTTTAATAATCTTCTACAGAAACTCCTTTCCTCTATGACTGGTAACTTTGGTTTCTATGAGTAGAAAGTTGGAGGGTCAGTAAAGGAGAGAAAGACCACAGTGAGATAGATTTACTCTGTGACTACAACCACAGGCTCAATTGTGTCAGGACTGATAGAGGTGATACAGGGTAGGACAGAGTTCAGGTCTGTTGTTCAGAGGGTTGCTATGAATTATACTCAACTCAACAGGCCCTAACAACAACAGCCACCATACCATATAGGTAGAAATGTGACATTTCTATCACATGATGGCTGCTGTTGTTGATATTCAGTACTTTTCTTCAACCTCACAACTTAAAGGAATTGATTCTTCTTCTGATATCCTTATTCACTGCCTAGCTATCAGATGCATAGTCTTTGAACTGATATCATTGCTTTTCAGTGTTTTGGAGAAGTCCTTGACAGCAGACTTTTCCAAAGCAGTACATCTTCTGATCTTCTGACTCGCTACTACCAATGGTACTGATTATAGATCCAGCTAAAATAAAATCATTGACAGTCTGAATCCTTTCTCCATCTATTATGATGTTGCCTGTTGACCCAGTGGTAAGGATGTTTGTTTCCTTGATGTTGAGAGGTAATCCATATTGAAGTCTGTAGTCTTTAATATTCTGCAGCAAGTGTTTCAGGTCTTTCCCACTTTCAGCAAGCAAAGTTGTGTCTCTTGTACAATGTAGGTTGTTGAGTCTTTCTTTGATCCTGATGCCACATTCCTTTTCATAGAGTCCAGCTTTATTAATTATTTGTTCATCATACTGGTTGATCTATATTTGTTCCCATTCTCAAGAAAAATAATCCAACAGAATGTGGAAATTATAGAACAATATAAATGCTATCACATACATGCATAATATTGCTAAAGCTGATAGAAAAATGGCTGGGACAGTACATTGACAGAGAACTTTTAGTTCAAACTGAAGAAGAGGCTGTGGCAACAGGAATATCATTGCTTATGTCAGATGGATCCTGGCTGAAAGCAGAGAATACTAGAAGAATATCTGTTTTATTGACTATACAAAGGCATTTGACTGTGTGGATCATAATAAACTATGGCTAACACTGAGAAGAATAGGAATCCCAGAACACTTATGTTAATATAAAATCTAAACCAGGAATCTGTTGTCCTGACAGAGCAAAGGAACCCTGCCTGGTTTAAAATCAGGAAAGATGTACATTAGAGTTGTATCCTTTGTCCATTTCTAGTCAATCTGTATGCTGAGCATATAATTTAAGAAGCTGGACTCTATGAAAAAGAATATGACATTGAGATTAACAATCAACAACCAGTATCATACAAATGCCACAATACTTTTCTTACTGAAAGTGAGGACTTGGAACACTTGCTGTAGAAGATCAAAGACTACAGTATCCAATATGGTTTGCATCTCAACATCAAGAAGACAAAAGTCTTCATGGCTGGACTGATAAGCAACATCACAATAGATGTAGAAAAGATTGAAATTGTCAATGATTTAAATTTACTTGGATTCACAACCAACACCCTTGGAATCAGCAGTCAGGAGATCAGGCAATGCATTGTATTCGGCAAGTCTGCTTTACATTTCTGAGGAACAACACTAGTTTGAAGATAAAGATGTGCCTAATTCAGGCCATTCCCCACCCCTACCCCAGTCATTTGCTCTTTGAATCTGAGAGCTGGGAAATGATGACAGAAAAATGATGCCTGATGACTTTGAGTTATGGTGTTGGAGAAGAGTATGGAATATCCTATGGACTGCCAATAGAATAAACAAACATATCTTGGAAAAAAAGTGCAGCCAAAGTTCTCCTTGGAGGCTAGGATGATGAAGACTCACAGACCTTGTACATGCCCCTGGGAGAGGCTATTACTTGGAAAGGGACATTATGCTTGGAAAGGTGGAGATTCAGTGATAGAGAATAAGCTTCTCAATGGGATGGACTGACATAATATCTATGGCAAAGGGCTCAAGTATGTCAGAGATGGTGAAGACGGTACAGGATAGGATAGGGTTCAGTTATGTTATTCATAAAGTCATTATGAGTCATACCCAACTCAATGGCATCTCATAACAATGATAACAACACATTCAATCTATAATGCATGTCTTGTTTTAGATTGTTAACTACAATTTATATAATATCTGATGATCTATTTATTTCAGATTGACATTTCTTCCCTTCACCTATTCCAATATGAAATTATTATCTCTCCATTCTTTCCCTGTTCTCCCAACTAATATGCCCTTGTAACTATTCTATTTTTTAACAGTGCTCTTAAATAGGTGTTTGTCCTTTTAGAACTGAGTTATTTCACTTAACAAATTGACACAATGTTCTAGATACATATAAATTGTTGTTGTATATTGTTTCACAAATTCTTCATTGTTTTAAATCATGTGTAAGATTCCACTGTATGAATATACCATAGTTAACATTTTGATGGATATTTCAGAATAGTTGCCAAAGTCCAAGGTAGTATTATTTTTATTTAATGCATTAGACCCAAGCTTTTTATATTAAAGTGAATTTTAAAATTTTACCTCAAGGATTTGTTCAGAATGCAAATGTTATTCATTTTTATGATTATGAAAGAGAAATGTATCACTTACAACTGCATAAAATAAATGTCATTTTTCTGTATGGTCCCCTATACACAATAAAAATAAGTCTTCACTCAAAATCTTCATAGGTTTTTTCTAAAATTAGATTTTACTTTATTAATCTAAACAATACTTAAAGCAAACTAAAACCACAAGAAAGACCCCATAGCATATCAAAAGAAACTTCTAAAATAGCAAGGGAAGTTATCTGATTTCATTGCACAGCTTAAATACAGATTGTCGTTATTGTTTTTATTCAGCAACAATAGCCTAGAAGATAACAACAAAAACCTAGAAACTTAGGACCTACTATGACTGTTAGTATCCCAACTACAGAAAGAACTATGGAATCAGAATTTTGACTGTAGTGAGTTTTACTTTCCTTCACTCACACATCTTGTTGTGAAGAACTGTTGAGTCAAAAGTGACCCATAGCTGACCCTCCAGCAGAATTTCAAAGGCAGTAAATCACAGATAGGAGATTGTCCATCTTTCTCCTGTGAAGTAGATAGTGGATTTGCACCATGTGCCTTAAGGTTGGCAGCACAGCACCTTACCCATAGGCCATCATAGAAGTCCTTACATGATCTTACATGTTGTTGTTGTTGTTATTTACTGTCAAGTCAGAACCTCACTGTCTCTCCAGCACGCTTTCAGAGGCAGTTAATGGCATAGGAGAGATCACCCAACTTTCTCTCAAGGAGCAATGGTGGATCTGAACCACGTGCATTTGGAATTGCAACATAAATTCTTACCACTAGGTCACCAGAGATGTTTTTATTGTGAATAATACATTTTGCAAAGTGATAAATTTGACGAATGTGAGGTGTTCAGGTTGATTGCTAAATGTAATGTTGCATATTTTTTTCCAAACTACTGAGTAGGGAAAAAATGCTATACTCACAAATAATTAGAACATTTAAATAGACAAGCAAGGAAATGTTATATCATTTTATCAGTGAAGAGAATAAGCCATATGAACAAATTAGGCAAACTTGGGACAGACTATAATGTCATGTTTCTTGTCCTAAAGAGCCTTTTCTAGGTTCAAGTGAAGTGTCAAGCTTGCATCTAGATGGCAGAGGTCTAAGGGGGTTGCAGATACTTAAAACTAGTCTGTTGGAAAGATATGTTGTAGAATGTTAAGATAATTTAAGGGTATTTGACTCTAGTGTAAGAAAATCTATGATTGTATTTCACACACATATATATGAACTTGCACTTAAGGTTAAACTTTAATTGATGGTGGTTGTTATTTTTATGTGGCATTTAATTGGAACCTACTCATAGGTCACCCTTTAGTGGGTTTTCGGTGGCTATAACTTGCTTGTAAGGATGTTGTCTATCTTGCTCCCATGAAGCTGCTGGTAGATTCAAACTGCATGCCTTTGAGTTGGCTGTGCAACTCCTTACTCCTATGACAACAGAGCTAGTAATGAGAATGACAGACTAGAAAAAATTGGAAAGCTTGTCCTACTCATGTCCCATCTAAGGACTATGCCAGCTCAGTCTCTGCTGCCCTAAATCTCAGTCCTCAAAGTCTCAGCCCTTAAATCATGGGACCTCATTCAGTAGCCCATGGCCAATCTTGATTTGAGAACAGTCTGTGTAATCCTTCCATCTTTTTTGATACTTCCTTCATCATCCAAGGCTTTGAACATAGAATCCTACAGTGTTGTAACCTGAGGTTTGAATTGGTTCTTCACATCTTTCAGCTTGCCAAATTCTGAGCATGTTCTTCCCTTTTAGTTTTCTAACTCCAGCTCCTTGCACATTTCATTATAATATTTTGGCTTATCTTCCTCAGTTGCTCTTTGAAATCTTCTGTTCAGCTTTCTTTTTTTAAAAATTATTATTAAACTTTATTAGTTTTAATGAACATTTACAGAGATTTTGGGTTTTCATTCATTCATTGTTGCACTGTTTTCTCTACCCTCCTCCCCAGTTTGTTCTTCTTCCTCCCCGCACCCCGAATGTCTGTTTTAATTGTCCAACTGCCACAGTGCTTGTCAAAGCCAGTTCTGATTAATCCTCTTTGTCAGTGTGTCCTTTGCCATTCCCTATCACTCCTCCCTGAAAGAGACTTCACCCTGATTCATAAGGAAAAGGGGATGGCATATTCTCTTAGCTACTTCCTGCTGAAAAGGGACGCTGTGGGTTTCAGGATGAAGATCTTCTCTCACTACTCTAAAGGGCCCCTTTGGGAGTAGGAAACACATAGACTATTATGGAGATTGATTTTGGAATTTAGGTGCACTGTTATCAATTGTGCTTAGCCGTACATGTTCATATCCTTGAAGATGTATCATGGAAGTGTTGCAGCCTAGAAGACACACATTTAACTAACAAGTTAAAAGTACATGAGTCAAAAATTAAAAACAATAATATTCCGAGTAGAGGTCCCAATAGTGGCACAAATCAAGTTACAGTACTGTTTAGCTTTCTTACTTCAGCATTCCTTCCCCTTTCTTTGGCTTTTTTTTCTTTTTAATCCCAGTGCAAGTTTCAAAGTCTCTTCTCACATACATTTTGATGTTTTCTTCCCCCCCCCCTGTCTTTTTAATGATCTTTTGCCCTCTTCATGGTTATGTCTTTAATGTAATTTCATTTTTTATCTGTTCTTTGATGTATTAAAGCTATTCTAAAAAAAACCAAACAAACCTGTTCTTAAGATGGTTGTTTTTACTTGGGATATACTCAAAGTCATGTTTTTATTCTCATGAACTTCTTTTCATTTTCTTCACCTTCTATTTGCAATTGTGTATGAATAGCTGATGTTCTTTTCCACAATCAGCCCCCTGGCATGGTCTTGATTGCTAATATTGAGTTCTCCACTGTTTATTTTCATAGATATGGTCAATCTGCATTGTCTATCAGGTGAGATCCATCTGTATAGTTATTGCCTATGTTTTAAAAAATAGATATTTGCAATGAATAAATCATTGATTGTACAAAATTAAATGATTCACTTTCCAGCCTAATTTCTGGAGAAATTAAGGTCTATTTTCTATCAGTTTCTCTATATTCCAACTTTTTTGTTTCAGTTACCAATGATTCATGCATCTTGATTGCATGTTTAATCAATTTCAGATTAAAGAAGGTGGTAGAAAATCCTCACTTTCGTAATCTTTGACTTTGTAATTGGTACATATATTTGAATAATAGTTGAATTAACAGGAATTCCTTTTTCTACAAGGATAGTATCTTATCACTCACAGCATTATACTGCAGGATTTATATTGAATTGCTATTTTTGAAAATGAATGTCAAACCACCCCCTTTCAATTTCCATGTCTGGTATAGGAGATCATGTGATTGATTAAAAATGGTCAATACTCATTCATCTCAGCTCACTCATGCCTAAGATGTCGATCTTTATACATTTTATTTCATTTTTGACAACTTCCATTTTTTCTAGAGTCATACCTTGTACATCTCATATGCTGGTTATTAATACATATTTGTGGCTATATCTTCTTATTTTGAGTCTTGACACATCCGTAAGTGAATGACTTCACGGAATGAATTTTATTGAATAAAAGCTTAAATCCATCTGAGACATTATAGTAAATTCTGTTTCAAGAATGTACTTTATTGACTATAGAAAGGTATTTGATTGTGTGGGTCACAACAAGCTGTAGCTAACATTGAGAAGAATGGGAATCCCAGAGCACTTAGTTGTGCTCAATGCAAAACCTGAATTTAGACTAAGAAGCTGTTTTCTGAACAGAACAAGGGAACACTATTGTTTAAAAATCAAGAAAGATGTCTGTCAGGACTGTGTCCTTTCTTCATACCTATTCAACTTGTATGCTGAACAAATAATTTGAGAAGATGGGCTTTATGAAGAATAACAGAATGTGACATCAGAATTTAATATACTGTTTATTAATAAACATGATTTTCATTTAATCTCAAATAAACATACTACTGAAATGGATTTATCTTTTTCTATTTCTGTACTTTATTAATTGTTAGCAAGGATTTCTACTTACAATTATAGAGCAGTATAACAAGAAGTTATCGGTTTTAATAAAGATGCATGCACTCTAATTTTTGTTTGTTTCAAAATTTCTAGTTAGCATGATCAATGGAAATAAATTTCAATTATATTTAAAAGTGACAATATAATCCAGTTCAAAAATATATTTGCAAACTACACTTGATTTTTTGTTCATGTCATTGAAGTGGAAAGAACTATTTTTATTTAATCATTATAGACATATATTTACAGGTTTTAGTACTACTAGTGGTTCAAAAAAAGAGTTGTTTAAACAAAGAATTTATATAATAATTAATCTAATATACTACTTTCTATTAAACTGAATTGAATATTTTTAATGTATTTAGAAATAGTATTTATCTATGTTTATGTGCGTGTACATATGCATTACATATAGATGTTGTTGTTGTTGATTGCCTTCACTTCTAACATGACTCATAGCGACCCTATGAACAAAAGGCCTGAAGCCTCTCTACAACTATCGACATTTAACAATGTTCATAGAGTTTCCGGAGACATATTGTTTAGGAAGTGGATGACACTCTACTTCTCTGGGTGACCATCAAGCCCTAACCTCTTGGTTAGCTTAAACACTTGAACCATCTAGTGTCTCTCTCACTCGGAGCATGACCTCAGGATTCTTGTAGACGGGCCTATCCTGCCAAAAAAGCCATCAGTGAAGCCCTCCACTCGCCGATGGGCTTTGACTTGGAAATCGAGAAGAGAATTAAGGAGAGCGAGTCAAAGAAGAAATTAGAGCACTTTAAATGTCATTCCTGACCTTCCTTGCCCCACGAAGATCTTGGAAGAGTTTGTGGTAAGGCTGGTTGAGCCCTGTTGGCTGGCACATGTTTCCTGCTTCACTCATTTGCATATGTGTGAGTAGCTCTTGTGAACATCATATTAGGCCCTACAGGTGAGGTTCTATTAAAAGTGGTTTTGATTTTCAGGAAATGGAATGTGAACAATATAAAATGATACAGAAGTGTTTTGAGAGAGATGACAATAAAAAGTAATGAGGGAGATGAGAGGAGAAAAATGTTATCAGCCTGATGGCTAGTTCAGGAAACACATTATAGAGGAAGCAGCATGTAACTGACAGTCTTGACAGGGTGGTGGGGGTGGTAGTAATGGTAGTCACCATTGTCACCATAATAACTGTCAGGCACATAGTCATTTATCCCTTTAATTTTGATAGCAACCCCTTGAGATAGATTAATTATAACAGTGTTAATTGAAGCACTGAGGCACAGAGCGGTTCAGTAAAATACTCCTAAAGCACAGGAATGGTATCCCAAGTGTAGTAGGCAGATGTGCAGAAAAGGCTAGACAGAGTATTCTGGACAGTGGCAGGACTGGGTGGTAGGGAAGCCTGTGAGGTTCTCCTGGCAGCTGGGAGTAGCTCAGTTAAGCTAGAGATAAGAATATAAAGCAAACTAATGGGAACTTAGGTGAGAGAAGTGGTTTTAGGTGGATGGGTGGCTGAAGGTCATTGTTTCAGGGAAAAGAGAGAGCTCTCTGTTGATCTAGAAGATAGAAAGTTATGCTAACAAGTCAAAGGTGGGCTCTCAGGCCTGGTTTTAATTGTTTTTGGCCAAACATTCTTCCAAGTGATATAGTGAATGTTTGATAAAATTAACTTGTAAAACCATCTAGTCCTGGGCTTTTTTTTTTTGCTGGAAGTTGTTTATTACCTTTTCAATTTCTTCTTTTGTAATGGGTCTATTCAGGTGTTCAATTTCAGTTTGTGTCAGTTTAGGTAGGTTGTGATTTTCAAAGTATTTGTCCATTTCCTCTACGTTTTCATAATTGTTCGCGTTTAGTTTTTCCATAATATTCCATTGTTAACCTTTTTATTTTAGTTGGTTCTGTTGTGACATTGCTGGTTTCATCTCTTATTCGGGTTATTTGTGTATTTTCCTTTTGTTAGTTTTGCTAGCGGTTTGTCGATTTTATGGACCTTTTCAAAGAACCAACTCCTGATTTTGTTGATGATTTCAATTGTTTTTCATTTCATTGATTTCTGCCTGAATTTTTATAATTTCAGGGTTTTTTTTAGAAGGTGTGGATTTTCCTGCTGTTTGTTTTCAATTTGTTGGAGATGTTGGGTTAGAGAGTCACTGGACATTCCCCCCCCGCCCCGTCTTTTAATATGTTTGTTTATTGTTATAAATTAATCTCTAATTACTGCTTTGGCTGTTTCCTAGAAGTTTTGGTAGGTTGTGTTTTCATTGTGATTTGTTCCAAGAAACTTCTTAATTTCATTTTTTATTTCTTCTAGTACCCACTCATATTCAAGCAGGGGGTTGTTCAGCTTCCAAATGTATGGGTTTTTCTTCTTTATCCTCTTGTTATTAATTTCTAATTTTGTAGCATTGTGGTCTTAGAAGATGCTTTGTATTATTTCTATGCTTTTGAATTTATGTATGGTTGCCTTGTGTCCTAAAATGTGATCTATTCTGGAGAATATTTGATGCAAATTGGAGAAGGAGATATACTGTGCTGTTTTTTGGTGCATTAGCCTATAAATATCTATGAGATCAAGTTGGTTTATTTTGTGGTTTAATTCTTCAGCATCTTTGTTGAGTTTCTTTCTGGAAATCCTAAATTTTCTTGAGAGTGGTGTATTGAAGTCTCCAACTACTATAGTAGTGTTGTCTATTTTCTTTATTTGGTTTTGTTAATCTTTGCTTTATGTATTTTGCAGGTCTTTCATTTCATGCATAGATATGTCATTGCAATATCTTCTTGTTTTATTGACCTCTTAATCATTATGTAGTGATCTTCCTTGTCCTTTATGATGTTTTTTACATTGAAATCTATTTTACTTGAAATTAATATTGTCACTTCTGCTTTTTTCTTTTGTCATTTGCTTGGTATTTTTTTCTTCATCCTTTTATTTTTAGTCTTTCTTTATCTTCATTTTTCAGGTGTGTCTCTTATAGACAGCATATTGATGGATTTTGTTTTTTCATCCAATCTGCTACTCTTTTTCTCTTCAATGGTGCATTCAAACCATTTACATTCAGTGTGATTATTGAGTGGCAAGGTTTCATTACCATCATTTTGTTGAATTCTTTTTGGTGTTGTTGCTAGTTACTTGGGTTCATCCTGCTTTCTGTGGTACCTCTGTAAATAGGACATCTCTCAGTGTTTCCTGCAATGTTGGTCTTGTTTTTATGTACTCCCTTAGGTTCTGGTTTTCTGGGAATGTCTTAATCTCTCCTTCATATTTGATGGACAATTCAATTTTGCTGGGTACAATATTCTTGGTTGAGAGTTGTGTTGAGTGTTCAATATGTGTTATTCCATTGTCCTCTTGCTTGTATGGTTTCTGCTGAGAAATCAGCATTAAATCTTATTTGCTCTCCCTTCCAGGTTACCCTTTGTTTCTCCCTTGCTGCTTTTAGAATTTTGGTCTGACAAATTTGACTATGATATGTCTTGGTATTTTTCTTTTGGGGTCTATTCTCTATAGCGTCCTCTCAGCTATTTGAATATATATTCTCTCGTTCTTCAAAAATATAGAACATTTCAGAAATTTGTTTGTCTTCATTGTACATGGACCATGCTAATCTTCTCTGTATCATTCCAATTTTATTATATGTGCTACCTAATTGAGCACCAGATTTATTTATTAATTCTAATTTCTTCTTCTTTATTATTCAACTTTTAAATGAGTAGTAAGCAATATAAAATATCATGGCTTGGATCAGACACACTTTTAGTCTTTAAACTGACATCCTTAGTCTTTAGAATATTGGAGAGATTCTTAACATATTTTCCCAGTGCAACACATTTTTTGACTTCTTGACTGCTTCTATGAACAGTGTTGATTGTGGATCTAAGTAAAATGACCTTGTTAACAATTTCATTCCTTTCTCCAAATATCATGATGTTTCCTCCCTATCAAGTGCTGGGGATTTTGTTTTCTTGATGCTAAGATGTAATATATATTGCCTTTCTTTCTATGAAAATGGTGCTGAAAATGAAGAAGCCCCTGCTCTCCCAAAGCTGAAGTCAACGCAAAGGCATTAAAGGCCAAGAATGCAGTCTTGTAGGGCATCCACAACCACAGAAAAAAGAAGATCTATCTGCATGTCACCCACCTTCTGGTGGCCTAAGATGCTGAAACTACGAAGGCAGCCCAAATACCCCCAGAACAGTGCACCCAGGAGAAACAAGCTTGACCATCATCGTTTCCCTTGACCACTGAGTCAGCCATGAAGAAGATAGACGATAACAACACACTTGTGTTCATTGTCGATGTCAAGACCAACAAGCACCATTTTTTTTTTTTACAAGCACCAAATTAAATAAGCTGTAAAGAAGCCCCATGACAATGATGTGGGTAAGGTCAACATTTTAATTAGGACTGATGGAGAGAAGAAGGCCTATGTTCAGCTTGCTCCTGATTATGATGCTTTGGATGTTGTCAGCAAAATCAGGATCATCTAAACTGAGTCTAGCTGACTAATTTTAAATACAAATTTTTCTCACAAAAAAAAGAGATACAATCTATATTGAAGACCATAGTCTTCAAACTTCTCCAAAAAGTATTTCAAGTCTTCTTAATTTCCTGCAAACAAAGTTTTGTGTAGTGTGTATGTGTGTGTGTGTGCACATGCGTGAGCGTACATGACTTAATAGGCACCACTAGGAGAGTTTGGTAACAGTTTGGCTAGAACATTGGAGTTCGTACTCTTACCTTTCAAGATGTGTCATAGACTCTTTAGTTTCTCGAAGGGGGTCAGGACCTTGGTTTTCAGTTTATCCCATCAAGAAGACAACACACTTTATTAATTATTTACTTGATACTCTTTTAGAATTTAAAACTATGGAACAATGTGATAAAATTATCTGACTACTATGGAAATATTTCATTAGTTAGGTTTTTGTTTGTTTGTGGTTAGTTGTGTTTTGTTTTTTAGTTTGGTTTTTTTAAATCCCTGGTGTGCATAGTGACAGGCAAAGGCTTGTGTCCACTTGTTTTTGTCATTGTTATATGTCGTTGAGTCACCAGCAATTCATAGCAACCCTGTATATGGCAGCTTTGAAGCCTGCCCTGTCCTGAGCCAGTCTCACTGACTCCAACACATCTGCTCCATTAATTACCCTAGTTACTGTATCAGTCCATCTCATCAGGGGTCTTCCTTGCTTGCTCTGTCCCTCCACCTCTTGGAGCATAATGTCCCTCCTGGTCACATACACAGGTATGTGAGATGGAGCTTCAAAATCCTAGCTTCCAAGGAGAAACTTGGTTTCACCCCCTGAAAGACACTTGGTGGCCCATCATATGTTCAAGACTCTTTTCCAGCACCATAAGCATCAATTCTTCTTAGTCATTGTCCAGCTCTCTGATGCATAGCAAGTAACTGCAAAGACCATGGCTTGGATCAAGCACACCTTAGTCTCTAAACTGACATCATTGCTTCTCAGTATTTTGGAGAGGTCCCTGACAACAGATTTACCCCATGCAAATCCATCTTTTGATTTCCTGACTGCTGGTGCCAAGCATGTTGATTGTAAAGTTAAGAAAGCTGTAACTGTTAACAACCTCAATCTGTTCTCCATCCATCATGGTGGTGTCAATTGGCTCAGTGTTAAGAATCTTTGTGGGTTTGCTTTGTTTTTTTTTGTTTGTTTCTTTGTTTGTTTTTAATTATACTGGTTTATTTACAAAGTTCGAATACATTGCTTTTCACACAGGAGTTTTTCAATTTCTTCCATACCTACCACAACCAGCTTCAATCCATATTGAAGACTACAGTCCTTAACCTTCTGCAGGTAGTGCTTCAGGTCCTCCTCAGTTTTAGCAAGCAAGGTTGTGTCAACTGCAGAACATAGGTTGTTGATGAGTCCTCCTCCACTCCCGATGCCACATTCCTCCCCATAAAGCCCAGCTTCCAGTATGATCTGTTCTGCATATAGATTGAAAAGATAGGGAGACAGGACACATCTTTGACACATTCCCTTCCTGATTTTGAACCCTGCAGTGTTTCCTTGCTCTATTCTGAAGACTGCTTCCTGATCCAAGTATAGATTTTGCTTAAGTACAGTCAAGTGTTCTAGGATTCTCCAGGAATTGATGGAGTACCAATTGACATATTTCAACAAATAGATGCTGTTCTGGATGTGCTCACCAGGATGTGACAAGAAATCTGGAGGACAACTATCTGGCCAACTGACAGAAAGAGATTCATATCCTCATTCCATAAAAAGGTGACCCCACAGAGTATGGAAATTATCATACAATGTCATTCATATCACACTTAAGCAAAATTCTGCTGAAGATCATCCAGAAACAACTTGAACAGTACATTGACAAAGAATTACCAGAAATACAAGTGGGGTTTATCACACAAGAGACATTATCACCGATGTCAGGTAGATTTTGCCAGAAAGCAAAAAGTACCAGTCAGAGGAATGTCTATCTGTGTTTCATTGACTATGCAAAGGCATTTGACTGTGTGGATCACAACAAATTGCGGTTAACCTAAGGAGAATGGGAATCTCAGAACGCTTGTGTTTATATACATTTCACTTAGTGGGAGATGTCTTCTTGTGCAATTACAGCCTTTGAGAACCCACTAGAGGGACAACTATGAGTCATTTTAGATTAAATGACACTGTATTACATATATGTGTGTGTGTGTGTGTGTGTGTGTGTGTGTGTGTGTATTTATATTTATATATACCTCCACCCCCCACCCTTAGCCACCCCACCTTACTCAGGAATCATGATTCACTCATGATCATGGGGGAAGATCTGTTAAAGAAGCATAGGAATGTCTCACAAGTCACAGTGGTAACATTTAGAAGGGGAAGTGAAGAAGAATCCGTCTTTTAGATAAAACTCTGAGGAAAAATTTTAGGTGGAAAGTAAAAGGTATAATTATGTGGTTTGGAAATAGGCCAGAACATTGGAATTCATACCTTTTCACTTTTAAGATGCATCCCAAAATCTCTGTAGATGTTCATTGAAATGAAAAATAAACAACCTAAATTAAAAAAAAAAAAAGATGCGTCACAGACCCTTTAATTACTCAAAGTGGGTCAGGACCTCTGTTTTTTGTCTATACCATCAAGAAGACAATACACTTTGTTACATATTTATCTGATACTTCTTTGAATTTAAAACTTTATGGACTAGCAGGAAGAAATCATCTGAACCTCTTCTATTGAAATATTTAACTTCCTTTATTAAAGAGTATGTTTTTTTTAATCCCTGGTATACATAAAATGGCAAAGTGAAACCACCTTTTAATGAGATGATAACTAAATGCATACTCGGTGCCAGCCAAAGTCACTGTTTAAAATACCATATTTAACTGGTAAGAGAGCTTGTTGTTGTTATATATGATTAAGTTGAAACCAATCCCTAGCTGACCCTCTAGTGAGTTTTCAGAGGCACTAAATCACAGTGGAGGAGATTTCCACATTTTTCTCCTACATAGCAGATGGTAGATTAGAAACACATGCCTTTGAGCCCATAGCACAACTCCTTACCATTATTAGGCCAAGAGAGCTTCCTGGAAAGAGAGCAGGAACTAGATAGTGAGGAACTAGCCTCACTGCACTTAGTATTTGCCTCAACTGGTTGTTGTTGAGTGATATTGAATTGATTCCGACTCAGAGCAACCCCACATGACAAAAAATTGCCTCATAGGGTTTTCTTGGCTGTAATCATTATGGGTGTGGATACTGACTTTTCTTCTATGGAGAAGGTAGGTGAGTTTGAATTACCAACTTTTCAGTTAGCAGTTAGAATACTTAATTATTCATCACTAGGACTCCTTCCTCAACTGCTTTGTAGCTGTAAAATCTTGAATGTGTTAGTTAACTTTAACTTGAGTGTTTGCTTTATCATTCATAAAGGAATTAGTATTTATTATATACTTTGTATTTGTGGTACAGTGGGTGATTTTGACACATTGCTGGGTTGTTCTTGTTGTTAGGTCCCATAAAGTCAAGTAAGACTCATAGTGACCCTAAGAATAGTGGATCTGGAACCTGTCCTATCCTGTGCCATCTTCAAACTTCTTAATACACTAGAGCTTACTGTGGCAGACACTATGTCAATCCACCTGGTTGAGGGTCTCTCCCTTGCTGACGCTTCACCCTTCCAAGCCTCATGT
The DNA here is from genome assembly GCF_000299155.1 of Elephantulus edwardii. Classification (NCBI taxonomy): domain Eukaryota; kingdom Metazoa; phylum Chordata; class Mammalia; order Macroscelidea; family Macroscelididae; genus Elephantulus; species Elephantulus edwardii. The sequence goes on along the minus strand of NW_006399884.1, from coordinate 4,002,492 downwards.
CTCTCTCCAAGGAATAGCCCCTCATAGCAACATCCCTGAACATCCATGCCTACAAAGAGCACTCTGGCTGTACCTGCTCCAAGACATTGCTGGATGTGAACATGTAAATAGGATGTGTTAGTCTATCCACTAACGGTTTGTCTAGTTTTACCATTCCATAAGGATTAAAGAGAGCACCTTCAATAGGAGAAATTTGAGGATCACACTACTAGCAAGAAAGAATTAGAATATAGTATGTATCCTTTGGTACCAGAGATTCCTATAGCACTCAAACCAGTCCTACAGAGGAGCACCAGCAGCTGCAGCAGTGAATTAGAGACCTGAGGTGAGATAGAGCTAACCTAGGACTGCTTCCCTACATAGCCAGCAACTTTTAATCACCCAAGATTGCTAGAGAGTTTGGGGTTGGGGAAAGGTTACCTTAATTGCCAGGATTAAGAGACCTTGGTAACATTGGTCTCATGCTGCAAGGCTAAATGTTGAAGGGCCAGCAAACATGCTTCAGAAGCTTTCTTAACTAAGAAATTGTGTACTGTTGCCTAGCTGAACTGCAGCCTGTTATCTCCTCTAATAAAATCCATAATCACAAGTATGGTTCTGTGAAGCCTGTGTAGCTACTGCAACAGATTCTGGACCTAATAGTGCAGTAGGATGGTGCTAGAATTTGAAAAGTAGGTGTGGGAGCATGGGGAGGCATATCTGATTTCATGGGAATTTGTTTTTTGATTTAGATATTGTTGATGGGGACAGTTCCCACTTGTGGAATTGATAGAAGTCAGATTCAGCCATCCTCATGCTGCTCATGTTCTTTTTTACAGCATTTTATTAAATGTGATAATGCTTTAAATTATCATCATACTTAGGACATAACAACTAAGCAATGAAGTTAAGTATTATGATTATTATTTCCAAGATCTTGGTACATACTAAAATATGCCCTGAGGAAAAGTCATAGGAGTGGCACTCAGATACTTAATTTATGGTCCAACCATGAAGAGCTTTGTACATCTTTCTAAGAAGTTTAGATTGTTATCCTTCATGCAAAAGGAGGAGAATCACTGAAAGGTTTTAGTCATGGGAATGACAGAATGACATTTGAGTTTTAGAAATATGACTCTAGTTGTGGGATAGAGGGAGGATTTGAGAAGAGAGAAGCTGAAGACAGTGAAAAATATGTCGTGAACTTATCTGTCTGCTCAAAGAAAGCATGAACCTAATTGAATCTCAGTGAATCATTCTGTAATACTTTGATGAACTCATCGTCCTTTGAGAGGCATAATAGTTTTAGGATTCTCCCCCCCCCCATATACAAAAGATCACAAACCTCTATTTATTTTACCCTATGCACTTTTCCCCAAACCAGGCTTATCTTAACTATCTGCTTGCAAATTTCAGCATACTTTACCTCTTATACTATTTCCATTTTGTTATTTTTCTGAGCTCTTGAGAGTAGAGAGTTCAGATAGCCAAACTTGATAAGACTGAATTCAAAACAAAACAAAACAAAACAAAACAAAAACAAAAACCCCAACACAAGCAGATCTTTGGTTTGCTCTTATTCTGGCTAACAGAAATACAGTTTTAGTACAGACATGTTGAAACATTACCAACATTCAATTCACAAATTTTAGAGACATAAACCTTGCCTGAAGTCCAGAGACATCACAACCAGTGTGGTAGGATTCAATTGATGAATATTGGGACATAGGGAAAAGAGTGAATAATGTCACTGATACTTTCATAAATTAAGGTCCTTTTTTTGAGACAGAGGGTTTAAGGATCATATTTTTTGTCCTGCCTCTTGGGTACATTTATATCTACCATAAACCATTGCCTTCTAATAATGACTTCTCATCCTTGTATGCAGATTGTTGTTGTTATGTGATGTTGTTATTGTTTTTAAGTGCCATCGAATCATAGAGAATCTATGAGCAATAGATCTGAACCCTGTTCTATTACTATCGTCATTACTCTAATGTTCATAGAGTTTTCAAAGGCCTGCTGTTTAAGACATGGATACCAATTTTGCTTCCAAGTCTGTCTTAATTTGGGAGCTTTACCAAATCTTGTCCACCATGGATAATCCTTGTGGCATTTGTCACACTAGTGGTACAGCTTTCAGTATTATAGCAACTCCAAGTTATCTGAGTACAGCAAACTGACAGACAAGTGCTGTACCACATAGAACAATGTTTTTCTCACACAAAATTTTCAAGACGCTTCCAGCCAAATCTGATTGTTAACAAAATAAAAAATGACCAAATAATTTACACCAACTTTCAGTTAGATCAAAACAACCTACCCTCCAGAATCCAACTGCTTCACACAGGAGGCTCCAAACCAGAGTCTCTTAGTCAGGGCCCAACCAACTTTTAAATACAAAAGCTTGTCCACCATGTCTTGTTGTGTGTTACTGAGTTGACACTGAGGCATAGCTGATTTTCAGAGGCAGTAAGTAGCATGGAAGGAGATCATACATCTTTCATTTGCAGAGCAGTTGGTAGATTCAAACCACCTACCTTTGGGTTGGCAGTGCAGCTTTTTACCAATTAAGCCATTCTTAAATAGGAATAGATGAAACATTTCTTTCATAATAATATCTTCTTTATGTAAAGAATAATTGATTTTATATGTGCATGCATATGCAAAACATTATGCTAGAGGATTAGCATTGAAGCATTTTTGTTGTTGTTAGGTACAATTGAACTGATTTTGACTCACAGTGATATAATGCTACAGAGTAGAACTGCCACACAGTCTTTTCTAGGTGGTAGTCTTTACACAGCCTAAACACTAGTTGCATAGTTCCTAAGGATCTGTGCTGTTAATCTAGAGGCTGTACCTTTCTGGCAGTTCAAATCCATCGTAAGTTTCACAGGACAAAGATAGGCAATCTCCCTCTATGACAATTATAACTTCTGATCTGATGGAGGGTCAGTTATGAGTCTATTCTGACTCAATGACAATGAATTTTCAAGTTTTGTCCTTTACAAGAGCAGATCTCTAGGTCTTCCTACTGTGGAGTAGTTGGTCGGTTTTTGGTTTGCAGCCAAGTGCTGACATTATTAAAGCTTCACCATTAAAAATATTAGGAAAAAATAAGATCGTTGAATTTTTTGGCATAATGCAAACTATGTGGGTTTCAAAACAGGGAATCAACCTTAGGAATGCTAGTAAGAGGGAACACAGGGTAGAAATGGAAGTTATCAAACTCAAGGCAAGGCCAAAATTCTGACAGCGAAGCCATTACTTAAGGGTGGAGATGTTTGCTTTTTTTATTCTGGCTATTTGATTAAAGCCATGAGCTAGGAAGAACAACAACAAAATGGGTATAGAATGATAAGTACAGAAATGATAGGGAAATAGATAAAAATATTAGACACAAATACTGGAGGCCTAGCCGTCCAAGGCAACAATAAAGAATAATAAAGGATTGCCAAGGCAAGGAAAAAAGCATGTTAGAAAATCAATCTGGCAGAGCAGGACCCATCCTGTGTCATTCCCAGAATTTTTCTGTGGCTTTTGTTGTGGTAGAGTGATGGGAGCATAGCCTTTATGGATACTCTTTTTTTGTTTGCTGGCATATTTTATAGGGAAAATCTAGTGTGGAGGTAGGTGCTTCCTCTGGTGCTTGTCTTGATGCTGAAAGGATGGACTCAGAAGCATGTACCAATCAACTGCTGTTAAGTTCATGTTGAATCATGGTGACCTTAAATGTAGCAGAGCTGAAGAGTGCTCCACAGGGTTAACAATGACTGAGTTTTCAGAATTAGATCATCAAGGCTTCCTTTTGAGATGGATATTGATCTTTTGGTTGTCAACAAGTTTTACCCAGGAACTCTGAGTTGAGTGTTAAAGATATTAGAATGACCATGAGGAAGTTGGTCTCAATTGGACCATGGTGTTTGGAGACACTGAATCCCTGGAAGAGAGTAAATGAAAGGAACATGCCAAAGAGGACCTAGGAGCAACAAGAGCAAATTCTGATTTAAAATTGTGCCTAAGGGCAATCCCCAGTTCTATTTCCATTAACTGGCTTAGTAAAGCTCCATTTTTAATACAACTGAAAGAGTTTTTTATGTTAATTAAGTTTTTCAGGAAGCTCCACATTTTGTTGGATCACTGTTTGGGGAGTGGGAACAAATGTGTACCTCTTCCAGTCAGTTGGTCAGGTAGCTCCTCTGGATCTCTTAGAACAGCCTGATGAGCACAGCCAGGGCTGCATCTGTTTGTTGAAATATGTCTATTGATACCCCATCAGCTCCTGGTGCCATTTTTTTTTGCCCGTTCCTTCAGAGCAGCTTGATCTTCCTACTTTGTTACCATTGGTGCTTGATTATGTGCTACTTTCTGAAGTGGTTCTGTGTCAGGTAATTCTTTTTGGTACAGTGACTCTGTGTATTCCTGATATCTTTTTTGATGATTCCTGGTCATTCAGAATTTTACCCATAGCATCTTTCTGTATTATAGTTTGAGGCTTGAATTTGTTCATCAACAACCTACATTATGCAGATGATGTAATCTTGATTGCTGAAAGTAAAGTAGACTTGAAATACTTACTATAGAAGATCAAAGATTACATAGCCATTAGTATGGATTTCAACATCAAGAAGACAAAAATCCTTACCATTAGATCAATCAGTAACATCATGATAGATGGAGAAAAGATTAAAATTGCCGGTCATTTCGTCTTACTTTGATCCATAATCAACATTCTTGGAACCTGTAGTCAGGAGATACATTGCATTGGGCAAGCATACATTTCTAATTCCTTCTCTCTGGAATATTTTTCTCTCCTTATCAACTTAGGTTTATAGACCTTTCTTTGGAAAGTCTTCTAAAATAGTTTTATGGAGGAGTACTTCATGTGCCTTTCTAATTGTTCCTATTTTTATTAATATTTTTAAACATTATTGAATGATGACAGCAGTTATGGTTCAATGATCAAATTGTAGTCTTCTATGAAAGATATCTGATTTCCATCTCTGACTGAACTTCATATAAAGTCATCTGCCATATGAAGGTTTATATACTGCTATGAGGCTGAAAATATTTCAGTTGAACTTTCAGAGTAAGAGAGACTAGCAAGAAAACTTGATAAACTACTTGCAAAAAGTCAGCCAATTGCAACTGTATGGATGACAACAGTATGATCTAAAACCTATTAAACTGGTGGAGCAGGATCAACAGTTAGTATTTTGTTTCATAGTGCACGTTTCCTATGAGTCCCAACTTGATGGCAGTTAATAACAACAAAAACTCAAATTCACTGCTGGCAAGTCAGACCCTACAGTAAGTTTTTCAGGCTGTAAATCGCTTGAGAGGAGATTACTCATGTGTCTCCTGGGAAGCTGTCAGTGGTTTTGAACTGCCAAGAGAGGCACCATCTTTGGGTTAGCAGCACAACTGCCTGTTGACTATACTACCAGAGCTTCCTATAATAACAAGAACAATACTCAGTGTGCCTACTTCTATAATGAGACTTACCGTCCTGGAAGTCAAAACTTTATAACATACATCATATCTTCCAAGTCTCTTCATTCAATGTTACAAATACTGTGTAAAAGAAGAAAAGAATGGAAAAAGTATTCTGTTCTTATCTGGCATCCAAAATGATGAAAAAGTAATATTAATGTGTGTTAGAGGAAAATACTCACTGCCATTGATTGGTTCAAACTCATAGTGACCTGCTATTGGGTTTCGAAGGCTACAACTCAAGATGGGATGTGACTTCCTCTTCTTTCCTTAGAGTTGCTGCTCTATTTGATTGAAGACACACAATCTTTGAATCAGCAGCACACTTTGCTACAGAATACATCACCAGTGCTGACTTTTTAGTTGTGGATCTTGAATTATACTTCCATTTCTTTCTGACTATTCAAGGAAAAGAGAAATTTTATGGGAGAAAATGGTTCTACCTTTCAATTTTTTTTTCACTCTGATGAAAATTATAAAGTACAACGGGAAAAAAATCCAAGAATTGAATTTAATTCTAAGACTTAAATTAGGAATTAGACTAATTTTTACGAACAAGTCTTTACTTATAAACTGAATTATAAACAGAAAGAATAGAAATCAATGCCTGCTGTCAGAGAAGATGGATAATATGTAGAAAAATGTTCCATAAATTTTGTGCTTGGTAAGTGAATCATGGCTTCTTTCACTACTTTTTTAGATAATCCTAAGTGAGCAAAGTCAAGGACAATGTATAGAACTCAGTGCTGAAGTTAGATCCTTCTTCCTTTCTAAGGTCAATTGTAGTCAGTTCAACAAGGGGAGGAGCTCTTCTCTCCCACACCAGCTTAAATATTTCTCCCCTTTCATGATTCCAGTTACTAGTGTATTTGATGTGTGTATTTATGTTTTTTTTTTCTCATTTTCATCCTCTCACCTCCTCAATTAATATCTAAACAATGGAGAGGAAAATACATGGAAATGTACTTTTTTTTTAAAAAAAAAGCACTTAATATCTATTTCTCTACAGTTGTTAATGTGCTTTGCAAATATATTTGTTTTTTTTCTTACTTTTTAAAAATTTATTTATTAATTATAATGAAAGTTTACAGAGACTTAGGGTTTCCAGTCATTCATTGTTGCACTTTCTCCACCCCCCATTCACTCTTCTCCTTGAAAAGAAGAAGAAAAAAACTCTTTCATTGTTATGCAATCCCTCCCCTCAAATCCACTCCACAATGCAGCCTTCACTCTGGACTTCTGTAATGACAAGAATACCCATTCATATATCCCTTTTAAACAGCTCTCTCCCTCATCTTTTTCAAAGCAAAATATATCATTCCTCCCCTCCTTTTCTGTCTTCTCTAAACCTTGATGTCAGTCCCATTTTACAACAGTGCCCCTATGCAATATTTGTCCTTTTGTGACTGAGATATTTCACTCAACATAATGTCCTCCAGGGTCATCCACTTTGCATAATATTTCATGAGTTCCTTGTTTTTCAATGCTGCATGATATTCCATTGTGTGAATATACCAGAGCCTCTCTATCCATTCGTTTGTTGATGGGCACTTGAGTTGTTTCCAGCTCTTTGCTATTGTGAACAAAGCAGCAATAAACATGGGTGTGAATATTTTTGTTTCCTTTTTATAATTTATTTATTTTTAAATTATTTTTCTTCTCCTCTGTTGACCCTCCAAGATTGATTCTTTCCATATGTAAACCATTTCTTGGTCTTTTATATTACTGTTTTTATACTGTGATTGTTCTTTTTGACTGACTTAATGTCTCACATATTGCTAGGGAAAAGTTTGCTGTTAGGGACCTCTCTAAAGTACTGAAGAGCAGTGGTATCACTCTGGAGACTAAGGTGCATCTGATACAGGCCGTGGTCTTTGCAGTCGCTTGTTATGCATCAGAGAGTTGGCCAATGACTAGGGAGGATAGAAGGAGAATTGATGCCTTTGAGCTGTGATGCCAGAGAAGAGTATTGAATGTATAATGGACTACTAAGAAAACAAACAGGTTCAACCTGGAGAGAGTTAAACCAGGCTACTGCTTGGAGGCAAGGATTCTGGGGCTTCATCTGACATACTTTGAACATGTTGTAAGGAGGGACAGGTCCTTGGAGAGGAACATCATCCTTGGGAGGGTGGAGGGACGGCGCAAGAGGGGAAGACCCTCTATGAGGTGGATTGATTTAGTGACTGGGGTAATCGGGATGGGTGCGATTGGCACCGGATAGTGCAGGATTTAGGGCTGTTGTACAAAGGGTCTCTAGGAGTTGCAAGTGACTCGACAGCACATAACAACAACATCACTCGGCATAATTTGCTCTTATTTCAATCATGTTATGTAACATTTCATTAATCCTTTTTGTTGTTGTTGCGTACTGTTGAGTTGGATCCAACTGAAAACAAAAGGAGATTGTGCCTTCTTCTCTGGCAGAGCATCTGGTGGATTTGAACCATGAACTTTTGGAATTACAGTGCAGTTCTTGCCACTAGGTCACCAGAGCTCCCTGTATTTCATTAATCCTTGACCATTTCTTTTAGTGATGCATAACACTCCATTGTATGAAAGTATAGATTTTTTTAGCCATTGGTCCATTGATGGGCACTGAGGTATTTTCTCTTTGCTGTTAAAATTAGTATTGCAATAAACATGGATGTGAATATCTCTTTGTGTCACAGCTTTTATTTACTTACAATATTTATCTCGTAGTGGAATTGCTGGATTGAATAGTATTCCTATTCCCACTTTTCTAAGGAATCACCTAACTGCTTTCTAAAGTGGTTGCATCATTTGGCGTTGCTACCAATAGTGAGAGTTGAAATGTCTTCACACTCTTGCTAGCATTTGTTGTTATTTGATATGCTTTATTAATTCAACATTTATATCTCTACCCTAAGGATCACTTTAGGGAGCTGTGGTGGCTTTGTGGTAAGAAGTTGTGTTGCCAACCCAGAGGTAAGCAGTTCAGGTCTACCAGCTATACCATAGGAGATAGACATACAATCTCCTTTGATACCGTTTATAGTCTCTGAAAACTCACTAGAGGGTCAGCTTTAGGGTAATTCCAGCTCAGCAGCTCAGTTGTTGTAAGGATCTATTTGAACATCCAAATATATTTATTTTTACATAGTTCATCTAAATGCATGTATCTTTCCACTAGTGTGTGTTTTTACCTTTGCAGTAAAATACTATCATCCCCACAGAGATACAAAGAGTAACTTAAAATATGACGAGTTTTGAAACTTGTCTATGCCTTCCATCCCCTGCAATATCAACATTCAGTAAAAGTGTCTGCTTTAAAAAAAGAAGATGATTGGCAAATTTTCATTTATTTCTTCAACAGGTATTTATTGAGTGCTAGCACTATGCAAGGCAATATGTCTCCATGTATTGGGTTTAAATGGACTACAAGAGGCAAAGATAATTTTGACCTTTTATGAGTTTGATGTTCTTGTGTTGAGGAAAACTTCCTCTTCGCAGTTGTTGTTGTTGTTGTTATGTGCTGTCGAGACATTTGTGACTCATAGCGACCCTATGAACAACAGCCCTAAACCCTGCTTTATCCTGTGCCAAATGCACTGTCTCCAACACACCCATGCCGATTACCCCATCCCCGAATCAATCCATATCATAGTGGGTCTTCCCCTCCTGCGCCATCCCTCCACCCTCCCAAGCATGATGTCCCTCTCCAAGGACCCGTCCCTCCTTGCAACATGCCCAAAGTATGTCAGACGAAGCCCCAGAATCCTTGCTTCCAAGGAGTTTGTTTTCTTGGCAGTCCATGG
>NW_006399884.1:3989863-3991193 GCF_000299155.1 Elephantulus edwardii | reverse complement strand
AAGAGTTGGTGGAAATAATCTATTTCTTCTTCTTTGGCTCTGGTTGTTGGTGCATATATCTCAATGATAGTGGTATTCACTGGACTTCCTTGTAAGCATATGGATATAATCCTGTCACTCATGATGTTGTACTTCAAGATAGATCTAGAAATTACTTTTTTTACTATGAAGGCAACCCCATTTTTCCTCGTCTTTTCATCTCCTCTTCACAGTAGACACCTTTATTAGAGGTCTCATAGTAGTCTGTCTCTTTAAAGATTCAGAACTTTTCAAATTATGAGACAGTTCTACAGAGTTACTGTTTGATAATAGATTTAGGCAAAAAAGGAAAAAAGAAGGAAGAAAAGAAGTAATCATGTCTTCTCTAAGCATCTTTTAATCTTTCCCAATTTCACAGCAGTTACTATCTGCAAGGTGCAAATGTTTGTACATGTATGTCATCACAATGTTTTCTGCAATTTTATGCAAGCAACTTATATACAAGAAATTGATGGAAAATTCTTGGAAGATAAAAATTGTATCTTGTATTTTGTTTTCTTCATTGCCTCATAGTACATAGTATGCACAGAAATTGCTCCTTCAATACTACTAGTTCAAATTTTGAATCATAGATCTTCTATCTGAAAGGACCGTCTAACCACAATCAAGACTGGCTGTTGCATGGCTGGATGAAGAGTTAGATGTCATTTCCATTTTACAATGAGACACATGAAAACTTCAAGGATTAGATGACTTGTCCAGAGTCCTAGGTAAAGACCAGAAACTAAGTTTCCTGATTCCTTAGGCAGTAAAATGATGTCAAAGCTGAAAAGGATTTAAAAGATATTCCTAAAAAATGTTTGGCAGAGCATTAATAATGTTTTACTATATAATTTTGCTCTGAATATATTTTAAATGAGGGGAATACTGTTATTATGTCACCTTACTTATTGGAAAATACATTTTGCCACCAAAGTCTGCAATGTTTTCCAGATTTATAAATTAACAAGCTTGAAGAGACGCATCTGTTTTCAGATGCAGACAACATAGGAAAAGTGAATTACAGAGTACTTTATGCACGCACACACTTCTTCTGAAAGAGAATGCTAATAAGACAAGGGTAGGTCTAAAGCCAGGTAGGTGTCTAAGCAGAGAAGAAAAAGGGCTGAGTAACTCACATGAAAGTAAATCAACTTCAGCCTGAGGCTGCCAGGTCACAAGAAATAAAAAAGCAGATGCAAGTTAACCAAATGATTAAGAAAGAAAGGGGAGAAAATTTTGAGGAAGGCCAAGAGGAGAAAGGAAATACATGTGTGTATATATATATGTGTGTGTGTGTGTGTGTGTGTGT
>NW_006399884.1:3987679-3989763 GCF_000299155.1 Elephantulus edwardii | reverse complement strand
AAATATATAAAAGAAGAGAAAAAAGACTAGCATGCACTACAACAAACAAGAAGCAGGAAAGGAAATGGTATAAATTTGTAGAGTTCGCAAAAGAAAACATACCTACTTTTAATCAGATCCTCTCCATTTTCCCTTACAGCAATGTTCCATTTGGCTGGGCGGTTTGCTAACTGATTGCACATGCCACCACCTCCTCTGTAACTTTCCTTAAATTATTCCTGGTTTGAATATCTTTTGGAAACTTTTGGCATAAGAAAACATTGTTTGTTTGGGGTTTATTTGTTTATTTATTTTTAGAGTATTTTCTCCTGTAACTTAAAAAATTTAAATATTCTTTTTCATTTAAGCACTTTATTTTTTATTCTTTTTAGTTGTTTATTATCATTTGGAAACAGCTTTTTCAGTGACGTATTGCATATGCCCTACAATTTACTTATTTAAATTATGGAGTTCAGTTTCTTTTAGTATATTCACAAAGTTATATATTCGTTGCAGAACATTTTTATCGCCTCTAAAAGTATTGTTCATTATCAATTATTTCCTTTCAAACCCTAGCTGTAGGCAACCACTAATCTATACAAGTTTCTGTGAAGTTGTTGCTAGGTGCCTTTGAAATCAGTTCCAACTCATAGTGGCCCTATCTATGCACAACAGAATAAAATACTACCTGGTTCTTCACCATCATCACAATTATTTTTATCTTTGGGCCCACCACTGCATGCATTGTATAAACCCAGCTTGCTTAGAGTCTTCTTTTTCACTGACCCTCCTTTTCCAAGGAATGGCCCCTCCTGATAACGTTCTCAAAATATGTAGAAGTCTCGCCATCCTAACTTCTGAGGGCACATACTGACTGCACTTCTTTCAAAATAAGATTTGTTTGTTCTTTTGGAAGTCTGTGTTATATTCAGTAGTTTGTTGTTAGGTTTGTTTTCTTCTTTTATTTCCATTCAATCACTCATATACACTTTGTCTTATAACACCAAATACAATTATTCAAATCTACTATTTACCTAGTCTGATGGAAACTTCAACATATCTCTCTTTCCCTTCACTCTACTGACGTATTTCCTAATCTCTGATTCCTTTCTTGAGGTCAATCCTCCACAGGGGTCAACTGTCCTCAATCATTTCTGTTTGTAAATTTTTCCTTAATGAAATATTCTTTTTTTTAAAAAAACTTCTTTCCTTCCTCCAATCTATCAATAATGTTTGCCCTGTTCCAGATTAATTTCAATACATAAAACACTTGATAATCTATTCATTCAAGATTGACCTTCCTTCACCTATTCTAATTGTATTTATTATCTTGACATTCTCTTCCCACTCTGACCACCACCACACTTCCACAACAATCCTATTTTTAGAAAAATGTTCTAATGCAGTATTTGTCCTTTTGTTATTGAGTTATTTTACTCAGTATAATGTCCTCTAGGATCACCCATGTCGTGTAATGCTTCACAAGTTCTTCATTGTTTTCAAGGCTGCTCAATATTCCATTGTGTGAATGTTTCTCTATCCATTTACTGAATGAGCACTTGGGATGTTTTTATCTCTGCTATTGTGAATAATGTTGTAATAAGCATGGGTATGCATACGGTGCTCAGGCCTTTCGTTCATAGAGTCGCTATGAGTTGTCTATGACTTGATGTCACCTAACAATAACAATGACATAGAGAGAGCTACTTTGGCCTAGTGGACAGAAAGTTATGCTACCAAGCTGAAGGTGGGTGATTTTAATCTGCGGCCCTCAAGCCAGGTTCAAACTGTTTGCCTGTCAAACATCCTTCTAGGTGGTATAGCACTGGTCTGTGCAGTGCTGTACAGAGGTAACTCATGACTGCTGTGATGCTGAATACTGTGACACTGATGTGCCAGACGTGGTAATGGTCACCCATGGTGGACAGTGTTTGCTGGAGCTTCCAGACCAAAACAAGCCTGAAAGCAGGAGCGGCATCCACTTCCAAAATGACTTGCCTCCAGAATCTCTATGTATGAACAGCGCTCAAGCCTTTCGTTCATAGGGTCGCTATGAGTCATCTATGACTCCACAGCACCTAACAACAACAACAACAACAACAACA
>NW_006399884.1:3977054-3984839 GCF_000299155.1 Elephantulus edwardii | reverse complement strand
ATTGATTCAGTGACTGGGATAATTGGGATAGGAGCGTCAGAGACAGTGTGATTGGCACAGGACAGAGCGGAGTTTAGGGCTGTTGTACATAGGGTCGCTGTGAGTCGCAGGCGACTCGACGGCACATAACAACAACAACAACAACAACAACTCCTAGCTTCTGTTCTCAACTTTTTTTAAGATACACCAGTCTGTCTTCTAAAGTAGTTGTACCATTTTACATGACCACTTGCAGGGCATGAGATTCCCAATCTGTCTACATCCTCATCAACATTTGTTATTTGCCATCCTGTTGAACTTTGTTATTGCTGTTGGGATAAGATAGTGTGTTGTTGTTTTGATTTGTGTCTCTCTAAATACCTCTCCAAAGTGTTAAAAAGCAATGATGTTGATTTAAAAACTAAGGTGTGCGTGATCCAAGCCATAGTCTTCTCAATTACTTGTTATGCATTTGAAAATTGGACAATGTGTCAGTATGACAGAAAAAGAATCAATGCCTTTGAGTTGTATGTAGTATTAGAGAAGAGTACTAACTATCCTAGGGACTACCATGAAAATAAATAGCTTTATGTTGGAGGTAGTGAACAGAGTACTCTTTGGAAGCAAGAATGGTGAAACTCTATTTCACATACTTTAAGCATGTTGCAAAGAGAAGCCAGCCAATCCTTGGGAAAGGGTATTATGTTTTGAAAAGTAGAGTCAGCAAAAGGAAGCCAGTAAAGGAAGACTCTTTACAAGATAGTTTGATAATGACTATAGCAATGGACTTCAGTATGTCCATGATGTTGAAGATAGCATAGGATAGGACAGAATTAAGATTCTTTGCTCATAGGATCACTATGCATCACATTTGACTCAACAGCTCTTAGAAACAATAGCTAGTGATTCTGAACATTTCTTCATGTGCTTGTTGGTCATGTGAATAATTTATTTAGTGAAGAGTCTTGTTATGCGTTCTGTACATTTTGTAATTGGGTTGTCTTTTTCTTGTTGAGGTGTTAGAGTAGTCTATAACTTTTGGATATGAATCTCTTATCCGTTATGTCACTACCAAGGCTTCTCCAAGCTTTTAAATACACACAGAAATTTATTTTTAGAAGGCCCTGTTCTATTGTATTTTCTTATGATATGACTCATAGCGATCCTATTAACAACAGATCCGAACCATCCTATCTTATGCCAACTTCACAATCTCTGACACACTCAAGCCCATTGCTGCACTCACTGTGTCAGTCCACTTGGTTGAAGCCTGCCTTTCCTTTGCTGTCCTCCCACCTTTCCAAGCATGATGTCCTTCAAGGAATAGCTTCTCCTAGCAACATGACCAAAGAATGAAAGATAAAGCTTCATCATCCTTGCTTCAAGGAGCAATCTGGCTGCACTTTCTATCAATTTGGTTTTTTGTACATGGGATATTATAGTAGGCTTCTCCAATGCGGTGTGGTATTAAATTTTCTTCTGTCAAAAAGCATCAATTTTTCTTCTGTCATCCTTAGGAGAATGTTAGGAGATGGACATGTTATTAGGAGAGGTTATTCCTTGGAAAGGGACATCATTTTGGTAGAATTTTCTTTTTCACAATATTGAGCCTACTTAGGGAGCTCTGCTGGCCCAGTGGCAAGAAGCTACATTGCAATCCCGAAGACATGCAGTTCAATATCACCAGTTGCTTTGCACAAGAAAGATCAATAATCTCCTCCCAGGGGATTGATTGCTTCTGAAAACCCATTGGAGAGTCAGCTGTGGGTCAATTTTAACTCTACAACACATAACAACTACAACAACAACATTGACAACATCCCTGAACATAGTACATTTTTCCCATTTATGAAAGTCTCTCTTTGATTTTTATAGTAATGTTTAGTGATTTTCTTTATGAAGGTCTTTGATATTTTTTGTTGTTATGTTGTTCTTCTGGCAGTCCATGATAAACTGATTCTATTTTTCAAGGAGATAGTGTTGTTATTGTTAGATGCTGTCAATTTAAGTACTACTCATAGTGACCCTTTGAATAACACGTTTTATGATTTAGTTTCAAATATTTACTCTCATGGTTGGCTATTGTAAATACGATTGCATTTCTTAGTTCATTTTCAATGTTCTTCCTGTTACTGAAGAGAAATCGGACAAATTTTTGTATGTTAATCTTGTATCTTGCCACTCTGTTGACTTGGTCCACTAGGTCTAATAGAGTTCTTGCTGAGTCCTTAGGGATTCCTATGTATAGTATCATAATACCTGCATATAAAGATAGTTTTATCTTCTTTTTATCGATTTGGGTGCTTTTTTACTTCCTTCTCTTGCCTTACTGCTCTAGATAGACCTTCCAATACAATATTGACTAAGAGTGTTGATTGTGGGCATCCTTGCTTGGTTCCTGTTACAAAGGGAGTATCTTTATTGAGGATGATATTAGCTATTGGTTTTGAATGTTGTTGTTGTTGTTTAATGACATCGAGTCGTAGAAGACTCATAGCGACTCTATGAACGAACAGCCTGAGCACTGTTCGTACATAGAGTTTTCAGAGGCAAGCCATTTTGGAAGCGGATGCTGCTCCTGCTTCCAGGCTTGATTTAGTCGAGAAGCTCCAGCCAACACTGTCCACCATGGGTGCCCATTACCACGACTGGCACATCACTGTCACAGGCTTCAGCATGACATCAACCACGAGTTATCCCTGTACAGCAATGCACAGACCAGTGCCCAAGGGCCTTTTGGGCTTAAGGCCGCCTCCTGGTTCAAACCCTAGGCCCAGGCTGGCTAGCCTCACTCCAGGGACAGAGCAAACCTGCATGTCAAACATATTCCCGGTTTTGAATATATGCTCTTAATTATCTTGAGAAAGTTCTCCTCTATTATTTTTTTATTCACTGCTTTAATCAGGAAAGAGTGTTTGGTATTGTTAACAGCCCTTTCGTATCCTTTAAGAGGATTATGTGGTTCTTTTCCTTTGTTTTATTTATTTAGTAGATTGCATTGATTTCCTTATGTTGAATTATCATTGCATACATGTTATAAATCTCATTTGATCATGATGCTTATTCTTTTGATATGCTGTTGTATCTTATTGGCTAGAATTTTGTTAAGGATTTTTTTGATCCATGTTCATGAGGGATATTGGTCCAATCAATGTCTTTACCTAGCTTTGTTATCCGGGTTATACTTGTTTTATAGAATGGACCTATGAATGTTTCTTCCTTTTCTCTATTCCAAAATAATTTAAATAGATTTGGTGACAATTATTCTCTGATTATTTGGTAGAATTTTCTGATATTGGCGTCTGGGCTAAGGTTTGGTGCTTTATTTTTGGAGGTTGGGTGAGTGTTTTTTTTTAAGTTATCTGTTTTAAGTTCTTATAGCTTTTAAAATAATGTGTTAACAAAAGTTCTGATTCAAATTCCTACTGTTCACGTCATGCTGTTATAGTCGGTCTCTATGGAGCATGAAGGACTCTCTAGTGTGCCGTCTCTATGTAGCTTGCTATCCCTCTGGCTCATCATACTGTACTTTCCACCACCACCATCTTGGAAATCTTAAGTTATTTGTTAATTTCATCTTTTGTGATTAGTCTATTGATATGTTCGACTTCAGTGTGTGTCAATTTTGGGTAGCGTGTGAGTTTCTAAACATTCCATTATTTTCTTTTCCATTTTGATTGATTCTCTTGTGAAGCTGCCAGTTTAATTTCTTATTTGAGGTATTTGTTTCCTTTATTAAATTTGCCACTGATTTGTCAATTATATTGACTTTTTCAAAGAACCAATTCCTGGTCTTGTTGATACTTTCAATTGTTTTTCTGTTTTCTATTCCATTTATTCATGCCCTTATCTTTATAATATTCTTTCTTCTAGAAGTTGTAGAATTTCTTGCTGGTGGTTTTTGCATTTAATCAAACATGCTTTAACTACCATGGTTATAGTGGTATCAGAAGCTATTTTCTTCCACTGCCTATTTCATATTTACCTAGACCTAGTGAACACCTGAGATAGTTTTTGTCTTTGCTTGATGAGATACATTTTGATATATTTGATGAGAATCTGGATCATTAGTAGTTCTGCTTTAACTGAGTTGTTGAAACTTGCCACAACTTTAACTCTAAGGCATGGTGACACTAATAGATATGTTAGGAAATATATTCTTTATAATTCTTCTTTCTCTGCTTTGTGCAGTAGTACCTTGACCACCGCTTGCTAATCACCATTAGTCATCGCAGCCAGTTTAAGATTTCTGTTCTTTGCCTATTGTTCAAAACTGTGAGGATCTCAAAGTGGCAGAATGGCAGTAATAATTTCCAGTTTAATGGAATCATTGTTGAGTTGTCTTGTAGAAGCATTCCTCCTTTTGGAAATAAGACCTCTAGAAAAGGATAGAGAGGGAGCTGGTAGCCTATGGGCTAAGGAGGTGTGCTGCCAATCCAGAAGCACATGGTTCAAATCCACCAGCTGCTCCAAGGAAGGAAGAGAGGCAGTCTCCTACTGTACAATTTACAGCTTCTGAAAACCCCCTGAAAGTTGAGCTATCAGTCAGGTCTGACTTCATGGTACATAATGACAACAGCAATAACAACAGAGAAGGGAAGCATAGATTATAGAGACAAAAAATGGATCAGTATGGGTCAGAGTGAGTAATGCTACTCCAAATCCCATGCCTTCCTTTCTAGATCCATGAATTCTGACTATGGGAGAAAGAGAACAGCACATTGGATGCTGCTTTTGACCATAGGCAGGCTTCTAGGAGAGAGTGCCTAAAACCCAACATGCAAGTGGTTGCAATTTATCTGGTGCTGTATATAAGTAGTTAGGTCAGTCAATGTAGAATGCCCAGTGGTTAGAAAGTTGTAAGATTAGCTATTGTAATCTATAATCTTGTTGTGAGAAGTTCCTTAGGAGATATTACTAAACTATACAGTCTTTCCTATTGTTGTTGTTGTTGTTATGTGCCGTCGAGTCATTTGTGACCCATAACGACCCTATGTACAACAGCCCTAAACCCTGCTCTATCCTGTGCCAATCTCATTGCCTCTGACACACCCATCCCGATTACCCCAGTCACTGAATCAATCCACCTCATAGAGGGTCTTCCCCTCCTGCACTGTCCCTCCACTCTGCCCAGAATGATGTCCCTATCCAAAGACCTGTCTCTCCTTATAACATGTCCAAAGTATGTCAGGCAAAGCCCGAGAATCCTTGCCTCCAAGGAGCAGCCTGATTTAACCCTCTCTAGGATGAATCTATTTGTTTTCTTGGCAGTCCATGGTACATGCAGTACTCTTCTCCAGCATCACAGCTCAAAGGTGTCAATTCTCCTTCTATCCTCCCTAGTCATTGTCCAACTCTCTGATGCATAACAAGTGATTGCAAAAACCATGGCCTGTATCAGGTGCACCTTAGCCTCGAGAGAGACACCATTGCTCTTCAGTACTTTAGAGAGGTCCCTAACCACAGACTTTCCCATCGCAATACGTTTTTTGATTTCCTGGCTACTGGTGCCAAGAGTGTTGACCGTGGAGCCAAGCAAACTGAAGCTGTGAACAATCTCAATCTCTTCACCATCCATCCTGATGGTCCAGTGGTGAGAATTTTTGTCTTCTTGACATTGAGCCTCAGCCCATATTGAAGGCTGCAGCCCTTGACCCTCTGCAGTAAGTGCATGAGGGCCTCCTCAGTTTCAGCGAGCAGGATTATGTCATCTGCATAATGCAGATTGTTGATAGATCATCCACCAATCCTAACGCCATGCTTCTCCTCATAGATCCCAGCCTCTTGGATAATCTGCTCTGCATACAGGTTGAAAAGGTATGGAGACAGGACACATCCCTGGCGTACACCCTTCCCGATTTTGAACCATGCAGTGTTGCCCTGCTCTGTTCTGACCACTGGCTCTTGGTCCAAGAATAGGTTTCGCATTAGCATGATTAAATGTTCTGGGATTCTGATTCTTCTCAGAGTCAGCCACAGTTTGTTATGATCCACACAGTCAAATGCCTTTGCATAATCAATGAAACACGTCTTTCCTATTACTAGAGAATAATCAGATAATTGCTGGGTGACACATAGAACAATCACCCCTTTCTTTTCTAACTGGGAACAGCCATCATCAACCTCTGAAAATTCAGTCCTGTGCTATAACATCTTATATTTGCTTTGCATGATGTGGGAGTGCACATGTGTGTGTGAGAGGGATTATAGAGAAACAAACAGAAAGAGATAGAGAAAGAAAGCAAGTTGAGGTAAGGGAGCTCTTGTGGCCTAGTGACAAGAAGCTGTGCTGCAATCAAAAGGTTTGATTTGAGCCCATCAGCTGCTCTGAGAGAGAAGGATGGGTAATCTCTTCCTGTGTGATTAGTTGCCTCTGAAAAATCCCCTGGAGGATCAGCTATGAGTCAATTCCAACTTGATAGTACACAATAACAACATATTTAATCTTTCATGTAGTAGTATACACTATAACAATTAATTAAGATACTAGAACCTGGATAGTAAGAGACATAGTATTATATATCCCTATTTTTTATTTCTATATTCAAGAGATAACATGTTACTCTGCAGATTAGTATATTTTCTAGAAAAGTTCTTGATCTCCATTTCTGTACTTATGTTGTCATACTGTGTTATTGTTGTTGCTATGTACCATTGAGTCAGAACCTACTTAGCGCTGACCCTCCAGTGTGTTTTCAAAGGCAGTAAATCACATGAGAGGAGATTGCTATTTGTTCTTCTGTGGAACAGCTGGTAGATTCAAGCTATGTACCTTTGGGTTCACAGTACAATTTAGCACTAAGCGACCACAGCACCCTTGTTACTGTACTATCAAAATCAACAAAACTAGTTCATAGAGTGACACCAAATGTAGACAGTAGTCTCTGGAACACTCCTCTCAGCAGCAGTTCTCAACCTGCCTTTAGATTACAGTTATACTCATGACCCACCTGTAACAATTAGAATATTTATGAATGGAAGTCTAAAATTCCTTTTCCCTACACTGCAGACAATCTCTCCAGGTGATTTAATGTATAACATTATAAACAGATGCTGCTTGCATAGAAAGTTATCAGAAAAGTGCTGTTTGCAGACTCTTGCCCTAAAATAATTTTCTCTGGTGTTTCTAGATACATTTTCTTGGCAAGCAGTCTTTCCCTCATGAACTTTCTTAAATTTTCATTAAATCCCTAGCCATTTTTTTTTCTAAAGGAACTTCTCATAGGGCGAAAGTAGCTATTCAGGTTATTTTGACAACTAGACAAGAACTTCTTGTTGTTAGGTGCTGTCAAATTGACCGTGACTCGTGAGCCTATGAACAAAAAAATCAAAATCTTGCCCTATCCTGCATCATCCTCATTATTTCTGCCATGCTCAAGCCCATTGTTGTACTCACTGTGGCAGTCAGTCTCATTGAGAGTCATACTTTTTTTTTTTTTACCCTCTCTTTTTCCTAACATGGTATCCTTTCCCAAGGACTGGCCTCTCCTGACAACATGTCCAAAATTTGTGAGATGAGTTAGTTTCACCATCCGCATGTCTAAGGAGCACCTTGGTTATATTTTCTTCAAGAAAGAATGTTTTCTATCTTTTGTCAGCCCATGGGATATCGAATATTTTCACCACCTCAATTCAAATACATGGATTTTTTTCCCCTTTGGTTTTCCTTATTCAGTATAAAGCAATTGAACACAATATTGTTTGGGTCAGGTGTTGTTGTGTGCCATCGAGTCACTTGTGACTCATAGTGACTCTATGTGCAACAGCTCTAAACTCTGCTCTGTCCTGTGCTAATCTCATTGTCTC
>NW_006399884.1:3951779-3972939 GCF_000299155.1 Elephantulus edwardii | reverse complement strand
TAAAGAATCCAATAGAAAAATGGGCACAGGATATGAACAGGCACTTCACCGAAGACGACATTCAGATGGCTAACAAGCACATGAAGAAATGCTCAAAATCACTTTGCTCTTTTTAAACACTCCACTTTTTAAAATTTTTAGTTGTTTCTCTCTCCCATGTCTGTTACTATTCCAAGATTAATTCAGTTTATAAACCATTTCTTGACTTTTATATTGGAGTCCATGTACCAAAAAAATGGTGGGGTTTTTTTGCCTAACTTTTATCACTCAGGATAATTTGTTCTCATTGCATCCATGTTGTCTACTACTTCTTAAATTTTTGATTGCTCTTTAAGGATGTGAAAATGTTTTCTTGATATTGAGATGCAATCCATATTTAAATCTTTGATCTTCTTCAATAAGCGCCTCAATCATCTTCATTTTCTGCAAGAAACGTTGTATCATCTGCATAATATAGGTTGTTGATGAATCTCACTCCAATTCTAATACCAAATTCTCTTCATATAGTCCAATTCCTTGAATTATTAGCTCAGCATGTAGATGAAATAATTATGGATAAAGGATACTACTGTGATGCACACCTTTCCTGATTTTAAACCATGCAGTATCCCCTCATTCTGTTCTAACAATGGCTTCTTGGTCTATATAAAACCTTCACACAAACGTAGTATTCTGGATTTCTCATTCTTCTCCATTTTATCCATAATTTTTTATGATCCACAAGTAAATATTTTCCTCTGATATTTTCTGCTCTCAGCCAAGATCCTCTAATATCAGCAATGGTTTCCTTTGTTCCGCAATCTTCTGGCAGTTCCCTACTTCTAATCTTGTTTCCTACTTCTACTTTTCATACTCTTGACATATCTGTAATAAAGATTAGTGTTTAAGAAAGTCATCATTTTTATACCCTACTTCTCTGTATGAAATTCTGCTTTCAGGAAATAATGAACAATTCTTTTTGAGTCCAATTTAAGCTGAAATGCGATTTAAATCTCACAATTGGAAAATCATTGTTTAATTTCTTCTAGAAAATAGGATTGGGGGGTGGGCGGTTGCGGGGGAATTGTATACCAACGAAGGAATTTTTCTTTCACTTTTCAAAGAGAAGAGTGAACTGGGGGTGGGGGGGATGGGGATGGAGAAAAGTGCAACAATGAATGAATGGAAGTCCAAAATTTCTGTAAATGTTCATTAAAATTAATAAAAAATTCATTTAAAAAATAGTATTGGTGTTAACGATGCTTTAAGGTGTTAGACTAAGCTATTGCCTTCACAGGCTCAATGATGAATTTTAATTTTAGAGAGAGCAGTGTTAATGACTTTTTCCTGTAAGAAGTAATTTAATCTGTTTGTGTTTGATCAATTAAATTTGCTTATGTTTGATAGGTCCTAGTGAATTTAGCATCATTAAAGGATGCTGAATGCTCCCAGGTAGGCCCTTTTTTGTGGTGAGATACAATGGGAAAGCTTTAGCTCATGGAGGTTAAACCATGCCTTGGTTTTTAAATCCAGTTGGAATGTGGAGAAACGATGAAAGTTATCCAAGTGTTCATGTCTTTCATTTATATGGTCACTATAAGTAGCCTACAACTCAATGGTACTTAACAACAACAACAACAACAACACAGAGAAAGCTCAGTTGGCCTAGTGGACAGAAAGTGATGCTACCAAGTCAAAGGTAGGTGATTTTAATCTACAACCCTCAGGCCTGGTTTTAATTGTTTTTGGTCAAACATTCTTTTAAGTGGCATAGCACTGGCCTATTTGCTGTACAGAGATAATTTGTGGTTGCTGTGATGCTGAATACTGTGACACTGATGTGTCAAATTCGATAATGGTTACCCATGGTGGACAGTGTTTGGTGGAGCTCTCCAATCAAAACAAGCTTGGAAGCAAAGTGGCATCTACTTCTGAAACAGATTGCCTCCCAAAACCCTATGAACTTGGAGGAACGATGAACATTATAAACTGTTCAGGTCTTTTGTTCATCGGGTTGCTATGAGTCATCTATGACTTGACAGCACTTAACAATAAGAATGACAGCGATAAAAGGATTCAAAGGTAAGTATTACTTTCTCAGCTTCTAATTTATACAGATTTGTCTTGTTGTTTTGTTGTGTACTGTTGAGTGGGTAACAACTCATAGCTGATCTTTCATTGGGTTTTCAGAGGTAGCTAATTGCACAGAAGGAGATTGCTCATCTTCATCCTGCAAAGTAGCTGGAGAATTTGAACCACAGGACTTCAGGATTGCAGCATAGCTTCTTCCCACTAGGCCACCAGGATTCCTTATAATGTTTCCCTAAACTACATGAAACTGGGTGCAGCTGAGTGACTTATGCAAAGTATCCTAGTTTTTGCTGTTATTATGTGCCATTGAGTCAACTATGACTCAGAGTGACCCTACGAACAATAACTTTAAATTCTTCCCTATCTTGAGCAAATCTCAGTCTCTAAAATATCTATCCCCATGCCATAATCACTGTGTCAATCCATCTCATCCAGGGCCTTTCTCTCCCTTTCCTCACTGACCTTCACTTTTCCAAGCATGATGATCTTCTCCAAGTACTGGCCTCTCCTGGAAACACGCCAAACCATGTGAGATGGAGTTAAATAATCCTTGCCTCCACGGAGCAACCTGGTTTTGTCCTCTCCAGGGCAGACATGTTTGTTCTCTTGACAGTTCATGATATTTTCAATGCTCTTCTTTAGTACCACAATGCAAAGGCATTGATTCTTATTCTGTCATCTTTAGTCACTGCTCTGCTCTCAGATGCATAGCAAGTAATTAAGAAGACTAAAGCTTTGATAAGGTTCACCTCAGTCTTACATTGACATCATTGCTCCTTAGCACTCTGGAAAGATCCCTAACAGCAGACTTTTCCAAAGCAACTTGTCTTTTGATTTTCTGATAGTTGGTACCAAGAGTGTTGATTGTGTTCCCAAACAAGATGAAATTATTAACAACCTCAATCTGTTCTCCATCTATCATGATGCTGCCAATTGGCTGGGTGGTGGAAATCTTTGTTTTCTTGATGTTGAGCTTCAATCCATATTACAGACTGCAGTCTTTGACCTTTTGCAGCAAATGCTTCAAGTCCTCCTCAGTTTCAGTGATCAAGATCGTGCATCTGCACATCACAAGTTGTTGAGTCTTCCTCCAATCCTGATGCCACATTCTTTTTCACAGAGTCTAGCCTCCCTAATGATCTGTTCCACATATAGATTGAAAAGTTATGGAGAAAGAAAGAATACATCCCTGATACTATGTTGCATTACTGATCCCTGGATTTCATATGAGAACAATCACTGTTTTGGGATTCTCATTCTTTTCAATGTTAGCCACAATTTGTTATGATCTATACAGTCAAATGCCTTTGCATAGTGGATAAAATAGAAACATATTTTTTTCTGGTACTCTCTGCTTTCCTGGTAAAAGACTCAAAAGGTGTTATCAGATCACTCATATACAACATCTGTAAATTACAACTTTAAGACTTAGAGTTAGCCTTAAATTATACTAAAAGGGCCATCTGGCTCTTCCCAGTCATAGATGCTGAGACATAAACCATGCCACCAGCCTGTCACATTATATTGCTTTAACTGTATAACTTTGGGTCCTAAAATGTTTGCTTCTACAACTTTGTGCTTACTTGATGGAAGAGAGCTGTAACTAAACTATATATCTATTGGACCTGAAGTCCTGTTACATGCCAAAGAAAGAGTTGATTTTTGTCAGTCAGTCAGTTCAGGTCTTTGACATTCATTCTGGAGATTGATACCTACACCTCAGGGGTTCATTTTCTCAGGATATGGGAAGCAGTGAAAGAATTATACACTTGCCACATGTTCAATCTTAGATAATTTCTACTTAGTAAACCCTGCTCTTTCTTGCTTGATAGTGTGTTTGCTAGACTTCCATGCAATCTATCAACAATAGGAGGCATGGAGAGGTCATGACTCAGCAGCAAACTTTGCCGGAGGGAAAAAAGGAGCTTCAAATATGGTAAACATTACGTACTTTAGCACAATTTGGAATCCTCTTAGATGATAGCAGAGGAGTTCAAGAGAACAACCCAGGACTGAAATGCCAACAGAAAAATGACCTTCAGCTTACAGGATTGAGCGCATATCACCTAATTCCATAGGTACATGCATTGGAGAACCGCCAGCACATTACAAGTACTGCCCTCTCTGACTAATGCCTAGGGGAAAATATTAAGAAATAGCCACCCTAACAGAAAGTGCAATTGGTAAGCTTCCAAATAAACTGCTATTAGGTCAATCTTTACTCATATTTATTCTGCAGGACAGAGTAGAACTGCCTCACAGAGTTTCCAAGATTGTAAATATTTATGGGTGCAGAGGGTCACGTCTTTCCCCCACAGAGCAGCTACGGCTGATCTTTGGGTGAGTAAGCAAGTGTTTAAATCTGTATACCACAACACCCCTTTGGTAAGGATCAGGAATACAAAAGTAAAGACTCTATTCTCAACCAATTAAGGCTATTATGGAGACTAAAAGTTAAAGTGAAAAATGTTAATTGTGCTATAGAAACACAGAGGAAGAAATAGCAAGCTTTGTTTGAGAAACATCAGAGGGGAGTCCGCCAAGGAGGTGGCATTGAAGATGTGCCTCCAAAGGTTGGGTCTACAAGTCATTTGGGGAAACATCACATAGAACCTTCCAAGCTGCATTCAGTTAGAATACATCTGTTTCTTGTTGACCCAGGAAACTTTCCCCGGAAGCCTGGGCTTTCTATGCATGGTACACCCTTGACACTTGCAAAGGAAACATCTTGAGACGTTCCAGAATCCCTACACTCACAAAAACGAATTAGGATGCAGAGGCTGAGTAATCAGTCAGGCTTACTCACTAAGTACTTACTTCCAAACATGAGCCATGTGGTACACCTGGATATGACCAAACTCTCAAAGGCTGACAGTGCAAATGGCACCCATCCAATGTACTGCAGAGAAAGATGTTCCAGGATGCTATCAGGATTGTTCAGGGCTTCAGAAAGGTAATTGTGCTTTAGGGTAAAGAGGGGAAGAGTCATTGTTTCTATGGAAGATGACTAAGGATGTGGATGAGCTGGCTGCACATTTGGTTCCCTGGAAAACCTCTAGGTCATGCATGGGAGGAAGGTACAGGTGCCAGATCTCATGATATATAACCTATTGGGTATTGTGGTCCAAAATACATTGCTTTTACCTGAGAAGAATTAATGTGAATGTATCATTTATGCATTATCCTTCTAAATGTTTTATTTTTGTCTGAAAGTTGGACAATTAATAAGGAAGATCAATGGAAAATCAATGCCTTTGAATTGTGGCATTGGGGAAGAGTCTCAAATATTCCATGGACTGCCAAAAGAATGAACAAATCTGTGTTGGAGGAAGTTCTACTAGAATACTTCTTAAAGGCAAGGATGATGGGACTTTCTCTTATAGGTTTGGGCATGTTGTCAGGAGAGGTTTGTCCTTGGAAAAGAAGCATACTGAGAATGATAGGAAGACTCTCAAGAAAATGGATTTAAAAAATTTTAAAAAAAGAAAATGGATTGTTCTACAACCAGGAGAAGATAAAAATAGATGAATGGGACCTTCTAAGAATCAAATCCCTGTGCGCATCCAGAAACTTCTCCAACAGGGTAAAAAGGGAAGCCACAGACTGGGAAAAAATATTTGGTAATGACATGTCAGATAAGGGACTTATATACAGAATTTATAAAATACTTGAGCACCACAACAAGACAAAGGTAAATAATCCAATAGAAGAATGGGCACAGGATATGAACAGACACTTCACAAAAGAAGACATGCAGATGGCCAACAAGCACATGAAGAAATGTTCAAAATCCCTAGCTCTAAGAGGGATGCAAATCAAAACAACTATGAGAAATCATCTCACCCCAGTCAGAATAGCAAAATTTAACAGAACAGCAAGCAACAAATGCTGGCGAGGTTGTGGAGAAACTGGAACCCTTATTCACTGTTGGTGGGAGTGTAAAATGTTGCAACCACTGTGGATGGTGGTATGGTGCTTTCTCAAAAAGTTGCAAATAGAGATACAATTTGACCCAGCAATTCTACTACTAGGAATATATCCTAAAGAGATCATAACTGACATCCAGGCAGATATATGCACACTCATGTTTATTGCAGCTCTGTTCACAATAGCAAGGAGTTGTAACAACCCAGGTGCCCACCAACAAACTAATGGATAGAGAAGCTCTGGTATATTCACACAATGGAATACTACGCTGCATTGAAAAACAAGGAACTCATTCAATATTATTCAAAATGGGTGAGCCTGGAGGACATTATGCTGAGTGAAATATCTCAGATTCAAAAGGACAAATATTGCATGGTGCCACTGTTGTAAAATGGGACTGATATCAGGGTTGGGGTAAGACCGAGAAAAACTGGATAAATTGTGTATACTGCACTGAAACAGATGAGGGAGTGAATAATTTAAAAGCGATGTAAAATAGGGTCTTATGGTTATCACAAGAGTCCACAATTAAGGTTGCATAGTGGAATGTACTTAGGGCAGTGGGAGGGGTGCGGGGGGGATTGTGTACCAGGGAAGGAGTGTTTCTTTTACTTTTGAAAGAGAGGAGCGAACTGGGGGTGGGGGATGGGGTGGGGAGGGATGGGCGGGGAAAGAAGTGCAGCAATGAATGAATGGAAATCCAAAATCTCTGTAAATGCTCATTAAAATTATTTAAAAAAAAAGGAAAATGGATTGACACAATGACTGCAACAATGGGGATGAGCAAAGGGGAGAGTGGAAGGATGGCACAGGATATGACAAGGTTGTGATCTGTTGTTCATAGAGACACGATGAGTCGTAGTTGACTTGACAGCTGAACACCACCACCATTTATGGAGTACACTCATATGTTCTTGGCACGGTTTTAAGAACATCACTAATATATTTACACTTTCATGTTACCAAATCATTTGAGAATTCAGCTCGAATATTTCCCCATTTAAGAGATGAGGAAATTGAACTTGAAAAAGTTAAGCAATGTTCATGGTTGCATGGCCAGGAAGTGAGATAATTGAGAGTTAACCCAGGATCATGATCGAAACTCCTAGCTTTTAGCTTTTTTTCTTTAATTCTTCCTCAGTGAAAACTGGAGGATTATTATCAGAGTTTAGGTTAGAGAGGGGAAAGGCTAGCACTCCCGAGGACTTCTAGTGGGCTGGGCCATGATTCTCTGAGCCTGCCAGGGCCTTTGCCTCACTTATTTCCTAGACAGCCTAGGAGTTCATGCAGGGGCTCCTGACAGCGCCAGGCTTTCCCGGGAATCTGGTTTTTGTCCTTCACAGGATGATGTGGCCTGTGACAGGAATTACACATGTCAGGGCCAAATGCATGTTTCTAGAAATAGATTAGTTCAGGAAGTCAGATTAGTACAGTTTAAATAGAAGTGAAGAAAACTGAAAGTAAGATTCAGAGGTCTAATCTGTGGTTGAATCATGCACCATAATTAAGCCTCCTCATTTCCTACTCTTTCCTTCTTCATTTTGCAAATATCTCCATCTGTGACTCATCTTTTTTTTTCTTTTTTCAACAACACTCCCTCAGATTTTTTTTTCCTTGTCCTGCTATTTTTTTCCCATCCGTCTCCCTTTTAACTTTTTTAGGACGGTCCTATTGATTATCAAACTCATCAGAGTCAGGTGGAAATGAGAGTTTAGGGGGGAAAAAAGTAAGAGTCTATGTTATGTAAGTCAAGAGCCTAGTGAAACCAGAGGTGCGAATGTGTTGATGGTAAAGAGTACACTATATGCATAATTTAATTACATTTATATTTTTCTAAGGCTCTAATTCTTGGCTGTTGCTTGGTACTGTACATAACAAAATAAGACACAAAAAAGTCTCTAGGAATTTATAGGATCATAGTCAGGGTCAAGGTATAAAATAATATTTCATAAAGTCTGTGGTAGATACATACAATAATAATACAGATTATTACAGGAACTTTTAATTTGGCTCAGGAACTCCAAAAATTTTTTTCTGCTGGACACATGATATCCAGCTCATCAGAAATCGGAAGAAAGTAGAAAGTGAATCAGAATTGGGAGAAAGCAGAGAGATAAAGGATGGGGAGTGCATGAAGGGTATTTTGGGCACAGAAAATCTGCTAAGCAAAAGCACAGAGGCATGCAACCATATGGAATGATTGGAGAATGACGAGAGGGGCAATGCTGCCAGAAGACAAAATTCCAGGTGGCAAGAGGTAGGAGTGAGACTAGGGAGGCAGTAGAATCACATGTACAAAACCAGTAAAAAACCAGAGCCAGACTCATTACAGTTAAGTCGATTCCAGCTTACAGCAATGCTGTAGGATAGAGTAGAATGTACAAGGTTTCCAAGACTGTGAATCTTTATGGAAGCAGCCTATCTCATCCATCTCCTTACAGGACCACATAAAGGGGTTGTTTTTTTTTTTTTTTTGTTTTGTTTTGTTTTGTCTAGTTAAGGAACATGTGCTTTAATTATGAAAATGATTGGAGGACCACATGTTCCAGAGGAGAGAGAACTAGATAATGACATTCTTTCCAAGTGATCACCTGAACCTGTGAATCTTGTACAGGAGAGAGATGATGAAGATCTATACTGGACCCTCTTGTAAAAATTGAGGATATTGAAGCTATCAACATTTTGACAAAGAGATTGTCAATATCCTCATAAGGGAGGAGCCCAAACTTTTTCTAAGGAGGCTTGATACTGAGTTTTTAATATCTTAAAAGTAAAGTCTACTGTAATAGGAAGGTCAAACCTTCAAAGACTGATCTGTTGATCGGCTTCCCAGAACCATGATGGATATCACCTTACTTTTTCTTCTTTTGTCTTGGATTACAGGGTTTCTACAAGTTTTCCTTGCTTCAAGTAATTCAATACATCCTTTTGGGATCATATTCCCCTAGGCTGGCTGTGGCATGAGTCTCAGTCTTCCCAAATTTCTTCACTTTTTTCCCAACAGGACACCTCCCCATCTTCACAGCATTTAGTACAATTGTAATTAATGAATAAGGTCAGAACTGTCTGTTTAATATCTCCTCTTCCAGTAGTGACTTTTCTTAGTAGTGAATTTCAGACACTACCCCTGTTGAACTGATGCACTGGCAAGGAGAGGAAAGAAACGGATGAGACTGCTGAAATAGTGGGGACGGGAAGCTGACAGCCAGAAAGAGAGGCTGGGTGCTGGAAATTGAGTCAGATTATAACAGGGTTACTGCCTAATTAGAACTTCACTACTGACTCAGCTGTTACACTTCTGGACTTAGAGCTCTGTTGGGCCAGCATTTTTGGGTAATTTCTAAGGGTTTTTGAACTTTTGTATCAACTCTTTCAAGATGTGAGTTCCTCCAGCTGGTTTCAGCTACTGGGAGATAAGAAAAACAAAACACAAAACTAAAACCTAGCTGCCATTGAGTCAGTTCCCACTTGGAGCAACTCATGCATTTCAGAGTAGAACTGCTCTACCGGATTTTCTTCTCTTTTTTAAAAAATGTGATTTTAACAAAAGTTTACAGAAAGTTTGGGTTTTAATTTGTTCATTGTTATGCATTTTCTTTCCCCCTTTCCATCCACTTTTTTTTTTTTAAATTTAGGTTGTTTATTTTTCATTTCAATGAACATCTACAGAGATTTTGGGATTCCATTCATTCATTGTTGCACCCTTCTCCCCGCACAAACCCCTCCCCCCCCTTTTGCTCCTCTCCTTGAAAAGCAAAAGAAAAACTCCCTCATTGGTACACAATCCCTGCCCCGCACCTCCCCAAACCCCACCCCCTACCCCCAAATATAATCCACTCTGCAACCCTCATTGCATACTCCTACGATAAAAATAATGCCCTAAAATATAATACTTTTAGACTATTCTCTCCCCCATAGACTTCAATGCCGTAAACATCCACTTTTTAATGCACCTCTTGTTTCAGATTGTTGTCATGCATATAACATCTAATCATATATTCTTTTCAGACAGTTCTTCCTTTCCTAATAGAGTGTTCATTAACCATTTATTCTTTCCCTTTTCTCCCACCAACCCTTCATGGCAGTTCTCTTTTATAGCAGTGGTGTTATACAGTATTTGTCCTTTTGTGACTGTGATGTATCACTCAGAAAATTGTCTTTCAAGCTCACCCATGTTGTGTAGTGTTTGACAAGTTAACTGTTTTTCAGTGTTCTGTAATATTCCATTATCTGAATGTACTTGTTTCTATCCCTTCATTTGTTGATGAGCAGTTGGACTGCTTCTATCTTTTTGCAATTGTGAATAATGCAGCAGTAAGCATGAGTGCGGGTACATCTGTTTAATTTGGGGCTCTGATTTCTTTACAGTAAATTCCCATGAGTTTGATACCTGTGTCAAATGCTATGTCTATTTCCAACTTTTTAAGAAAGGGCCAGACTGCCTTCCTTAGCTATTGTGCCATTTTACATTCCCACCCGCAGTGAATGAGAGTTCCAATTTCTCCACATCTTTGCCATCATTTGTTGTTTGCTGCCTTGTTGGACTTTGCAGTTGTTGCTGGGGTGAGATGATATCTCATAGCTGTTTTGATTTGCATCCTTCTGCTATATGGAGATTTTGAACATTTCTTCATATGTTTGTTGACCATTTGAATTTCTTGTTTGATGGTGTATCTATTCACACTTTGTGCTCATTTTGCAATTCAGGTCACTTTTTCTTGTTGAGGTGATGAAGTATTCTATACATTTTAGATATGAGTCCTCTATCAGATATGTCATTGTCAAATATCTTATCCTGGCCTCTGGGTTTCCTTTTTACCCTGTTGAAGAAGTTTTTTTATTTGCATGGGAATTTTATTCTCAGAAGGTCTCATTCGTGTATTTTATTCTCTCCTGTGGTTTTTCTTACCTTATGTTTGCAAGTCTGCTCATGCTGTAGATTAGGGCTTCTACAGTTGTTATTGGGTTTTTTTCGGATGAATTTTGTAGTCTTTGGTTTTACTCCTAGATCCCTTATCCATCTTAAGTTGCTTTTTGTGTATGGTGTGAGGTGTGGCTATCACTTAAGTTTTCTCTAGATAGTTTTCCAATTTTGCCAAAAATATTAAAAGTGATGATGTTTAAAGAGGCTGCCATTTCCCCACTTAATTGATTTTAACTCTTTGTCAAAAATCAATTGACCATAGGCAGATGAGTTGATTTCTGGGTTTTCAATTCTATTGCATTGATCTCTGTGTCTGTCTTTGTACCAGTACCATGCTGTGTTGACAACCACTGCTGTGTATAGGATTTGCGATCAGGGAATGTGCTGTTTCCTAACATGTTTCTTTTTTAGAGTAGTCCTTTGCTTATTCAGGGTCTCTTTCAATTCCAGGCAAAATTAGAAATTGCCTTGTCTATCTCATTGAAGAATCTAATTTGTATCTATATTGAACTTGCCAATTGCCTTTGGTAGAATTGCCATTTTCATGATGTTTAGTCTTTTCATCCATGAGCATGGTTCATTCCTCCATTTCTCTAAGTCTCTTAGTGTTTCTTGCAGTTATGTTTTATAATTTTTTTTTCATGCAAGTCTTTTGTGTCTCAAGTTAGATTTGTTTTTCAGTATTTTATTTTATAATTTGCAATTGTAATCAGTATTGATTTTCTTAGCTCCATTTCTCTTTTTTTATAGAGAAATTAAAAAGATTTTTCTATGTTGATCTTGTATCTCACTATGTGCTGAATTGGTTGACTATGTCCAATAGTTTTTTTCTCTCTTAATCTTTAGGATCTTCTAAGTATCATATCATCTGCATGTAGAAGTAGTTTTACATCCTTTTTGGCAATTTTTATGTGTCTTATTTCCTTCTCTTATCTTATTGCTTTCATTAAACACAGAGGATTTTCAATGACTGAACTTTTCGAAGCCAGACCTTTCTTCCATGTTGCTTCTGGACCACCAGCATTTCTATTATATTGAGTGTGTAACCATTTGTACCATTAAGGGACTCAAAGAAAGAGGAAAAGAATAATTTTTTTGCACTAACTCCCACAGTGGGAAGGTGGGAAACAGCATTCTTCCTATATCTCTAACTCCTTGGAGTTTTCAGCTCCAAGTAGATATTTGAATAACAATATATGTATGATAGAGAAATGGAATACCAACTTGTTTTGTAAAGTTTAACACAAATTATCATAATAAAGTAAAAAAAAAAAGCATAATGAATTCTTAGTTTTGTCTCTCTAGTTCTATATCTTTATCCACACACACACACACACACACACACACACAATGTCACCATGGTACACTCATGTCAGATATTAAGTTTCATGACGGCAGATAGTGTCTCATTCCAAGTTTGTTGTTGTATTCCTGGTTCCTGGCAGAGTAAACACCAGACAAGGATACGTAATAAGTACTTAATAAATATTCCTTGCATAAATGGAAAAATGAGAGGATAAGCATTTTTCTATAATAAAGATATTTTATGTATTATTTATATACAAACCAAACTAGTTATTGAGTAGATGCCAACTCATAGAAACCCATAAATATCACAGTAGAAGTGTGTTCCATAATATTTTCAACCTCATGACTCATAGCTGACATTTTGGAAGCAGATGCCAATGTAGAAATTTTTTCCTAGATAATTCTACGTGTTCAGGAACAACTAACCTTTTGGTTAACAGCCAGCCATGTTAATAGTTTAACCCGTCCAAAGAATCTATAATAACTATCTCATTCACTCTCTGTCATTGCCACATTGTGGATTATGACTCATAGCAATCCTTTAATGGGTCTCTGAGACTGTACTGTACTCTGAGAAGAAACTTCATATATTTCTCCAGTAACAGCTGATGAATCTGAACCACTAGACACAGGAAGCTTTTGGTTAGCAGTGTAATACATTATAAAGTACATTTCTAGAATTCCTATAGTAACCATAACTCTAAAACTCATTGCTGGTGAGTTGGAACTGACTCATAGCTGAACCTCCATCAGGTTTTCAGAGGCAGAAAAATTTCATATAAGCAGATGGCCCAGTTTTCTTCCCAAGAGCTGTTGGTGGGTTCTAACTGACGGAGAAGGGTCATATTTGCTTTTGCAACTTTCTACGGACTACACCACCAGAGCAGCTATAACAATTGAACTAAAAACTCCAACTCATTGCCATCGAAAGAGAACTGAAACATAGCTGACCCTCCAGTGGGCTTTTAGGCACTATAAATTATACCGGAGGAGATTGCCCACCTTTCTCGCAGAAAGCCACTGGTGTATTCAAACCGCCAAGGAGCTGTCACCTTTGAGTTAGCAGCATAACTCTTTACAGACTAAGCCAGCAAGTGGATCTTCATAACCTGGACTTATTGGAATTTACCAGTAATTCCCAACTCCCTTCTACTGGATTGACTTCCATCCTCTGCTTGTTGTTATGTACCAAGGAGTCAGAAGCCACTCACAGGTAAGCCTACAGAGTTTTCAGGAGAAGCAAATCCTACAGAAAGAGATTGCCTATCTTTTTTCTGCAGAGAAGCTGTTGGATCCAAACCACGACCTTTGGTGTGGTTGGTGCAGCTTTTTTCCAGTAGGCAACCAGAGCTCCTTGCACTTCGGGCACATCAAGTCCAGTCTTCTCCCAATATGAATCTCAGAGTTTGGCAAAGGTACCCTAGACTGCTGAGATTATGGTTAAACCTTTTCCTGACTTGGAATCAATCAAGACAGAGCCATCAGTCTCCATATTGTCACCTGAGCTGAACACCATTGTGAGATCTGCACAGATGATATGAGTCAGTTCGAGAAGCCTTTAAGGGAGCGATCTAACAAGACAAACCTGTGAAGCCATTTCCTTCAAAATACAGAGAGATGAACAACTCCCTGGTCACGTTTAAATGTGAGTTGGCAGTGGGATCTATAGTCATGGATATTGTACAAGTTTGGGGTTATTTGGGATTTGAATCAGTTGTTTTCTCTGGCCAACAGTAGTATCAAAATTCTGGGGAAATATAGCACTGTTTTCAGATGGATTATCTATTTCTGACTTTCTGATTGCCCTAAAGACTCTTGCAGTTAGAAAAAGCCACATGGCAATCATATATCCCCCTTTTAAAACATGGTAAGCTGAAAAATCATATTATCTAACTCACTGGAAGTTTTCATTGGAACAAAGTTTTTTATTGGACGATTTCATCAGAAAAAAGTAAGTACTTTGTTGCTAACAATTACTCTTTTGAACTGTCTATGCTCATTTCTATTGAGTTGGAACTAACTCAACATAGCTCACTCACAGATGTTCAGAGATTATAAACTGCACTGGAAGAGAGTGTCCATCTTTCTCCTACAGATCTGCTGGTGGATTCCAGCCTCCAAAGGGGTGCCATTTTTGGCTTAGTTAATATGAAGGAGTGTGTACACACACTCAAAGATCCCAATGATCTCCTTGGTTCCTTGATTAATATGGTCTTACAGTACAGGCTTGTAAAGTTTTACTCCATAGGCTGCGTTTTGAAATTCCTGTAACTTGGGTTATTGGCAGTTGCTAGATTTAGCTGGGATTCATAATTCTCCCTGCTGAGAATAAAATTTGTTCTCAGAATAAAGCACATTTGATTCTTTCTGAGCTGCCAAAATGTGAAGTCTTGCGGCTAGGTATTTTGGAAAACTGGTAGGTTTTGTTTACACATTGTGGTCTTTCTTCAAATTTATCCCACATCCCACACTCCACAAGTCTAGGACCCCTTCCAATGTAATTGCTGTGGGACAAGTGCAAGGCGAAGGCTTCCGCACACTTCCCAAACCCCTCCCAAACCTCTCCCATTTTGGACTCAGACTGGGCCAGCTCTAGAAGAGCTTCCCCTGACTCTGGAAAAAAAAAAGAAATGCTGACCCACAGAAATACCTGACTTTAATTTACTCTACAAATGGGAAACTTTTCTTCTCTAGATTGGATGCAGGGAATTGTTTTCTATGTTTATAATTTAACAACTGCTTGAAACCTTTCATCTGAAAGTAATTTATACATGTTGGGCCCAATTATCTCAACATGCATAACGCTTACCAGTACTTTTTATCTTTAACCTTGGTGTGTGAGTCTCATTGGACAGGACTGTTATACTAACAACGAATCTTAAACAAAATCATAGAAGGACTATAAGGATTTGAAGTGTTGGATGATACTCCTTACTCAAGAAAGAGTACTATATTGGAAATGTGTTTCTCTGTATTATTCTTACACGAATGAAATATTTGACTGTGTTCTAAATTCAGCCATCTCATGTAATGTTCAACCAGTGGAGATATTGAATCATGAACACACTCTCACTTTGTACCTTCATTTTTGGAAGGAAGTAAAATGGCCCATCTGTAGTAAATGTGTCATCTTAATCTGGTGCCACCCAGCAGTCCAGGGCCATCTGCTGTGGACATTTGTTAGTATGGCTTATTCAATTAATTAAGTCAGTAAATATCTATTGAGTGCTTGTTCTGTGCCAGGCACTCTATAGATATGAGAAAGAAGGTTAGGAAAAAGCAAGAAGTGTCTAAACAGGAATTTATAATTCTGTGGAAGGTAATATGTATGGACAAAGCAGCTCTAACTTTTTTGGAAAATAAGCAATACTGTGATAAACAACACAAGGAGAAAAAAAAATATAGAACTGAGGGAAGATACAAGAAGAGCACCTGATCAAGATGTAGGACATCAAGGCAGGGCCTCCCAAATAAGAGGGAGGTAGGATGAGACATGACAAGATGACTGAGTGCTAATTAGGAGACGCAGAGATGAGAAGGATGTTCTGGGAAAAGAGATTGTAATGTGTATGAATGTCAGAAGTCACAAGTTTAAGGAAACTGAAAAGCCTGATTCAGCTGAAGGAAAGAGTTTAAGGTTGAGTGTAGTGAAAGATGTTACTGAGAGAGAAGCAGCAGTCCCATTAAGACTTCATTGACACTACAAAGTCTCTGAGGTGCACAAATGGCTTGTGCTTGACCATGCACCTGAGATGGGAGGTGTGAGAGGAAGGGTGGCCTGACAATTTGTTTCCATAAGGACTCCAGCATTAGTCAGAATTGACAGCCACAAATTAATTTTTTAAAAGTAATTACAAGGAATTTAGACACTTTCATGGAGGGAACAGGGAGACATGAAAGGATTTTATAAAAGAGACATGGTAGGAATTGAGTAAATTTTTGAAATGTTCATTCTGTCTGTAGAGTGGGAAACGGCTCAGGCAGGGATTGAAGCTGGAACTTTGCAGGTGTTGAAAAGAGGTATTTTGATGATTCTGCATTGTGGTGGTTACGGTGGAGATAAAGAAAATTTGTTTTATTTCAGTAACAATCAATCGGGTAAATCTAGAGTTTGATGTGGGAGAGATAGGATTATTGACAAAGGCAGGTGTTTGCACAGTGACCTTCCTACTATGATCATTGTCACTCCATACAGATACTTCTATGATTTTTTTCCAAGTCACTTCTTTCATGAAACGTTATTGTGCTATTCTATTCATCTCCAGCATCCTTAAATAGCTCTAAAATGTCAGACATAGAGATAATTTTGAATTATGTTATGAAATACATTAATGGAATGTTAAAATGCCTCAAATGGAGGATATCAAGCATAAAATAAATTACACAATCAATGAAAAATTGTTGTGGTTGTTGTTATGTGCCATCAAGTCACCTTCAACTCATAGTGACCCTATGTAGACCCAAACCTGCTCTATACCATGTCAATCTTATTGTCTCCGATACACCTATCTCTATTACCCCAGTAACTGAATCAATCCATCTCATCGAGAGTCTTCCTCTCCTGTACTGTCCTTCCACCCTTCCAACCATGACGTCTCTCTCCAAGGACTGATCCCTCCTTGTAACATGACCAAAGTATATCAGATGAAGCTTCAGAACCCTTGCCTCCAAGGAAGAGCCTGGCTTCACTGTCTCCAGGAGGAACTTGTTTGTTCTTCTAGCAGTCCATGGTATATTCAATACTCTTCTCCAGGACCATAGCCAAAAAGTATCAATTCTCCTTCTATCATCCCTTGTTATTATCCAGCTTTCTGATGCATAGCAAGTAATTGCAAAGACCATGGCCTATATCAGGCTCACCTTAGTCCCCAGACTGACATCATTGCTCCTCAGTACCTTGCAGAGGTCTCTGACAGCAGGCTTTCCCAATGCAATTAATCTTTTAATTTCCTGTCTGCTGGTACCAAGAGTGTTGATTGTAGAGCCGAGCAAACTGAGGCTGTCAAAAAAATCTCAGTCTCTTCACCATCTGTCATGATACTGCCAATTGGCCCAGTGGTGAGAATCTTTGTTTTCTTGATATTGAGCTTCAGTCCTTATTGGAGGCTGCAGTTTTTCACCTTCTGCAGCAAGTGCTTCAGGCCTTACTCAGTTTTTTTTAAAAAAAAAGTTTTATTAATAATTTTAATGAGCATTTACAGAAATTTTGGATTTCCGTTCATTCATTGCTGCACTTCTCTCCCCGCCCAGCCCTCCCCCCACCCCCAGTTCATTCCTCTCTTTTAAATGTAAAAGAAACACTCCTTCCCTGGTACACAATTCCCCCCCCCCGCACCCCTCCTACCACCCCAAGTACACTCCACTATGCAACCTTAATTGCGGACTCTTGTGATAACCATAATACCCTATCATACTTCGCTTTTAAATTATTCACTCCCTCATCTGTTTCAGTGCAGTATACACAATTTATCCAGTTTTTCTCAGTCTTACCCCAACCCTGATATCCATTACATTTTACAGCAGTGGCACCATGCAATATTTGTCCTTTTGCATCTGAGATATTTCACTCAGCATAATGTCCTCCAGGCTCAACCATTTTGAATAATATTGCATGAGTTCCTTGTTTTTCAATGCAGCGTAGTATTCCATTGTGTGAATATACCATAGCTTCTCTATGCATTAGTTTGTTGATGGGCACCTGGGTTGTTTCCAACTCCTTGCTATTGTGAACAGGGCCGCGATAAACATGGGTGAGCATATATCTGCTTGGATGTCAGTTATGGTTTCTTTGGGGTATATTCCCGGTAGTGCAATTGCTGGGTCAAATGGTATCTCTATTTGCAACTTTTTGAGAAAGTGCCATACAGCTTTCCACAGTGGTTGCCCCATTTTACACTCCCACCAACAGTGAATAAGGGTTCCAGTTTCCCCACAACCTCACCAGCATTTGTTGCTTGCTGTTCTGTTAAATTTTGCTATTCTGACTGGGGTGAGATGATATCTCATAGTTGTTTTCATTTACATCTCTTTCAGAGCTAGGGACTTTCAACATTTTTTCATGTGCTTGTTGGCCATCTGAATGTCTTCTTTGCTGAAGTGTCTGTTCATATCCTGTGCCCATTTTTCAATTGGATTATTTACCTTTATATTGTTGTGGTGCTCAAGTATTTTATAAATTCTATATATAAGTCCCTTATCTGACATGTCATTACCAAATACTCTTCCCCAGTCTGTGGCTTCCCTTTTTACCCTGTTGGAGAAGTTTTTGGATGTGCATCCTATTTAGTTTTAGCAAGCAGGGTTGCGTCATCTGCATAACGCACATAGTTGATGATTCTTCCTCCAGCCCTAATGCCACATTTCTCCTCAAAGAGCTCAGCTTCCCAGATAATCTGTTCTGCATACAGATTGAAAAGGTAAGGAGATAGGACACATCCCTGGAGTAAAACCCTCTCAGGTTTTTGAATCATTCAGTGTTTTGTTTCTTTGCTCTGTTCTGGTCCAAATAAAGGTTTTGCATAAACACAATCAAGTGTTCTGGGATTCCCATTCTTCTCAGAATCAGCACCAGTGTTGTGATCCACACAGTCAAATGCCTTTGCATAATCAAAGAAACACAGATAGACATTCCTCTGACAGTTGATGAATCTACCTCCAATGCTGATGCCACGTTTCTCCTCTTAGATACTTCTGGATAATCTGTTTCACGTATAGATTGAAAAGATAACAGGCACTTCACCAAAGAAGACATTCAGAAGGCAAACAAACACATGAAGTGTTCAAAATCCTTAGCTCTAAGAGAGATGCAAATCAAAACAACTATGAGATATCTCACCCCAGTAAGAATAGCAAAATTCAACAAAGTAGCAAACAACAAATGTTGGCAAGGTTGAGGAGAAACTGGTACCCTTATTCACTGAAAAATGATTAAGTGTAAAATGGTGCACCACTATGGAAGTCAGTATGGCGCTTTCTCAAAAAGTTGCATATAGAAATACTATTTGGCCAAGCAATTCCACTACAGGGAATATAACCTAAAGATACCAGAACTGACACCCAACTAGATATATGCACACCCATGTTTATTGCTGCTTTGTTCACAATAGCAAAGAGTTGGAAACAATCCAAGTGCCCATCAACAAACGAATGGATAGAGAAGCTGTGGTATATTCACACAATGGAATATATTATGCTGCATTGACAAACAAGAAACTCATAAAATATTGGACAAAATGGTGACCCTGGAGGACATTATGCTGAGTTTAAAATCTCAGTCACCAAATGACAAATACTGAATAGTGCCACTGTTGTAAAATAAGACTGATATTGGGGTTGGGGAGAACCTAAGAAAAGAGGGGATAAATAATGTATACTGCATTGAAACAGATGAAAGAGAGAACTGTTTAAAAGAAATATATGATTAGGTATTATTTTCATGACAAGATCCCAGGAAAAGATATGCATAGTAAAGTGGACTGTGGACTTAAGTGGGGAGGGGATTAGAAAACAATGAAAGAATGTTTTTCTTTTCAAAGAGAAGAGAGAACTGGGGAGAAGGAAGGGGTGGGCAAGAAGGAAAATGTGCAACAATGAATGAATGAGGAAAAAAAATTAAATGGGAAGAATATGCTGTAAATTTTTTTTAAATTGAAACAAAACAACCCCCGATATGGAGACAGGACACATCCTTGATGCACACCCTTACCAATTTTGAACCATGCAGTGTTTCCTTGCTCTGTTCTGGTATAGGTTTCACAAAAGCATAATCAAGTGGATTGGGATTCCCATTCTTCTCAGAGTTAGCCACGGTTTGTTGTGATCCACACCATCAAATGTCTTTGCATACTCAATGAAGCACAGACATTCCTCTGGTACTCTCTGCTTTCAGCCAAGATCCATCTGACATTAGCTATAATATTCCTAGTATGACAGCCTCTTCAAAACCCAGCCTGGACTTCTGGCAATTCTCTGTTGATATGCTGTCCCAGTCATTTGTGGACAATCTTCAGCAGAATCTTGATGTATGTCATAGCACTGATACTGTTTGATAATTTCTGCACTCTATCTGATCACGCTTCTTTGTAATGGGAAAAAATACATGTGTGACTAATTTTGCACATCAATTTACTTTACCTGAAGCTGTGTACTGTCTATGTTGAGATGGTGGTTTTTTTTTTTTTCACTGCTAGCAAGGGACAGAATGGAGGAATGAAGCAAGGTTTCTAAGTTTCAAATCCATGCCATCCCCATCATACATGAGCCCTTGGATTTTGGAGGCATCTCTTCTCTGAAGCTGCTTATCTGTTCAGACCACACTCATGCCCATATCTACTCCAATTAGGACAGTTGGGTTTTACAGTTTTCATGCAGATCTGACTTGACAAAAATAACGAAGAGGCATGGAAAGAAGTTTACAAAGTCCCACTTTTTAGAATGATTTTCTAAGAGACCAAGAAATGAGTGAGTCATTGCCTCTCAATCTCAAAAGACAATCCTTTATCCAGGTATAAAACATACAGGTTTAACACAGAGGTTATCTGTGCTAAAGTACTTTATAAAACTCAACTTACTTAAAACAACCATGAGATATCATCTCACCCAAGTCAGAATAGCAAAATTTAACAGAACAGCAAGCAACAAATGCTGGTGAAGTTGTGGAGAAACTGGAACCCTTATTCACTGTTGGTGGGAGTTTAAAATGGTGCAACCACTGTGGAAGGTGGTATGGTGCTTTCTCCAAAGTTGTGAATAGAGATACCATTTGACCCAGCAATTGCACTACTGGGAATATACCCCAAAGAGACCATAACTGACATCCAAGCAGATATATGCACACCCATGTTTACTGCGGCTTTGTTCACAATAGCAAGGAGTTGGAAACAACCTAAGTGCCCATCAACAAACAAATGGATAGAGAAGCTGTGTTATAGT
>NW_006399884.1:3949442-3951324 GCF_000299155.1 Elephantulus edwardii | reverse complement strand
AAAAAAAAAACCCTCAACTTACTGAGATATCATTTAAGTCCAACTAGTTGAGTCCACTTAAAGTATAGAGTATGAAGCGTTTTAACATGGCTTTTGTTGTTGTTATGTGCCGTCTAGTTGCCTGCGGCTCATAGTGACCCTATGTACAACAGCCCTAAACCCTGCTCTATCCTGTGGCAATCTTTGTGTCTCTGACACACTTACACCCCAGTCACTGAATCAATCCATCTCGAGGGTCTTTCTATCTTGCTCTTTCCCTCCACCTTCCAAAGCATGACATCCTTCTCCAAGGATGGGCCTCTTTGCAACATGTCCAGATGCTGTCAGATGAAGCTTCAGAATTCTTGCCTCCAAGGAGCAGCCTGGTCTCCCCCTCTTTAGGACCAACCTGTTTGTTTTCCTAATTAACAGGTTTGGAACCTCCAAAAACAGCCACATTCAATGTACAGGATGTTCCCATCATTCCAAAACGTTCCTCATGAAAGACTGAATGAAAAAAAAAATCAGTCTATTCTATGAACTTTCACTGAATTAAAAAATAAGAGTACCTTTATGGTAAAAAAGATTTCTCACACGTTTTCAGATACTCTGTCCCCTAACCCTACACTGGCTT
The DNA here is from genome assembly GCF_000299155.1 of Elephantulus edwardii. Lineage (NCBI taxonomy): Eukaryota > Metazoa > Chordata > Mammalia > Macroscelidea > Macroscelididae > Elephantulus > Elephantulus edwardii. The sequence continues at coordinate 3,950,711 of NW_006399884.1, read as the reverse complement.
TCTGTCAGTATAACTTGATTAGTATTTTCTAGGATTTGATATAAAATGGAATCAAAGAGTATACGTTATTTGTGTCTGGCTCCTTCCATGTACGTGATGATTGTGTGTGTGTGTGTGTGTGTGTGTGTGTGTGTGAAAAATTTGTATTTAGAATTAGCCAGCTGCACTCAAGTTTAGATGATCCCAATTTTTTTGGCAACATCCAAAGCATCATAGTCAGGAGCAAGTTGAACATAGGACTTCTTCTCTCCATCAGGCCAAATCAAAGTGTTGACCTTAGCCATGTCAATGTCATAGAGCTTCTTTACAGAGTGTTTAATTTGGCTCTTGTTGGCCATCCACAATGAACACAAGTGTGTTGCTAGCTTCTATCTTCTTCATGGCTGACTCAGTGGTCAAGGGAAATGATGATGGTCAAGCTTGTTTCTCCTGGGGGCGCTCTTCTGGGGGTATTTGGGCTGCCTTTGGAGTCTCAGCGTCTTAGGCCACGGGAAGGTGGGTGACGTGTGGATCTTCTTTTTTTTTTTTTTGTCTATGGATGCTCTTCAGGACTGCCTTCTTGGCCTTTAATGCCTTTGTTTTGGCTTCAGTTTTGGGAGGGGCAGCAGCTTCCTTCTTCGCTTTCCACGCTATCTTTGTAGAAAGGGTGTACGTGATGATTTTAAAAGACATCACTTGTTGAATGGAGCTGTGCTATAATGATTCATTTCTTTCTATGGTGGAGTAGTATTCCATTGTTGCCGCTGTGCCAGTTGGTTGTCCCATGGTAGTTGATGTGTTTCCGTGGTCTAGAAGTTATACCACTTGTATTTGATTAAGCCGGAATAGGAAGAAAGACCTGATGGATCTTCCTAACAACTAACCCACGTAAATCTTATGGATAAGAACTTAATATTACCCAGTATAACGTTGGAAGGTGGGTCACCCAGGTAAAAAGGCACTACTCACTATCTCAAATATGGTGCTAGACTGGACATTTTCCTGCTTGGAGGGGCGGGGGAGTCAGTGTAAGTTAAATTTAAACTCAACTCAATAAAAGCTAGAAACAGCAACAACAGTATTCCATAGTGAGGATGTGCTAAAAGTTGTTTCTCCACTGCTTACTTCTGAGTTCTTGCACTGTTTCCTGGTATTAGCTTTTGTGCATATAGGTACTATGAACATGTTGTGTTGTTGTTGTTATGTGCCGTTGAGTCGCCTGTGACTCATAGCGACCCTATGTACAACAGCCCTAAACTCCACTCTGTCCTGTGCCAATCGCACTGTCTC
>NW_006399884.1:3902717-3947924 GCF_000299155.1 Elephantulus edwardii | reverse complement strand
TTCCATCTTCTTTTAATACTTCCTGGATCATTTAACATTCTGCCGAAAGCATCCTTGATTACATCACTGAATTTTATGCAAAATGGAAGAGATAGTCTAAACGCTATTTTAACTACAAAGTGGAGTTTGAATTGAAACCTTAATTTTTCAATATATCAGACATGGAGACATTCTCTCTCCTTTAAGGAAAATTTTGCTTTATAGGTTTCTTGAGGATATGGAGCTAATACATAAACCCTGTCTCTGAATGCTATGCATATACATCCTCATTTCAGAAGAATTTGCAACATTTCTTAATGTAGGCATGTATGTGAGCCATAAAACTTGATATAAGCATCAATAATTGCAAAATGATACAAATTAAAAGCTATAGAGCCCCTTTAAAACTTAGGATTTGATCACCGTCTATGTTGGCTACAATACGCCCTTGCCAGATGCACTGATATCCCTTTGACTCAATGAGACATGTGCCTGAATATTGAGAGAAGAATATATGCGACAATTGTGTTAATTACAGTAGCGTTATTGTTCAAATCAAGAAGGCATCTCATGAGGGCCCTTCCATGATGAGTCAGCATTACCAACTTATTTGTTCTGTAGTTATGGATCTGAAAGGAAGACACATTCAGGTCTTTGTATTTTGAAATGTCAAGTTATGTTGCAGTTTTGCTCCCAATGAAGTGGAAATAAGCTGAAATATAGTTATTAGTGTTTCTACAGCAAAATGAATCTAATCTTCACCTGCTTAATTAAGCTCTCTTGAGCTGACAAGAAGAAATTTAATTTCATTCTCTCTCCTTAATTTATTTGAAAGTAATGTATCCCTGGCTTCTCAAATTTCTATATAATGCTTTTGAGTATGGCTCTGGGTAGGACAAGGTTTTGATCTGGTGGTAACAGGATCACTATGAATCATAGTGAACTTGAGAGCACTTACCAGTAAACAACAATTCCAAACTATCTGATCCCTATTCCTTGTCTTCCTTAATGGGCAAGCTGATATTCTTTTATCTGCAGGATGTTATAAATGTATGCAGAGTGGAATTGTTCTCACATTTAGAGCACTATTTGCTATTAATTTTTCTGGGCCAATGAGTCTCCAAGCTTTTGTCCTCAAGACCTCTATATACTTTTGAAATATACTGAGGACTCCAAAATGCTTTTTCTTACGTACAGTAAAACTATAAATATTTATCCTTTCAGAAATGATAACCACGAAAATTGTATGGTATTAATATATGCATTCATTATAAAAGAACAATAATAAATGCAATACAATCTCACATGGGTGACATATTTCTAGGAAAATAGTCATGTTTCTAAAACAAAAATGTAGTGAGAAAAAGAGAGTAGTATTTCTTTACATTTATGAAAGCCTATAGAATGTCTAGCTTAATCGAAGACATCTGTATTTCCATAATAACTTCTGCGACAATTTAATTGTTGCAATGTTACAGTTCATGTAGCCTCCCCAAAACTGCATTCCATACTCGAGTATATTGGAATGAAAACAAAAAAACAATGCCTTTACATAATAATAAAAACAGTTTTTGACTCACATGTCCTTAGAAAAATTTTGAGGGATTCCCTTCAGAGAGTTCTTTACCAAATTTCGAAAACTAATGTCCCTGCTATTATGTTAGTATGATGTACGATAACAGAAAATATATTTGCTCACTATTGTTTTTTCTCCTCCACAAGTGGGTATCAGTTGCCTTTTGACCCCCTTTAGCCAACGAGGACCCAAGGGTAAAGTCCTGCCAAGGATGTGTTTTTAAAACTCTGTAATGAGTGGCTGAGTCCATGGTTAGCCTGGAAACTCAGAAAGAACATTCTGTAAGTGGTACAGTAGTCGTTAGTCTATTTGCTGTAGTGAACAACTTGGAGTTGCTGTGATGCTGAACACTGTGCCATAGTCATATCAAATACCATAATGGTTACCCATTATGGGCAGTGTTTGGAGGAACTTCCAGATTGATTAAGGTTTGGAAGCAGGAGTGGCATCCACTTCCTAAAACAGATGCTTCTTGAAATTCTATAAGCTGTATGATCATACAGAAATGATGTTAACTAGAGAACAGAGTCCAGGTCTTTTGTTTATCAGGTCACTATGAGTTGTATTCAACTACACGACATTTCTCCACTCCTAAGTGAGACTACTGTAACATTCTTCTATTTTGAACATCACTCTTTGTCAATTTGCTGTACTGAGGTAATTTGGGTTTGCTGTGATGCTGAACCTTGTGCCATTGGGGTATCAGATACCATAAAGGTCTCCCAGTGTGTACAGTGTTTGGTAGAGCTCCCAGATGTAAAGCAGGTTTGGAAGCAGGAGTGGCATCCACTTCTTAAACCACGTGCCTATGGAAGCTCTATGAGCTTGGAGAAATGACAATAGTTATATAAAGGCATTAGGTCTTTTGTTCATAGAGTCACTCTGAGTTGTACTCGCTTCAACAACAACAACAACAACAATACAATTAATTATAGGTAGAGGGGTCCTTGAAAGAGAGGAAGACCCTCAAAGTGTTGGATTGACATTTTTACTATAGTAATGGGTTAGAGCTTGTTGCAGATTGTGAGGATCATTATAAGTTGTAGTCAACTTGATAGCACCTAACAACAGTATAGTTAATGGAAAGCAACACTTTAGATTTTCTCATTATTAAGATTTACTATTATTTATAGGGAACTTTGGCTTAGTGGTAAGTGGCTGTGCTGCCAACCCAAGAACCTGCAGTTTGTATCCTCCAGCTGCTCCAGGCGAGAAAGATGGACAATCTCCTCCTCTGTGACTCAGTCCCTTTGAAGAACCTGAAAACCCTTGAAAGCTCAGTTATAAGTCCTTTCTGTGTCAACATTGAACAGCAACAAGAAATTGTAATTAAAATAACCAATGTGTTGGTTATTATAATTTTTATTGCTCTGAAGTTAGATGTCTGAGGTGGTGAGATTCTTTTAAGTATTAACATATGTCTATGTATATAATCCACCACCACATGTCTGTCAATTTAATATACCCTGACATCTCATATGTTGCTATGATGCTAGAAGTTATTCTACCGAAATCCTAAGAATCAGCAAAGATACCCATATGAGACAGGTTTCAGTGGTGCTTCCAAACTAGGATAGTTAAAAAGAGCCTTGCATATTTACTTACCAAAGTAAGCCAAAAAACCCAAATGGGTTACAACAGAATATTTCCGATATAGTGCTGGAAGATGAGTTCTGAAGTTGGAATACACTAAAAGTGTACAGTAGTCACAACAATGGCTAGTTTACAAATGTTTGTGGCGATAGCAAGACTGAGCTGGAATCACAATTGATTTGTGATTTGTATCCACCAGCTGCTCTCCAGAAGAAAGATGAGCTGTCTTTTCCTGTGTGATTTACTGTCTCTGAAAACCCCCTAGAGGGACAGCTATGGGTAGGTACTTAACAACCAACAACAGCAACATAAATGTGTGTGTGACTATCTTGAATTCTAAATAAGTGTTAGAAAAGGGGTTCATTAGACATTCTAATTAATTCACTTAATCAATGGCATATAAGGCTATAAAACAAAACGTGTGTGAATGATTATATGAAAAATCCACATGATTTGTAAACCTTCACTGGCATAAAAACTGAATTCATTAATTTAAAAAAAGACATCCTACAGTCTTACAGGTGATAAGTCGAACTATTTAACCTCAGTACATTATTGACAAGATTAATCCAAAACCTTGAGATAACAGCTTTTAAAAGTTTAAGCCTGCAGGCCTCCAAGTATACATTGCTTGGTGTGTTCCAGCTTGGCTGGTGTTGACACATAGTGGGAACAGGCACTGCCAGGGCCGTCAGGCTCCCTCCCCGGGGGATGCATCTTAAGAGAACAATTCCAGACCATGCCACAGGTCAATTTTCAAGAGGCCCTTCCAAATGCAGCAAACCAGGCAAAAGGAGACCAAGTAAGAGTGGAAATTAGAAGTTGAACAGAAAGGAACATAGGAGGGAAAAGGAGATGCTAAAAGAAGAAATTAGAAATGTAAAAGAAGAAAGTGTGTTAGGGATATGACAATAGGATGAAGAGAACGTTAGGATTGGTTTGTTGTTGTTGTTATGTGCCATCAAGTCATGTATAACTCATAGCGACCCTATCAACAACAGATATGAACCCTGTCCGATCCTGCACCATCCTATCATCTCTGACATGTTTAAGCCCATTGTTGCAATCACTGTGTCAATCCTACCTCATTGTCTTCTTTTGCTGACCCTCTACCATCCCAAGCATGATATCCCTTTCCAAAGAATCATGAAATTGATTTTTTTTTTAACAACCCCCTTTAATGAAGTAGAACTGTGTCATGGGGTTTTATAAGCATGTGCTATCAGTTTTTTTTTTTTGTTTTGTTTTTGTTTTTTTTTGTTTTGTTTTTTTTTTTGCTATCAGGTTTTATAGGAACTCATTACAGGAGCAGATTGCCAGATCTTTCCTTTTGCTGAGCCTCTGTATGAATCCAAACTTCCAACCTTTCAGTGAGCAGTAGAGTGTTTAACCATTGTATCACTAGGGTTCCTTTTGGGCTGGTTTAGGGTGTTGTTTTTTTTAATTTTTATTTTTTTATGTTGATCTTCCATCATGGTATACTTCCATATATAGGTTTTAAGTGTTCCTGCATTTTTAAAGGCAGAGTACTTTAATGGCTAATAGCTCATGATGGAATGATTAATGATTTATAGACCTTTACTTTAGTGACATTTGATTTACTGAAAAACTATCCACTGCATTCCTGAAGACTCAGAATACTTTTCTGAGTCTGTGTTCTTTTCCTTTTTCAAGCTACCTTCTACTTCTCAGTGCAAGTTTCAAAATTCCCCTTCCATATGTCTTGCCCATAAAGTCTTTACTCACATGTGATGTTTCCCAGAACAAGTCCCTAGAGGACTGCTTGCTTCTTCAGGCCTATTATCAGCATAATACAGTCCTGACTCTCCAGAGTGCATCATAACTTGTTGTGTCTTTTCCTGGGTGTGCACTTTCAAAGCAAACTCATAAGCACATGGGATTTCCTGAATGACTCTCAAGGACTTACTATGAGTGCAGCCAAATGTTGAGTTGGGAGAACTTCCCAGAACAATATGAGAATATCTGTAGTACAAACTGTTGCTCTGTACAAAATGCTTATGCATGATAGTCACATACAATAGTTATGCACATTCTCTAAAGGAGATTGGAAACTGAAGTTCAAAACTTAATATACCATCCTACCCCAACGTATATTTTCCTTATGGCATTTCTGCTTCCAACTAAAGCTAGTACCAGATTCCTAGTCATGTAAATTCACCAGTCTGATTGACTATATCCTCTCCCACACTTCCTCAGGTACAATGAGTTACAACATCCCATTGATTCTACATCTGTGTCTCCTACATTTGTCCTTTCCTTCCCAAATGAAGTCTTTCACCACCTCTCACACAGACTATTACAATCCTGTCCTTACTCAACCTTGGTCTCAAGTGGTAGTAAACAAATACCATGACTGCCAGAGTGTTGTTGCTGTTATTGTCAATTGTCTCTGACTGGTGAAGCCCTTACGTATGACAGAATAAAACATTGCTTGGTCCTGTCCCATCTTCATGAACACCACTAGTATTCTTGAGAATATTATTGTGGCTATATTTTATCCCAAATCTATAGAAAGGTTGTGGTTTATTATTGGTTTTTTCTTTAATTTCTTTATTGATTTGCATATTCATGTACACCATGTTTTGTACGTGTACTTTGTGTTTTATATAATCACTCAAGGATGGTACATTTCAGTCATGCATTTTATATTTTAAACAATCATTCATATGCATTATATCCTATACAATAATTTCTTACTGATCTATGCCTATAATAACCCTATCTTTTCAAATCCCCATTGAACATTTCCCAATCCTTCACCCCACCCCATGCATCAGCCTCTGTTTATCCCAGTGATTTTCACTTTTCCTCTTTTTCTGCTCCTCCTTCTCCTCTTCTTCTTCTTCCCAGTTTGAACATTTATATATCTTGCTCAGTTATCCTCCTATAGTGGCCTTATGCAATATTTGTCCTTATGTGACTGAGATATTCCACTCAGCACAATGCTCTCCAATCCTCTTCCAAAGTGATATAGTATTTTACAAGGTCTGTTCCTTAGTGCTGCGTCGTATTCCACCGTGCACCACAATTTCATAATCTATTTGTTAATGGGAATTTAGACTGTTTTCATGTTAATAACAATGTTATGAGCAGGTGTTCGTGTCTCCATTCATGTCTCTGTTCTGATTTCTTTGGGATATATTCATAGCAGTGAAATATTTGGATCATATGAGGTTTCTAGATTCTGTTTTTTGAGGAAAGGCCAAATTGTAGCATTTTACAATCCCACTGTCGGTGCGTAAGTGATGCCATACACTTCTTCATAAAGTCCAGCTTCTCTAAGGATTTGCCCAACATATAGCTTGAGTATTTATGGAGAAAGAATACAGCCCTGATGCACACCTTTACCAATTTTCAAACATGTAGTATTTCCTTGCTCTGTTCAGACAACAACTACTTGGTCTAGATATAGATTTCTTATAACCATAATTATATGGTTCTTGAATTCTCAGTCTTCTCATGCTTTGTTATGATCCACATAGTCAAAACCCTTTGCACAGTCAATGAGCTACAAATACACATTCCTTTATTATTCTTTGCTCTCAACTAGAATCCATATGACATCAACAGCGATAAGCCAGGTGCTATGGCCTTTTCTAAAGCCAGTCTGAACTTTTGACAGTTCCTTGTCAATGTACTGTTTGAGCCATTATTTGATTATCTTCAGCAGTATCTTGCTAGCATGTGATAATAATGATATTGTTCGGTTACTTCCACATTTTTTAAGATCATGTTTCTTGGGAATGGGGAAAAATGGGGATCTCTTTTAGATTCTCCATTAGTCTTATTTAAAGTTAACAGAATTTCAGCAGGACACACAGCTAAGTAGCTTGCTTCTCTTTTTTAGCCAATGTAGCTGAAGATGATCATATGACTAAGTTTAGGCCAATATTGTGAATGAGTAGGTACAATATGTGATGTTTGTCATTTAAGAAACTGAATGTGTGCTCTTCTGAGTTCTTTCTTTTTCAGGATGCTTGGGGAATGGTGAGGTGTGTATACCATCCAAAGTCACAAGTGAAAACATTATGTTGGAGAAGCTACAGATACTTATGAGCCTTGGAATATTTATCAACTCTGGACTGATAAACCATTGTACCTTGAGGACTTTTAGAGCTAATACTTTAAGATCACTGGTTGCATGTGGCTAAGACATTCAGTTGCAAACAAATAAACAGACAAACGAAGTCAGCAGTTTGAACTCATTAACCACTCTGTGGAAAAAAGATGTGGCAATCTGCTTCTGTAAAGACTTATAGTGCCAGAAATTTATGGGATGGTTCTACTCTGTCCTATAGTGTAACTCAGAGTTGTGTGGGTTTGTTTCATTATATTAGTTTATTGCCTAATATATTGCTTTTCTTCCATAGAAATTATCTTCCATCTTTTATTTCAATTATATATTCAAGTAAAATTTATTACACACTTAAATGTCTTTCAACTATGTGAGCATAGGATCTATAATGGATGTAAACTATATGTAAAATATTATTCTGGAAAAAAGTAATTGAAGCTTAGTATTTTTATTATTAAAAAAATAAATTTGAGTAGCCTGCGGTTTTTTTTTAAGTCTTTTGACTCTTTGTGAGGAGGGAGAGAGGGGTGGGGGTCATTTACGAAAATATTGCTGAGTTACTCATTGCCTGTTGAAAAGTTACAGTCCTCACCTTGAAATGGGTAAAAGAAAGGTTTTATTTGTTTCACATATAGCCTATTTCAAAGTTTATCCTATAATGTGGGTCCATTTTTTACTAAAACATTGGTTTGTGAAATTGAACTGCCCAAGTCTTTTGCCCTAGAACAGTCCTAGACAAATTACCCTATAATCTCTTACCATGTATTGTTGTTGCTATGTACCATAGAGCTGGAACCAGCTCATAGCTGACCCTCCAACCGACTTTCAGAGTCTGTACATCACATGGGAGAGATTTTCCATCTTTCTCCCTAAGAGTACCTGGTATATTTGAATTACCTGGCTTTAGGTTGGTAAGTATATCACCTTACTCACTAGGCAACCAGAGCTCCCTTATTAATACAATAGGAAAATAGAACAAAAAAACAATCATTGTAGTTCAGTTTCTCTTACTTGGAGAGAAAATTTTCCAGTAAATTTTACATTTTTCAACTCCTTTGATTCTTGAAATATGTAAAATTTACTGGAAAAGTATATATAAACTTAAGCAATAAGTATAGACTACACCAAACAAGCCCAAAACAAAACCCCCTAAACCCACTGGCATACAGTCATGGTGGCCTTCTATTGGATATGCAATTATAAATATGTTTTGTTGCCCAAATAGAAATAATCCATAATATTCATCTCATAATAATATCATCTCCTTAAATGTAAATTACATCCTATCTATATTAGTTGGGTTAACAATTTGTTGTCACAAATAAATCGGGTTTGAAGCAATTGATATTTATGTCTTGTCCATGTAATAATGGTCCAACCAGAACTCTGGTGAGAAGCCTCCCTCCAGGCTAATTTTATCTCTGAAGGTCCCATTCACAGAACAAATAAGCCATTGTCATCAAGTTGAATTCCAATTCATAGTGAAAATATAAGCCAGAAGAGAACTGTCTTATAGGGTTTCCAAAGCTGAAAGTCATTACAGAAGATATTGTCATTGCCTGAGAATAAATCTTAAGGAGAACAGACTCAACTGTTGCCCATGTAACTTCATTGATGACAAGCAACTTACCTACTTGCTGTCCAGACTGAACATACTCATAGATGACACTGGGTTTTTGAAACTTTAATCACCTTGATGGAGACTGTCTATCTCTGTCCAGAAGGAGAGCTTCTGGTGGATTCAAACTGCCAGAGACACATAGCTTTTGGGTTAGCGGGGGGAATTCCTATGGATGAGATCAACAGAGCTCCTTCTCTACCAGCAAAGAACTTCAGGTCATGGAACTCCACCGACTTGGTCCATTGGGAGTTGCATTGCTAACCCAAAGACTGAGCTTCTCTGGCATTCAGAATCCATGAGTCACTTCTTGGGAGAAAGATAAAATAATCCTTTGTTCCAGCCTGGGAAACACTGAGTCAGTTTCAGCTTGAAGGCAATGAATGAGTTGCTCTGGTCAAATCTAGGACTTTATTTCAAAACTAAGATCGTGCTAACAGTTTCAAATGTCATTTCAATTTCCTCATATGATAACATTTTCAAGATAATTAAAAGGGAATAAAACGATAAAAAAGCACTTTTGCTCAGAAACTTCTGGGAATCTAGTTCCTTTCACAAGGAAATGAAAAGAATGAAAATGGTCCTGGACTAAATCTACTTTCTTGAAATAAGATAAAAATAAAACACTACTGACACAATATTGTTCACTTCCTGATGGATCTGCTCCAAATTATATTAAAAACTGGTCTACTTCCTTCCATATGCCAATGAAATAAGTATCAGCATTTGCTAAGAGACCTGACAGCTCCCTCATGAGTCTCTTCCTACAAGAGAATTGGGTTTCATTTCACCCACAGTAACTACATTATCTTTTTAATAGAAATCATATCCTATCTGTATTAGTTGGGTATATCACAAATAAATCTCCCCATGTCAGTGATTTGTTGTGAATTGATGTTTATATCTTGCCCAACCAGAAACTCAGGTGAATTTAACCTTTTCCTCTGAGATCCCAGACATTCACATAAATCAACCAAACAAGCCATTGCAATCAAGTAAAATTCCAACTCCTAGTGAGACTATCAGCTAGAAGTGAATTGCCGTATAGGGTTTCCAAGGCTGTAAATCATTACGGAAGAAGACTAACGTGTCTTTCTCCCATTGACAGTCTATTGGGTTCAAACAACAGAACTTTCAGGTTGCAGTCAAGCACCTAACAGCTATAATTCCAGGGCATCACAGAATTTCAGAACCCTTTATTTCTAGCCAATAGAGGGGAAAGAGGATGCAGAAGGAACACTGATGCCCATTAGCCAAGCACATTTAACCCCCTTAGCAAGAAGTGGCACAGAACATTTGTTCACATTCCACTGATAACAATGGGTCATTAAGCTCACTCAGGTGCAGTTGAAAGAGGCAGTTAATTCTTTTGTAGGCAAGCTATATTGCTTCCATTGCAAATAATGGGCAAATAATGTAATTTCATGATAGCCTATCAAACTTTATAGTTTAATTCTTCTTTTGATTCCAGCATCATTTCATATCACACAGTAACTTCAATCTTCACTAATGTTCTTTCTGTGTCTCAAACATGTCAAGCTATTTTTCATCTCAAGACCTCTTCACTTGCAAATCCCTGTGGCCTCCTGTGCTCCCGTCATGAAAAGTTGCAAAGCACTTTCTTTCACACTCAGATCTCAGCTCAGCTGTCATCTTATTTCCAAATAATTTCCTCTGAAGCAGTCACTTGCTTCAACTACATCACCAAAATATTATTGTCTTCATAGTATTTATCACAACATGAATTTAGCTTACTTTTTGCTTAATCTCCCCAGATTTTATGTGCTGTTTGCTATGATGCTCCAAACCCAACCCACTTCTGCTAAGTTGATTCTAACTCATCATGACCATCCATCAGGTTTCTAAGACTTGGGAGTCTTGATAGGAACAGACTTCCTTCTCTTTCTCTCTGAGCACAACTGATGGATTCAAACTGCTGATCTTACAGATAGAAGCTCAATATGGAACACAATATGCCATCCAGGCTTTAGAGTACAGGGACTTTTATTTCTGCTTTTCTGCTGTATCCTCATTGCTGAATACATAAAAATGAACTGTTAATTCTCCTGCACTGATTAATAAAATTGTTTAGAAAATATTTTTATATCTCAATTCTTTTAAAGAAAATAATTACTAAAGATTACAATTAGTGGAATTATTTTATGACCAAGGGATCATATTTACTACCATATGTTGTTGTTGTTGTTGTTGTTGTTATCTGCTGTCGGGTCGCTTGCGACTCATAGTGACCCTATGCACAACAGCCCTAAATTCTGCTCTGTCCTGTGCCAATCACACTGTCTCCAATACACCCATCCTGATTACCCCTGTCACTGAATCAATTTACCTTATCGGGGGCCTTCCCCTCCTGCACTGTCCCTCCACCCTACCAAGCATGATGTCCCATAAATGTATATACTACCATAAACTTTACATATACTTGGAGTTTCTATGTTAAAAACAACAGCCCCCCCCCCCATAGTAAGACTACGACAGAGTAGAACTAGACCAGAGGGTTTTGAAAACTGTAATCTTTCTTCCACATTTTTACTTCCCAGAGTAGAAGGCAGATTTGAACCACTTTTCTCATTAACTACTGTTAATTGATGGGTTCATAAGCAAAATGCTATAAAGTTAAAATGAAGAGAGATATAAGTAAATGAGAAAATGTAGCAAATCCCTGGAGTGGGTGGTTTGAGAAGGCCTTAAAAGATGGTAAGAATTCCTTTTATAAAAATTTTTTCATGTCACATTTTTTCTGCCCTGTCACAGGCAGTAGAAAGGTTAGAGAATGTTTTAGTGTCAAATTCTCCACAGTCCACCTGCAATCTGAGTAGCCATCAGGCATATAAGCAGCAGATCTGATAGGTTTAGTCATAAAGAACTTGAAAGAAAGTGAAAAAAACCTTCTCAGGATGGTCAGTTGATAGCGCAGCTGAGATTCTCTGTGAGCACAGCCCCAAACTGTATCCTCCTGGTGATCTAGGCTCACTCTCCTGTGGTTTTTGGCATAGTATTGCCACAAGTGTGAGGCAGATATGATTGCAAACATTTCTCCTACCCACAAAAAGCTTTCATTAAATGCATTGAGAACATATTGACTAAATGTTTTGAATTTGTGGTTAAAATATTCCTGGAATATCTCAGTGAATATGGAATTTGGGGTATAAAGATCAAAAAATGAGCTCTAATTGAAGATGTATTTGATTTTGGGGCTTAAATGACACCTTTTACTCAGATACCATGATTCCTGGAAATATTCTGCACATTCATTTCTTTTTAAATAATTTTTTTTAATTAGTGTTTTTCAACTTGTAGGCTGTTATCTGCCTTCTGGTAAAATTCTTAAACTGTGATTAGATTAGATTCATAGAAGTATTTAGCTCTAGAAAATATTTTATCAGTGGCTGTGGAATGCAATGCAGGAGAGACAATCTCTTCTCACAACCTGGTACCAGTGATTTCTTTTTACTTGCTTGAGCCCTGTTCCTGTTGAGTTTATTTGTGACTGACTTTAGACCAACTCTCATCACTCATTCATTCATGGCCATCAAGTTTGAATTGACTCTTTACTCTTAAATGACTCTCCAGAGAGTATCTAGGGGCTGTAAATGACACAGGAGGAGATGGCCCATCTCTCTCCCACAGAGCAGCTGGTGGATTCCTACCACCTGCTTAGGTTGGCAGCACAACTCCTTACTCACTAGGCCACCAAAGATTTTGGATATATCTCAACTTGTCTAGCTCTTCTTCTTGTCCTCCCATTATCTGCCCATTGACTTTCCAATAATTTATTAAACTCTTCCTTCCACCAAAACAAAACAGCATTTTTGCTAATATATGGTTGAGGTCAACACAAACAAAAATGGAACTTGAACCTTGAATGGAATAGAACTCAAATTCTCGGCAGGCTCAGGATCTTAGAAACTACTGTATCTTAAAATTTAGAGACTCAATGTACAGCATACAGTACATGTGTTGTTGTGTGTCATCAACTCAGAGTTGACCCATAGCTGAACCTCCATTAGATTTTGAGAAGCAGTTAGTTGCATGGGAGATTGCCTATCCTTCTCCTGCAGAGCAGCAGGTGGGTTTGAACTGTGTGCCTCAGGGAATGCAATGCAGCTTCTTACCACTAGGCCATCAGAGTTCCCTACAGTGTACACACTCTAATAGTTAAGACCAGAAAGGAATCTTGGTAGTACAATGGGTGAGAGTCTGGCTACTAACGGAAAGGCTAGTGGTTCAAACTCACCTGAGGTGGGGCCACAAGCAAAAGATCTGATGATTTACTTCTGTAAAGATTACAGCCTAGAAAACCATATGGGGTATTTCTAGTCTATCACAGGGTTGGGGGCACTAGGAGTAAGAAATTGACGTGATAACAGCTAACAAGTTAAGACAGAGCCATATATATATATTCAACAATTATTAAATGTCTAATAGGTTTTCAAGTATTGTGCTAGCCTGACTGTTGAATGAGGAATAGAAATTGATCCTTTGATCAAAAAAAACCTCATTGGTCAGTGGAAAGAAAAAGTGTGTTACAGTCTATATAGTCAGAGATATAAACACAGCCAAGTGATAGCACAGTCATTAAGTCCCTGGAGTGGTCAAGAGTAATGTCCAAGGGGAGGTGATATTTGAACTAAATTTCATAAAGTGAGCATGACCTTTGTGAGGCAAGAACATCTGTAGAACAGGAAAGTTCAGGCAGGGAGGCAGAGCCGGCAAAGAACTTCAACTTGTGTTTGTTATCTCGAAGCAAAAAGTTTGAGAGGGACAGTGCAGGAGAGGAAGACCCCTTATGAGATAGATTGATTCAGTGTCTGGGGTAATGGGGTTAGGTGTGTCACAGACAATAAGATGGGCACAGGATAGAGTAAAGTTAGGGCTGTGAGTAGCAGGTGACTCGATGGCACATAACAACAACAAAGCTGCTTTTATGTTCATTACTTTCATTGCTGTTGAGCCAGGACAGATTTACAGCCTCCAAAAAGCCACTGGAAAATCAGCTATGAGTGTAGACTGACGGCAATGAGTTTTTGGAGTTAATTGTAGGGGAGGAGATTGTCCATCTTCCTCAATTGAAGCTGCTGATGAATTTGAGCTGCTTGAGAGGTGCTGCTTTTCGATTAGCACCATCACTCCTTACAGACTACACCATTAACACTCCTTTCATCAAGAAGACAGAAACAATTGCATTCTGATGCTTTTGTATCTACTTTGATTTAGATATTCTCTCTTTCTCAAAAGTGAAACCTTGGAGATAGTATGTTGTAATGGTTTAACTTATATTCCATTTTATAGTAACCTAGGTGCTTTCTAGAAGATGGATTGATATAGTTGCAGCATTGAGCTCAGTATGTTAGAGGTGATGATGAAAACACAAAATAGGACAGAATTAAATCTAAAATCCAGAAATTGACCCATCTACCTATGGTCAACTGGTATTTGACAAGAGAACAAAACTTTGCAAATAGGGAAATGTCAAGCTCTTCAACAAATAGTGCTGACAAAACTGGACTTATCCCTGAGAATACTAAAGCAGGATCCACAAATACCAAATATCAAATAGCCACAATACACAAATACCAACTCAAGCTGGATCAGAGACCTAGGGGTAAAGCCTGCAACCATGAATATCATAAGCAACAAAACAGGACCATATTTAGAAGGGTAAACCTATGATATAAAGAGTGGCTAATACAGCCATAAGTATACAATCAGGAGAGGACAAAACTGATGAATGAGATCTTCCTAAAAATTATGTCCTTGTGTACTTCAAAAACTTTTTCCAATGTAGAGAAAAGAAAGCCTACAGACTGGGGGAAAAACATTTGGCAATGACATCTCAGACATGGGTCTTATGACAAAAGTTTACTGCAGGTTCTCCAGAAGGAAAAGACTGATAATACAATTTAAAATTGTGTGTGTGTGTGAAACCTGGAAAGATTTTTTAAGAGGAAGATGTTCAGATGCCCAACAGGCCATCACGAAGAAATGTTCAAAATCACCGGCAATCAGAGAGATGTGGATCAAAACCACAACAACATACCATATCACCCAAGTAGCAAGCTTAAGAGGACAACCAGCAATAGATGTTGGAGAGGAAGTGGAAAATTTGGAACTCTCATACACTGCCTGTGGGATTGTAAAATGGTATAACCACTTTGGAAGGCAGTTTGTCATTTCTTCACAAAATTGAATATAGAATCCCATATGACTCAGGTATTGGAATTCTAGGATTATACCTCAAGGGATATAGACTAAGACACAAAGGAGATTTGTATACCTATATCTATTGTTGTTGTTGTTGTTGTTAAGTACTGTCGAGTCGCAGGCGACTCATAGCGACCCTATGAAGGAGAGTCCTCGACGCTTGGGTGCCTTTCATCCTCTCTCCAGATTCATAGGGGTTCCAGAGGGAAGCTATTATGGAAGTGGATGGCACTCCTAGCAGTGTTATTAAAAATCACAAGAAAACGGAAACAACCTAAATGTCCATCAACAAATGAATGGATTGGGAAATGGTAGTACATTTACACAATGGGAGACTATGCAGCACTAAGGAGCAATGATTTCATAAAATAGTTTATAACATGGGAGACTCTACAAGCATTATACTGAGTGAACTAAGTCTTATAAGGAAAAATACTGCGTAAGACCGTTAGTGTAAAAATAGAAGGATAACTAGTAAGATGTAGACAAAAGTTCAAAAGGGGAAGGAGTGTGGGGCAGAGTGAGGAGAGGAGGAAAAACCACTAGTATAACAGAGTTTGGTAAGTGGAGCAGGGGTAGGGGTAACATGAAGGAATTAGGAAAGATACAAAGGTGGCCTGAAAAGAGTGTAAGAATAGTCACAGATCAATGGTGATTAATTTTGTAAATTACAATGTACATGAGTGATAGTTTTAAACAGAATGTGAATGTAGGAATGTGTGAAAGGCAATGTACATGAATGATACACAATATAGATGAATTTTGTACGCAAAGCCATATAAAATAAGATGATAAGATGGAGAGAGAAAAAAGATAGGACAAGGTTCAGGGATTATGTAAGCTGTTCTCAATTTGGTGGCACAAAAGGTGCTTTTAAAAATATGTTTTTGCTTGATCCATCCATAGCCTGTGAGTGAGACAGAGAGGATGTTATTTGTCACAATCAAGAATGTGGTCTTTGGAGTCTAACAGGTCTAACCTCTAATTCTTGCAAGTTTGGGCAAAGTTACCTAAGCTTTCTGAAACTGTTTGTTCCCTCATCAACTTTTCCTCTCACATGCCTGTAGCGCCACACTTTGCTTGAATCATCGGCGATCCTCAAGCGTACTTGGTCATCCTTTCATCTATAGGAAATCCAAACTTGCCAATTAATCTTAGGAGCAACAGACAGTGGCGATAAGAGCATTACCCTGGGATCCAATTGTCTACATTCAGATTCCAGCCCTGTTATTTTCCATATGTGTGTTTTCCTATTGTTAGGTAATTTTTTGCCATGTTGAAAGTTGGAGGATGGTGAAAGCCATTAATGTGTTCAGCTGCTAATTTAACATTTGGAAGTTTTAGCCTATCCATTGATAATTCTGAAGAAAGGTCTAGTAAGTAATGTACTTTAAAAAATCAGCTGTGGGGAAAAAAACCCAACCCCTCTCCCCCCCCAAAAAAACCCCAACCCAACATAAAACAACAGCTGTGGAGAAACTCATAGATTATTGTTCTCCTCTAACACACATAGGCTGTGAGATTTAAGTTGTCATGAGTTAGAATAAACACGACAATGGTTTTTTTGCCATATTGAGACCAATTTTCTCTCATGCTTTCACTCTTATTCACTGGACTACACTGCTTTCTGTTCTGACAGGACCTTTCATTACACGAGACAGTATTATTAACAAGACCACTGAAAGGTCAAGGTAAGCTAAAAGGAAACGTATTACAGGATATTGCCTTCAGTTGCTCTTAGAATATATAGTCCTTGGGGGCAAGCAAACTGGAAGAGGGAGGAGGAGGGGTAGGGAAGAAAATGTGCAACAGTGAATGAATGGAAATCCAAGTTCTTTATAAACTTTCATTAAAATATAAAAAAAATCTTGCAAATGCGGTGGGGGGGACACCTAAGAAACTCTTTGGTAGTGGGGAAAAAAATATATAGTCCTCAACTCCTCCACAAAGTTTCGTTCCTGAATCTTAATCTACTGCTCTGTCAGCCAACTCAATTTACCATTCTCTGGAAGACTCGTTACTCGCTCTGTACTTAAGGTACCAACTCATTGATGTAGAATAATGGAGAAACAATACTAGTCTAATCTATTAGGATGTCTCTTAAAAACCATGGTACTAAATCATCAAACCAAGCAAAAGCATCCCTTGATGTATTTGCTTGATCCTATAATACCTCAACACTGCTCATTTCCCCTTTTGGTAAAAACATATATAACAAAATATTTGTCAACTTAACATTTTTTTCTGATATACAACTTAGTGCTATCAAATATATTAATCAATTGTGTAGCCATTATCCTTAGTTGATTCATTTCCCATCACCATGAAGAGAGACTCAATTCTTGCCAAACAGTATCTTTCCACATATCATCTCTGCTAACGACTAATGAACTCCTGCCTCTGTACATTTGCCTATTCTTGGCATTTTATATAAAAGAAATCATACAATATTTGTCATTTTTGCAACTGACTTAATTTCTTTCCATGTAATATCTTCAAGTTTCATCCACGTGGTAGCATATATCACAATCTTAGTTTTCTTTCTCAGTAGTATTTAGCATATTCATTCATCCATTAATGAACATTTAGCTTGTTTCTAACTTTTGGCTATTTTGATAGGGCTGCAGTGATCATTGGTGTACCATAGAATATTTAATTCTGAGTAATATTGTGCGTGAGAGGTTAAAAATTTAACCCAGGTTGGTCTTCAGAAGTACGAGTCTCAATGTCTAGATGTTTATGACCATTACATGGTTAAAAATAGTGTCTCCCCACCTATTTTATTCCTCTAGTTTTTTTCATCTAGTCTTTTACAAGTAATATATTAATGTGAACACAAACACAAATATCCACCTTGTCAAAATACTCACTTATTATCATCAACTGGGAATCAACTCATAGTTGATTTTGGAAAAGTTTTTAGAGACTGTGTTATGCAGATGATACAACCCTGCTTGCTGAAACTGAGGAGGACGTGAAGCACTTGCTGCAGAGGGTCAAGGACTGCAGCCTCCAATATGGATTGAGGCTCAAAGTCAAGAAGACAAAGATTCTCACCACTGGACCAATTGACAGCATCAGGATGGATGGTGAAGAGATTGAGATTGTTCACAGCCTTAGTTTGCTTGGCTCCACAGTCAACACTCTTGGCACCAGTAGCCAGGAAATTAAAAGATGTATTGCCATGGAAAGTCCTCTGTTAGGGATCTCTCCAAAGTACTGAAGAGCAATGATGTCTGTCTGGAGACTAAGGTGTGTCTGATACAGGCCATGGTCTTCGCAATCACTTGTTATGCATCAGAGAGTTAGACAGTGACTAAGGAGGATAGAAGGAGAATTGATGATGCCTTTGAGCTGTGGTGCTGAAGAAGAGTATTGAGGGTACCATGGACTGCTAGGAAAACAAACAGATTCATCCTGGAAAGGGTTAGACTGGGTGGCTCCCTGGAGACAAGGATTCTGAGGCTTCATCTAAAATACTTGGATATGTTGTAAGGAGGAACCGGTCCTTGGAGAGGGATATCATGTTTGGTAGGGTGGAGGGACAGCACAGGAGGGGAAGGCCTTTTATGAGATGGATTGATTCAGTGACTGGGGTAATCAGGATGGGTGTATAGGAGACAGTGCAATTAGCACAGGACAGAGCAGGGTTTAGGGCTGTTGTACATAGGGTCGCTATGAGTGGCAAGCGACTCGATGGCACGTAACAACAAAAATAAATCAACTTTTTAGGTTAAGTCTATATTTGTTGTTGTTGTTACATGCCATTGAGTGGCCTACAACTAATAGTGATGCTATGTATAATAGCTCTGAATCCTGTTCTGTCCTGACCCAGTCTTGCTGACTCCAACACATCTTACTTATTACTCGAGTTACTGTATTAATCTGTCTCTTCCAGGGTCTTCCTCTCCTGCACTGTCCCTACATCTTTCTAAGCATGATGTCCTTCTCCAAAGACTGATGCCTCCTGGCAATATGCCCAAAGTCTGTGAGATGGAGCTTTAAAATCCTTGTCTCCAAGGAGCAGCCTGGTTTTACCCTCTCTAAGACAGATCTGTTTGTTCTCTTGGTGGTCTATGGAATAGATACTCTTCTCTAAATATTCTTCTCTAGCACCCCAACTCAAAGGCAACGATTTTTCTTCTGTCATCCTTAGTCATTGTCCTGCCTCTGATGTATAGCAAGTCATTGCAATGACCATGGTCTGGAACTACTTAGAAAAAGAAAAAGTTGTACAAAGAAAAAATTCTTCCCAAAGTGACTTTATCCTTTTGTATAATAATTCAGAAAAAGTTAGATTTTTTCTTTTTCAGTTGTAACCCTTCCAGAGTCTACTCTTTCTTCTCTCTGAGGTATCTACTAAGACTCTTTGACCATTATTTCCATCCTCTAAAAAAAAAAAAATTACTTCCAGTGAAAGTATTGTGAAAGAGAATGTTGTTGTTGGGTGCTATCAGGTTAACTAAAAATCACAGTGACCCAATGAACAACTAATTTGTACCTTCTCTTCTCTTATAATATCATTCTGATTTCCAACATGTTAGAGCCCTTTGATAGTCACTATGCCAATCCATCTCCTTGAGTGTCTTCCTCACTTTCATTTATCCTCTATCTTTCCCGGCACAACTCCCAAGGACTCACTTCTCTTGGCAACATGCCCAAATTATGTGGGATGAAGCTTCCCCATTCTTGCCTCAAAGCCTTGGTTACACTTTTTCCAAAACAGATTTCCTGGATCTTTTGGCAGTCCATATTCTTCACTAATACTTCAAGTCAAAGCTATCGATTCTTCTTTGATATATTGCGGTATCATGTAAATCATATTGTGCTATAGGTTGTCCTCTAGGACATGTTTCTTTATTCAACATTTGTATTTTGCTTGTTTTCAGGTTTTCCAAAAACCTTTCTGATTTTGGTCTATCTCTTGAGTTTCATTTTTTGATCCAAGACAAAAGCCTTATTACTTTTTATTTCAATAAATTAGTTTACCACCAAGAAATTATCCTAGATTTGATTTATCAATATTTGATTTCACATTTTTTTGTTTATTAATTTTTAAGAATTTTCTAAATTGAAAGGGTTTTTCTCTATCCTTTAATTTTTTGCTGGTACTCATTATGGTCAAATTGAAACAGACTCAGAGGTGACATCCTAGGGGATTTCTGAGGTAGTAAATTGCACAGGAGGATATTACTCGTTTCCTCCTTTGGAGTTGTTAATGTGTTCACAGTCACCAGAATGGCACAACTTTGGTTAGCAGTGCAACTCTATATTCCTCCTTTTAATTCGGAAGAAGTATGTACTATTTGCAAAAATTGCTCTATAATCATTGTTCTCTTTTGTTTAATGGGCCTCAAAGTGGAAGATTCCAGCACCTATTCAGGCTCCCAAGCTACTATAGTGTAGATGGACTCTGCACCATGGTACTTGTATGCCTGATTTACTGTTAGAGGTACAACACTTACGTTATATTGGGGAAATTTTGTTGCATATAGTATTTAGGAAATTATTTGCGCATTTTGCTAATTATTTCACAGCTCAAGCGTATACATACTTGCTTTTTTATAATTTTCTCTTAGTAGTCCAGCACTTGTCTGTCAGGTTGTTGTACTGGGGTAATTTGTGGGTTTCTGTGATACTGAAAGTTATATCACTGGTGTGTCAAATTCCAGAAGGCACCCATGGTGGACAGGTTTCAGCAGAACTTTCAGATTAAGACAGGTGATGAAGAAGGACTGGCCATATACTTCTGAAATAGGAGTCCTTTGAAAATCTTATGAATGAGAAGCTAAAAGTATAAAAGGTGGAGACCAGGTTGGAAGTCAATTGAAAAGAAAAGAAACAGCTGCAAACATCCTTTAGTAATTGGAATGTGGAATGGATGTAGTGTGAATGCAGGAAAACTAAAAGTAGTAAAAACGGAAAAAGTAGCAAGTGAATAGTGACATTCAGGACATTATTGAGATGGCCTGCTATTGGCCTCTTCGAATCTGCACTTACATGATATAGTATGCCAGGAAAAATAAAAAACAAAAACAGTAAGAATGGTGTTGCATTCATAGTTAAAAACACAATTTTGAGTAGATGGATCTTTGCTGAAAGCAGGGAATACCAGAGGAATGTCTATCTGTGTTTCATTGACTATGCAAAGGCATTTGACTGTGTAGATCATAACAAACTATGGCTGACTCTGAGAAGAATGGGAATCCCAGAACACTTGATCTTTCTAATGCGAAACCTCTCCAAAGTACTGAAGAGCAGTGGTGTCTCTCTGGAGACTAAGGTGCGTCTGATACAGGCTATGGTCTTCCCAATCACTTGTTATGCATCAGAGAGTTGGACAGTGACCAAGGAGGATAGAAGGAGACTTGATGCCTTTGAGCTGTGGCACTGGAGAATAGTATTGAGAATACCATGGATTGCTAGGAAAACAGATTTGTCCTGGAAGGGGTTAAACCGGGTGGCTCCTTGGAGCAAGGATTCTGAAGCTCCTTCTAACATACTTTGGACATGTTGTGAGGAGAGATCTGTCCTTGGAGAGGGACATCATGCTTGGGAGGGTGGAGGGACAGTGCAGGAGAGGAAGGCCCTCTATGAGGTGGATTGATTCAGTGACTGGGATAATTGGGATGGGAGTGTCAGAGACGGTGCGATTGGCATAGGACAGAGCGGAGTTTAGGGCTGTTGTACATAGGGTCACTATGAGTCACCAGCAACTCGACGGCACATAACAACAACAACAACCCTGAAGTATAGTGTAATAGGTGATAGGATACACTCCATAAGGATGCAAAGAAGACCTGTTAATACAAGTATTAATCAAATGTACACACCAACAGATAAAGCCGAAGAAGAGGACAGTGAAGATTTTTGCCAATTATTTCAGTCCAAAATTGACCAAACATGCAGCCAAGATGTGTTAATGATAGTTGGTGATGGGAATGCAAAAGTTGGAAAAAATGAAGAAGACACGGTAGTCAGAAAGTACAAACTTGACAGAATTGAGGCTGAATATCAAATTACGGAATTTTGTGTGCTGGATGAGTTATTCATTACAAAAATCCTTTCTGGAGAACAAAAATGGTAACTCTATACATGGACTGCATAAGAATCAGATTGACTAAATTTGTTGAAGGAATCATTGGAGGAGTGTAATATCAGTAGTCAAAAGCAGCCCAGGTGCTGCCTGTGGAACAGACTATCAGTCATCATTCATGTGCAAATTCAAAATGAGGCTGAAGAAAATTAACATTATGATAGATGGAGAAATATTGAACTTGTCAATGACTTCAACTTACTGGGATTTACAATGAACACACTTGGTACCAGCAGTCAGGAGCTCAGGAGATGTATTTCATTACATTAGGCAGGTATGCTGTTAAAGATCTCTCCAAATTACTGAGGAGGAACAATGCCAGATTGAGGACTAAAGTGTGCCTGATTCAGGCCATAGTCTTTTCAATCACTTCCTTTGCACCTGAGAGCTGGAGAATGAATAAAGATGTGGTGCTTAGAAGAGTACTGACTATCCCATGAACTGTCAGAAAAGAACATATGCCTTGATGAAAAGTACAACCAGAATGCTCCTTGGACACAAAAATGACAAAGCTTCATCTTTCAAAATTAGGACATGTTGATAAGAGAGGCTTTTCTTTGTAGAGGGACATCATGCTTGGAAAAGTAGGTGACAATGAGAAAGAACTTAAACCAGAGGGAATGACACAGTGACTACTGTGATGGGATCGAGTACATCAGAAAGGGCGAGGATGGCACAGGAGAGGAGAGGATTCAGATCTGTTGTTCACAGGGCAGCTGTGAGTCATACTCAGCTCAATGGCACTGTGCAACAACAATAACATCAACAACCATCTTTATTAAATATTATTGTTCCTAGGCGAAAGGTGTTGTTAGGTTTGTTATTATGGCAGTCCATGGGATATTCAGTGCTCTTCTTCAACACTTCAACTAAAAGCCATCATTTCTCCTCCTGTCATCCTTATTCACTGTCCAGTTCTCAGATGCATAGCAAGTAATTGAAAAGACCACGGCCTTAATTATACACACCTTGTCTTTGAACTAAGTCTTTGATGGATCCTGGCTTAAAGCAGAGAGTACCAGAGGGATGCCTATTTGTGTTTCATTGACTATGCAGCAACCTGCATTATGCATCTGACACAACATTTCTTACTGAACCTGAGGATAATCTGAATGAAGCCCTTGCTGTAGAAGGTCAAGGACTGCAACTTTAAATATGGATTGAAGCTCAATATCAAGAAAACAAAGATTCTCACCACTGAGCCAATTGGCAACATCATAATAAGATTCTGAAGAGATTGAGATTGTTAACACTTTTGGTACTATGAGTCAGGAAATCAAAAGATGAAATGGATTGGGGAAATCTGCTGTCAGGGACCTCTCCAGAGTACTGAAGACCAACAATGTCAGTCTGGAGACTAAGGTGCACCTGATCCAGGCCATCATCTTCACAATTACTTGCTATGCATCAGAAAGCTGGACAATGACTAGGGATAACAGAAGGAGAATTGATGCTTTTGAGCTGTGGAGCCAGAGAACAGTATTGAATATACCATGGACTGCTAGGAGAACAAACAGGTTCATCCTGGAGAAGGTGAAACTAGGCTGCTCCTTGGAGGCAAGGATTCTGAAGTTTCATCTGACATGCTTTGGACATGTTGCAAGGAGGAACCGGTACTTGGAGAGGGACATCATGCATGGGAGGGTGGAGGAACAGCACAAAAGAGGAAGATCCTCAACGAGATAGATTAACTCAGTGATTGGAGTAATGGGGGTAGGTGTGTCAGAGATGATAAGGTTGGCTCAGGATAGAGCAGAGTTCAGAGCTGTCATGCATAGGATGCTATGAGTCACAAAGGACTCTGAGGCACATAACAATAACAACAAGTCATCAACTGACATCATTGCTCTTAAGTATATTGGAGAGGTTTTTGACAGCAGACTTACTAAAAGTAATACATATCCTGATCTTCTTGCTTCTGATACCATGGGTATTGATTGTGGATCAAAGTAAATTAAATAAATGACAGTTTCAATTGTTTTTTTTTCATCAGTCATGATGTTGCCTATTGGTCCAGTGGTAAGGTCCTTTATTTTCATAATATTAAGGTGTTTAGAAGAGGTCATGGTACTAGAGAGACATTATCATGAATGTCAGATGGATCTTTGCAGAAAGCAAAGAGTACCAGAAGAATGTCTATCTGTGTTTCTTTGACAACAAATTGTGCCTAATCTTGAAGAGAAAGGGAATCCCAGAACACTTGAATGTGCTTATGTGAAACCTATACTTGAACCAGGACCAATCCTGAGAACAGAGCAGGGAATACTGAATGGTTCAAAATCAGGAAAGGAATGCATCGGGCATGTGTCCTGTCTCCATACCTTTTCAATCTATATACAGAACATATCTTTCTGGAGGCTGGGCTTTATAAGGAGGAATGTAGCATTAGGATTGAAGGAAGTTATTCAGATGCTACAACCCTGCTTTCTGAAACAGAGGAGGACCTGAAGTGCTTGCTGTAGAAGGTCAAGGACTATAGTATTCAATATGGATGGAAGCTCAGCATCAAGAAAACAAAGATTCTCACCAATGGGCCCATTGGCAGCACCATGATAGATGGAGAAGAGATTGGGATTGTTAACAGTTACAGCTTGCTTGGCTATACAATCAACAATCTTGACACCAGCAATCAGGATATCAAAAGCTGAATTACATTAGGTAACTCCTGTCAGGGACCTCTCCAGAGTCCTGAGAAGCAGTGATGTCAGTCTAGAGACTAAGATGCATCTGATCCAAGCCATGGTCTTTGCAGTCAATTGCTATGCATCAGAGAGCTGGACTAAAGATAATAGAAGAAGAATCACTGCTTTTGAGTTGTGGTCCTGGAGAAGAGTCTTGAGCAACCCATGGACCACTGAGAAAACAAATAGGTCTTGGAGAGGGTGAAACTGAGTTTCTCCTTGGAGGCTAGGATTTTGAAGCTCCACCTCACATACTTTAGACATGTGGCCAGGAGGGACTGATCCTTGGAGAAGGACATCATTCTCGGAAGGGTGGAGAGACAGTGCAGGTCAGGAAGACCCCAGATGAGATAGATTGATACAGTAACTAGGGCAATAGGGGTAGGTGTATCAAAGTCAGTGAGACCGGCTCAGGACAGGGCAGACTTCAAAGCTGTTGTACGTAGGATCACTATGAGTCCCAGGTGACCCGACGGAACATCGGAACATAACAACAACAACAACAACAACTACTACTACTACTACTATTACTACTACTACTATTCTGTTCTTCTCTTTTTAACATATTTTTTTTAAAGGTGCATTTTTCTGGCCCCACTATTTACAGGAGTTTCAGCCATGGAGGAGGAGCCAAAGCTATGTTCCAGAGTTGGAATTTTAGCTTTTCATTTCATGTAGCTACTCCTTCTACCAACTAAAGAGATATAGGCAATCGGATGAGTGCTTATAGTGCATAGACTATGTTGATTCCTGCTGTCATGGGTGGGGGTGGGGGGTGGGGGAATACTTTCCTGCTCATTTGACTGTCTTGTGTGCGGTATTTTTTTGTTTGTTTGTTTTTGGTTGGGTTTGTTTGTGTTTGTTTTTTTGTGGGTTTTCCCCCCCCCTTTCTCTTCATATATGCAGGCTACCTTCTCTGTGTCTCAAAATTTACACTGGTCCCCGGTTGCTTCTGCATAATTCCCCAAACACATTGATGCAAACAGGGATCTAGATTCTACAAGCC
This sequence comes from Elephantulus edwardii, assembly GCF_000299155.1. NCBI lineage: Eukaryota > Metazoa > Chordata > Mammalia > Macroscelidea > Macroscelididae > Elephantulus > Elephantulus edwardii. Next base: position 3,922,057 of record NW_006399884.1, on the reverse strand, counting down.
AACTGAGCCTCTCCTTGTTGAGGGTTGCAACTTTGCTAGCTCTTTTGCTCTGGTATCTGCAGCAGCTGGCCCTCTGCCTTCTGTTCCGGAATTCACTCGGTGGCATTTTCTCTGCTTCCTCCCACATGGCCCCTGCTTTCCCTTGCGCAGTCTCCTTTGCTTTTGGCAGCTCCCGCACCTATTTTGGGCTCGGGAGATTTTAGCTCTCTCCTACTCTTGCTGAAAATGGAGCTTGCGTTTTGTTTCTCATTCTCCTTGTTTCTTTTGGATGCTCTCCAGGAGGAAAAGGGGGATGTACTCACTGCATGGACCATGTTCAGACCACAAATGCCCTCTCTCCGTTTTTATACTTCCATTTTATTTTTCCAGAAGCAGAAACTTTTCAATGGAAGTTGTAGACCTCTGACAAGGATGTTTAATAAAATAATTATAAAGATTTCCATGAATGAACTGTTATTACCCAGAGAATGGGAAAGAGTATTAACACTGCTAGCCTCATTTGATTAGACTCACGCAGCCAGACTCTATTGAAATCACTTTTTACCCTATTCCCATTGATGAATGTTACTAGTATGCTGTTTACTTCCTCTACTGGATTACAAATGAATGCAATTAAAATTCCAAAAGAAAAAAAAAATAAAAAAAGAAAAGCCTTCTTGCCCTGATTTGATACACACCCATATCCTTGTTTCATCCTCAGCAAAGCTTTTTTTTAAGTCTATTCAACATATACAGTGATATAAAATAAAAATGCTGCTCGGTGTAAAGATTATTTTGTGGTTATTACATAACTACTGAAAGAAAAGTATGATTCTCCAGTGGCATTTTAGCAAATTAAAAGTAGCAAACAAAGTATACACTGGGTTAATAATCTTATATTTTTTTAAAAAGTAATTCTATTCTCAAAATACTTCAGAGCATTAACAATTATGCTACATCAATCCTGGAATTAAAAGGTAAGGCCATGTCTACTTCAAATTTTAAACTTATAGTAAAAAAAAGCCATTGTTCAGGGCTATGATCACTTCAGCACCTTTTTAAAGCATGCAAATTGCACAGGGAGAAAAGGAGAAATGTGTGAACTTCTTACTACTGAGCTTGGAGCCGCCTTTCAAATTCCAAGTGAAAATATTATCCACTTTTGTGTATGAACAGTGTTTAAAATTATATGTAACTTTTTCTCTATGTTTAACCTCTTCTAATTTTTGTATGTGGGCTCTCATATTCCATTTCCTTTCAGTAAATGGTGCTTAGAAAATGAAAAGAATTTGTAGCAGGAAAGAGCTAATTTTAATGATGCAAAATGAAGTAGATATTTAAGTGAAAATACTATCTTCTTCACCTCCAAATACCCCCATAATTCCTTTTATGTCTTAACTGTGGTTTTGCCTATTATTTGGCCATGTTACTTGATTCTCTGAAAAAAGTTCAAAAACATACCACTTGTTTTTAATCTTTGTTAGTAATTTTTTTTCATCTCACCTTCTAATTTTCAATGCAAATGCTGAACCATGAAGTCATGGGGATTTCCTAAGTATATTTGGTAATCTCCTCAAATTTCTTGCCTATAAAGTAGTCTAATATGGCATTTTTATTACAGGAGAAATAATTTATTGCTAGAATAAAGTATATGTTAGCAAAACAGACTAAGAACGTCTGTCTGAAGCAAGTTGAGAAAAGCTTTATATTGTTATATTCTGTCTTTTTCATTGAACACAGTTTATTAGGTTATAGTGATGTTTCTTTTAAAACATGACTATATTAAAAAAAATACTAATTATAAACCCTGGAGCCCATGGCCATTAGTCTCCTTTTGAGTCTGAGACTAAACTTAGCCCTGTGGCTTAGCCCTGTGCCTTTAGGCAAACAATAGATCTATAAGGTATGATCTCTAAGATATAGAATCGTACCAGTGAGGTAACCATTCCTTAGTACAATCAAACATGTAAGATCAAAGATCAAAAGGGTAGCACTAATGAAATCTCAGACAAGAGTCTTAAAATGAAAGTTATAGAATACTACAGGGCCTCCACAAGAAAAAGACGAATAATCCAACTATAAAATGGCCAAAACACATGGAAAGACTTTTTACAGAGGAACACATTTCAATGGTCAACAGGCACATGAGCAAATGCTCAAAAGCACTGACAATAAGAGAGATAAAGATCAAAACCACAATGAGATACCATGTCACCTCAGTAGCAGGGTTTAAAATTTAACAGGACAACAGGCAATAAATGTTGAAGAGGATGTGGAGAACTCTCATACACTCTTGTTGTTGTTGATTGCCATTGAGTCAAGCACGACTCATAGGGACCCTATGAACAAAAAACCTGAAGTCTTTTGATAACTATCATCGTTTCTCTAAGTTCACAGAGTTTCTAGAGGTATGTTGTTTAGGAAGTGAATGCAACTCCTGTTTTCAAACCTGTCTTAGGACTGTAAAATGGTGCAACCACTCTGGAAGCCAATTTGACATTTCCTCAAAAAGCTGAACATGGTAATTCCACATGACCCAGTTATTCCGCTGATAAGAATATATCCTGAGAAAATAGAGCTGAGACAGAAATGGAGATTTGTACACCAATGTTCATAGGAACATTATTCACAATATCAAGAACATAAAAACAGCCCAAATGTCTATTAGCAAAAGAATGGATTGAGAATTTGTGGTACATTCATATGATGGAGTACTAGGCAGCACTCAGGAACAATGATTTTGAAAAATACTATATAACACGGGATAGCTAGAGAGCATTATGCTGAGTGAACTAACTCAATCTCATAAGGACAAAAGCTGCATAAAGCCATTATTATTAAAAAATAGAAGAATAACTAGTTGTAAAAACAGCAAGGGCCACATGGGAAGCACCATTCTGGCTTTTGTAACAGAGGAAAAATATCCCCATCCACAGCATAAATAACAGAAAACCATTTCCCATGAGGTGGGACACATTCTCTAACGCTCTCATGCTTCTTTTGACTCATCTCAACTCTAATCATACCTGCTTTGGCAGTTTCAAAATTCATTTGTGATAGCTCACAGATCACACAGAACCGTATTGGAGAAGTAAAAAAGCTTATAATTCAGATTAATAACAGAATACAGTCAAGACAGCTTCCAAAGTATACATGCAGGCATCTCAGCTTCAAGCCTCACATCTTTAAGTGTTTCCATCTCCTCAGTATTGCCAATGTCGACTCTCCACCCCTTTATCCAACAAAATTCTCAGTCCTGCCAATTTTGACTCCCCTCATAGGAATGGTTATCTCAAAGTCTCATCTCGCATCAAACCATGGTGGCTATTGCCATCCTGAAGCATGTCTTATATTTCACTAGGTTTGGGGAGGTCTCTCTTCTCTTCTGGTGTGGGAAGATTCTATCTTTATAGATAAAGCTGTTCAGTTTATTGACAAGACTAGACAATCTTCTTGTAGGTTGTTGAGACTGGCTAATTCCCTTGTGGAGTAGCCAATCCCTTTGTTGATAGGCCAACACACCCTATTTGCATAGTCCCACCCTTTCACATAGTCAGTCACCCATGCTAGAAAAGCTAAATTGAGAGAGAAACTCCATACTAGTAATAAATGTCCAAAGAGGGAAGGGAAGAGGGTGGATGGACCTGGAAGGAGGGAAATTAGAGAGTTACAGAGTTTGGTGGGTAGAGGGAGGGGGTGAAGGAAGTAGGAAAGATCCTTTGGTATCTGGAAAGGACCCGGTAATAGTAGGCATGGATCTATGGTGATTGATTTTATAAAGAAATATGAAATACAATGTATAATAAATTTAAAAAAACCTTAAAATTTAAACAAAAGTAGCATATATTGACTGTACCATGGACTGCCAAGAAAACAAATAGATTCATCCTAGAGAGGGTTAAACCAGGCTGCTCCTTGGAGGCAAGGATTCTGGGGTTTCGCCTGACATACTTTGGACATGTTGTAAGGATAGACAGGTCTTTAGAGAGGGACATCATGCTGGGCAGAGTGGAGGGCCAGCGCAGGAGGGGAAGACCCTCTATGAAGTGGATTAATTCAGTGACTGGGGTAATCAGGATGGGTGTGTCAGAGGCAATGAGATTGGCACAGGATAAAGCAGGGTTTAGGGTTGTTGTACATAGGGTCGCTATGAGTTGCAAAAGACTCGACGGCACATAACAACAACAACAACAGCATATATTGAGTGATAGACATCAGAATGCAAGCCAGGGTAGGATGGAAGGATGAATGGAAAGGAGACTTACAAGGAGGCACTGGTAATACTTTTGTTATATTGTGGAGTTTGTAAGTACTGTCATAAAACAAGATATTTATGATAAATGACTGAATAAAAAAAAGGTTGAATTTCCACTCAAATCCCAATAAAAAATGAAAACAATACTAATAAAGTAAAAGCAATGCCTTTTACAGTTAGCTTCAAAGTGTTATGCTACATGAATACATTTTAAGGCCCATGTTTTTCATTTAAAATTTTAAATATTGGCAGAATACATCATCAGGTTATAGTGTTCAATGAATAGCATAATCAAATGACTTGTTAGAATCTAGGAAATTCAAGACATTATCTTGTCTTAAGAAACCCCTCAGTTCTGGGCAAACCTGAATGATTATCACTATTTAGATACTGTTAATAAGATGAAGCAAAATTGTCTTGTAGGAATATCTAGGCTGTAATCTTTAGAAGGGTGTCTCTGGTGGCCAAGTGGGTAAAGAGTTGAACTGGTAATCCAAAATTAGGCAGTTTGAATCCTCCAGCTGTGCTTAGGAGATAGATGGGCAATCTCCTGCTGTGCAATTTACAGCCTCTGAAAACATACTGGAGGGTTATCTATTATTTGGTTCTGACTTGGCAGCACATAACAACCACAACAACATTATTCTTTACAGTGAATATTTATTTTTACATTTTGAATTGTAATTCACATATTTTAAGACATTAAGTAAACATTATTTTTGAAAATATGTAATTAAATTTGATAAATGATATTTTTTATGATCTGAGGAAAAATACATCATAATGACATTTTGTAAGTACCTGCTATGTTCCAGGTATTAGACTAAATCTAGAAATAAATATACAAATAAACAAGACACTATGTGTGCTTTTGAAAGCTCATTGTATAATCTGAAAAGCAGAAGGTAATGTTAGTAAAATAGAAATAAAATGAATGCAAATTTAATTACATTAAATATTTTAGAACAGAAGTGATAATATTTTAAGAGACTGGGGCTGTTCATTTTAGCTTTCTTTCCCATTAAACATTGTTCTCTGTCTCTCCCTTCGGTACACGGATAGAGAAGAAAGAAGTGAAAAGTAGGAGTCTTGACCCCCTTAATTTTTACATGCATACTGAGATTTAAACCTGACACTTAGACAAATTTTACAGAGGCTGTGCCATAGGGATTGGAGGAAGACTCATCAATGCCTTTGCTATGCAGATGACACAACCCTGTTTGCTGAAAGTAAGGAGGATTTGAAGATCTTGTTCCAGAAAAATAAAAAAACTAAAGCCTTCAATAATGGATTGCATCTCAATGTCAAGAAAACAAAAATTCTCACCTTTGGCCCTATGTGCAATATCATGATAGATGAAGAAAAGATTGAAACTATCAATGATTTCCTCTTGCTTGGATCCACAATCAAAACAGTATCATCAGTCAGATAATTAAGAGAAATATTGCACTGGGAAAGTCTGTAGTCAGGGACCTCTCCAAATTATTGAAGGGCAAGTTTGAGGACTAAGATGCACTTTATCCAGGACAAGCCCTTTTCAATCTCTTGTTAGGCTACTGAGAGCTGGACTAAGAATGACAAAATAAGAATTAATCTTTGGTGCCAGAGAAGAGAACTGAATATTCCACGAACTGTAAAAAAATGCAAACAGATATTTCTTGGAGAAATTGCAGCCAGAGTTTTCCTTAGAGTCAAAGATGATTAAACTTTGCCTCACACACTTTGACATGTTGCTAGGAGAGGCTATTCACTGAAAAGGGACATCATGCTTGGGACGATGGAAGGACAGCAAAAGAAAAGAAGACCCTCCACCAAATAGATTGACGCAGTGACTGCAACAATGGGCTCAAGTGTGCCACAGATTGTACGGGTGGCACAGGATAGGACAGGGTTCATATCTGCTGTTCATAGGGTCACTATGAGTTGTACTGATCTGAACAACAATAACCACACCACCACCATTCTCATGTGTTTCCAAGTTAGAGGCAGCAGGGTAAAAATAGGAGCAAATAAGGTCGTGAGGAACTTCAATTAAACTTGAATAAGCATGCTGCCTAAGAAACACAGTTACGAATATTATAGAGATTTTTCTTAGTGAAAATAATCTAAGAAATGGGGAAAAGGAGAAAGAGAGAGAGATGGAAAGAAAAAAATAGGTACAGATTGTAGAGATTAGCAAATGAGAAATTATTTAAATAAGGATATACTAGTAGTGCTAGAGAATATTTTGTCTCAGAATGATTCAATGTGTGTGAGAGCAGAATTGTGCTCCACCATGTTTTTCATGGATGGGTTTCCAAATCAGATTGCCAGACATTTCTCCCAAGGTGCTTTTAGTTAGTCACAATTCTTAAAACTCCTTTAACACCCTTCAACTACAATCTTTGCATGAAATGAAGAAGAAATCCTTTTGACTGTTTTTTAAAAATCCTTTTTCTTTTCTCAAGTTCTAGGGGGAATTTGCACATATATTTGTACTCAACATTTCATGGGAAAGCGGCAGACCTGAGCTGAGGAACAGCAAGGGCAAGGAGGGAGGCCGATGGTCTGGACACTTCCTCCAACACAGAACCCTTCCCACCCACCTTCTGCTCCCTACCCCTCACCCACCCACCCCCCCGCCGCCGTTGTAAAATAATCAGAAACTTGTTCAATTTTGTGGCAGTGACAATAGTTTTATATTAAAAGAAAAAAAATACAGTTTTCATACAGCAAAATCTATAAAAAAAAACCACAAACTCCTTTAACAATCAAGTACTTCAGCTTCTTTGCACTACTCAAAAACTAGCTTAATTAAGGGATTTTTAATTTTATTTTATTTTACAAAAAAATCTCAAATAAATCCATCTTGAAAGAAGGGCAATAAGAATGTTCCTGAGAGGCAAGGATGACAAATCTTCCTCTTGCTGACTCTGGGCATGTTGCCAGGAGGAACCAGTCCTTGGAGAAAGACATCATCCCGGGAAAGGCAAAAGATCGGCAACAGAGAGGAAGATCCTCAATGAGATGGCTTGGCACAGTGACTGCCACAGTAGGTTTCAGCATGATGGAGTTCCTGAGGATGGTGCAGGATAAAGCAAGTGTTAGATCTGTTGTTCATAGGGTTGCTATGAGTCCTAGTTGACCTGATGGCACTTAACAACGACATATGTCATTGCTTAATTACACCTGAATCCCACTCCTTGACTTTTCAAAAACATGAACCATTATACCCCTTTTAAAAAATTAAGACAGATTAAGCTTTCTATCACTTGTGACAAATAACTCATTTCTGTCCAGTCAGAGCCGATTCATAGCTGGTCTTCCATTGAGTTTCAGAGACTGTGAATCGCACCGGGGAGATTGTCTTTCTCCAGAGGAGTTACTGGTTAATTCAAACTGTCAGAGAGTTGTGGTGTTTGGATTAGCTGCACAACTGTCTGTGGACTATGTCACTACTTCCCAAAAGTGTGCTGTGTAATAGTAGAGGAAAATTAAAGTGAATCAGACACTGCAGCACAGAGAAATCCAAAGCACACACAAAATGTCTTTCAAATCTTCCATTTCATCTTAGAAAGTAATGTGAGCTGGGTGTTATTTTTCCTATATTTCCATAACTTTTTATTTATTCATTTTTTACTAATAAAAGACTGAGGCTTTAGAATAATAATATATGTGTCCTGTAGGGGTCTGTTCTCCAGTCTTTATTCTTATTACATCTGCTCTTTGAGAACACTTAGTTAATGTCACTGTTGTTCCCATTTTAGATGGAGAACCTCAAGGTCAGTGTTTAATCAAGCTCACAAAGCAGTAGAGTGTAGGGCCTGCATTAAAAGAGAAATAAAATTTAATGCTATATCTTAACTGTTATTCTATTTACAATAGTATATTGTAGACCAAAAAGGGAAAGGAAACTAGGGAACTATAATCAAGAAATGCCAATAGATGTACCAGTTTTATTTCATGGAAGTGAAACATAGAGTTAAGTATAATATAACAGCAACCACATGCATCACAACAGAAATTAGTGAAAAGTGGAAAACTTTAGAGATTTTAGAAACAAAGATTGTGAGGCATCATCTCACATCCTTTGGGCATATTGCCAAGCAGAGTCATTCCTTTAAAAGAACACTATTCTTGGAAAAGTAGAGGGTCAGTGAAAGATAGGAAGACCCTCAACAGGATAGACTGACATAGTGACTGTGGGTTTAAGCATCATACTAGAGATTATTATGATGGGACAAGATCAGGCAAGTTTTGGGTCTGTTGTTCTACGAGTTGGAGTCAATTCAAATGTACCTAACAGTAACCACTACCAAGTTGAACAAGAGGACTGTAGGCAGGACCTTAATTACAATTTATACAAATTGTGTATCATTTGTACCCCCATGGCTTTATAATTTTGGTAAGCATTGGTTGTGCCATTGAACTGAATTGATATTTTATGTTTCAGAAAACAGAACAGTAGAATGGCTAACCCAAGTGGATTGTAAGAGAGTAGAGCATAAAATAAAAAACACATTCTTGGGACAGTAAATCAGCCTTCCTCTCCCTTTGCCAGCCCTGCTAGTAGCGAAAGAATGAGAATTTTGGAGATCTGGCTGGGATAGCATTTTTCCATAACCTAGATATTTTATCCGTGACTAGTCTTTTATCCTGAAAGCTACTGGCAGAAGAAAAGTGATAGCAATTGTTAAATGTTTTTAATATAGAAATACATTCTGACATTGTTGCTGTTATGTGCTGTCAAGTTGACTATGACTCATAGCGACTCAATGTACCTTAGCTCTGAATCCTGCTCTATTCTGAGGCAATCTCACTGTCCCTGACACACCAATCCTCATTACTCCAGTTACTGTGTCATTTCATGTCATGCAGGGTCTTCCTCTCCTGTGCTGTCCCTCCACCCTTCCAAGCATGATGTCCCACTCCAAGGACTGGTCCCTCCTGTCAACATGCCCAAAGTCTATGAGACAGAACCTCAAAATCTTTCTCTCCAAGGAGCAGCTTGGCTTCACCTTCTCTATGACAGACATGTTCATTTTCTTGGCAGTTGATGGTATGTTAAATACGTAACTATGAAGACCATGACATAGATCAGGTGACAAACATCATTGTCTTTAGCACTCTTGTGCAGTCCCTGACAGTAGATTTTCCTAACGCAATAACTACTGGTACCAAGATCATTAATTGTGGAACCAAGTACGCTAAAATTGTTAACAATCTCAGTCTCTTCTCCATCTATCATGATGCTGCCCACTGGATCAGAGGTGAGAATCTTTGTTTTCTTGATGTTGAGGTTCAATCCATATTGAAGGCTGCAGTCCTTGATCTTCTGCAGCAAATGCTTCAGGTTCTCAGTTTCAGCAAGCAAGTCTGTGTCATCTGTATAATGCAGGTTGTTGATGAATTTTCTCCAATCCTGATGCTACATTCCTCCTCATAAAGTCCAACTTCCCAGTTGATCTGTTCTGCATATAGATGTAAAAGTTATGGAGACAGGATGCATCCCTGATGTGCTCCTTTCCTGATTTTTAAACATGCAGTGTTTCCTTTCTCTGTTCTGATGGCTGCCTCTTGGTCCATGAAAATATATTACAAAAGGATGATGAGTAGATAGTTTTTGATTAATTAATAGAAAGTCTTAGTATATTATAAATTTGCATATGAACAGAAACATTTTGTGTTCACTGTTTGCTATCTTTTTTATTTTTAAGGGCAAAATATTGTGTATATTTACATGACAAAAGAGACATAAAAAGTTATTTGTTTCTTAGTTGATAATTTAGAACTGATGAAGATTAACAACTCAAAGTTTAGAGTATTGGGTTGTCGGGGTTCCACCTCCCTTATTTTGTAAAGAGAAGAGAGAGGAGTAAAATGAAAGTTGTTTTTTTTTCCCTACCCAATTCACAGTAACAAACATTTATACAGTTTCTTCTACCCAGCCTGTCCAATTGAAAATTCAGAGTATGCTTTAAGGTAGATAGGACCAGATTCCATGTAAAGAAAGCATATGAGGCGGAGAAATGAAGGGTCCTACCCGAGGTCCTCCTGCTGATAAAGGTTGGAGTGACCACAAGGTCACTGAGACACAGGTCTCAGTCAGAGCTGAGTTCTGTTCCCTTTTCATCCCTTCATCACTTCACCTCTCTTGATAGCATGTGAAGATGCCAAGGATCAAGTTTCTACACAAAGAAGCAAACAAAACAAGATGCAGCAAAGTGATGGCAGAGCTAAAAAAAAAGTCTATTCAACCCATGAGTTGATTGTTTCTGAATACCAGACCAATGCAGATGAGAATTCAAGCCATCACTCAGGGTCCCTCTTTGTCCCACTGATAGGCAGTTGGGGCAGTGACACAGGGAGGCCACCTGCTGAGAACTGGGCCTAACAGAGACCAGAGGTGGAATACATGCAATTAACCCTTAACCCCCTCACATTCACCACGCCTGCAGCGGAGTTGGCCCCCTTCCCCTCCACATACCCTCTTCTATGAGCTCTCTGAAGATGCTAGGATCCTTGCTTCTTATTCTGGGGGGCATTCAGGATGGGCTTCTTGAATTTAGTACGAAGATAAACTCCTGGTATTGGAGAGTAAATTCAGTTACATGTGAACTGCTCTCAGGAAATATGCATGGACAGTACTTGGAGGCAAAGACGGCTGGAGAAGTGTGGAAAATATGACGAAGAGATGGTGGACCTGGCCAGCAGAAAGAGTTTTGGTGGATTTAATGATTTTGGGAAAATCTCTGCAAGGCTGGAACATTTTGCCACACTTAAGTGGTTATTTCCTTAGCTGCTTCTAGATTTACTAAGGGCCCTGTGTAGCCAATCAGACAGGGATTGAACCCCTATAACCGACCTAACGTGGGTTTGTCTGTCAGGGGAGAGAGTTCAGTTTCGATTTTTTCAAATGTCTTGTAGGCAACAAAGCCTGCATTTCTCTCTCGTTTCAAGTGTAAACTGCCTCATTCTGGTTCACTGAACTCTTAGAAACATAGTTTTATATGTTCAGAAAGCCCTTTGAGCCCGTGGAGGGAGTACTGTAAAGGCTTTCACTGCCTCCCCACTTCTGTCCAAGGAGGAAATCAAGTTCTGCCAAATGCAAATGAACTCCGACTCCAAAAGGCAAAGTTTCAAGACACAGCACGCTGCACGATTTACAGGACAGCACACCCTGCACAAATAGTATCTGGAAGCTATGGAAAGTCTTCGTGACATGTTGAAAGATGGCTACTTCAAAGTGATGCATATGTGCGTAGCTTCTTACGTTTAAATTTGTGAGTTACAGTACATTTTCTCTCGTGGGCTGGAAGCTTCAGAACCGCCTAGAAGCTTGCAGAATCACCTTCTCCCTGCTTCTTCTGTATTCTGTTTTGGAACAGATACCTCTTTGAGTCCCCAAAGCTGTTCTGAAATAATGCGTACTGTAGACGGTCCAATGGATGGCATTGACTTTGCTGAAAAGAAAGAGAAGTTGATCCATTCAAAGTTCCTGCTAGTCCTCAAAGGGTTAACTGAGTCAGTTCCAAGAGTTAGGCAACCACTGAAATAGGATAATAAATGTGACACTCTCAGACTATCAGTAGCAAATATTTGAGCTTATCAAATAACGGAGGAAGTAGTTTAGTTACAAATAAACCAAACTCTCATAAAACAAGGTTTCACACAGGGTCATTTCATTGAGCTGGAGACAGCTAGAGGCCACTCATAAGCAGGACTCCCACTCTGTGTACACTGGGTCACAGCCCCTCATGATTAATGGACAGCTAAGGGGGAGGCTGCGCCCTGTAGCTCAGCTGAGAAAGGGAGCTGGCCCTCGTGTATCAGCAGAAGAGCCATAAACAGCATCTCAGGATTATTGCGAGGAAGTGACTCATCCTCTGGGAACATAGCTGGATTTGTGCTTGTTCTCCCTCGCCACCCGCCTTCTTTTGCTCCCTTCCCCCCCCCCCCATGTATAGCAGAGACCATCGTGTCCTAGAAACTATAGTAGATGTCACCGCTTGGCACTTGCTGTGCAAAGAGAGGACAAGTATGTGGGTGTGAGGGGGAGGTGGAATTATACTCTTAAAGTAACAGTGACTGAGTTAGCTAGGGCTTTGACTGAGGCTGCTTTTCTGCAGCCTTTGAAATCAGTTTGGTGAAGGCATCTAATTTGGGTTCTAGAAATAGCATAATCTCTGTTTGAAGTTAAGAGAGGCAGGAGGGTTGGAAATTAGAGTTTCTTGTTCCATGTAATATTCTCATTGAGATTATGGTGGTGTTGTTATGGACCATTGGGTCGGATTCAACACGGCATAGCTGACCTTCCCTCAGGTTTTCAGAGGTAATAAGTCACTTGAGAGGAGACCATTCATACTAAGGAAATAAAAAAAAAAAATTGGACAGGATTAGATTGCAAACACAAAAAGAAAAAGATAGGGGGAAACTATAGGATTCCTGGTAAGCGAATGTCATCTTAAGGAGGTAGAAATATCCATCTAAAATAAAGTTGAATATGAAACTTTTTATACAAATTCTAGAAAACACAAGTTATATGAAATTTGAAAATATAACTATAAAGTTGAAAAATTTCAACCATGATACCACCATTACAAACATTTTTAGCAAGTCTCTTTTTTCAATCCTCTTCCTACAGCTTTTAAAAATGGATTGTTGAGACCTTAACTAAATTTGTTTCTTACTATTTTCAGCCAGCATTTGAGCTTAGTCACAGCCCCATCATATTTTTCAGCCTTTTCTTTCTTTATTTTTTGTCAGTCTTTTCTGTTGCATAATCATAAAGCTGCAGAGTAATTATTTTGATTAATAATTTTATAACCATTAGTTAAGATAGAACACTTTTAGAAATAGGGAGATGTTCATTCTAGAAGCTAAATTAGACTATTTTTCCCTCCAAATGTATTTATTGATTGAAAGTTTCACTTAATCGGTTTCTAACAAAAAAATGAAGGGGGGAAAAGCCCATGCCTTTACTTTTAATGGTTAACTCATTAACTTTTTATATTTAAAGCAAATATTCTGGTAATTGAATTGTACACAAATGTAGAAGAGATTCTGTCTTTATCCCTAGCCTTATAATGGACTTGAGACTACAAATGCTCTTTCTAAAAGCATGTGCTATTATCGGTTAAACTACTTTTAGATGCCAAAACTACCTTTTATTTACATTATGCCTATGTTCACTCGCTTTACCTCCTTCCATTATTTTTCACTTGGAGAATCTGCATCTTCACACATATGGTTTATGTGGGGCATCTGGAACTACTTTTGATAATCGCTATCTTTTCTGGACTCAGGAACCGGACACATGTTCCCTCAAGTCAGCTAGGACCTTTTATGCAATCTGAACAGTGACTCCACTGTGTTTTACCAACAATGCCTCATCTGCTTTTCTCCTATTTAATCCAGAATAAAATTAAGGTTTCTGTGTGTGTGTTTGCATAGAAAAATGGCACTAAATTAATTTCAAATATTAAATCTGCCTCCGGATAGAAGGCAGTTTCTATCTCTAGCCAGAGAATGAGCCCTACCGAGGATTAAAACATGATGGCCACAGCCCAGGATGGGTGGGAATTTGTGGGGACTGTCCTGAAAGCTCACAAAACACTGGATTCGGCTAGTTTTCAGGTATATTTCCTCTAAATTGATTTTATTTATTTCCCTATGAAACCTATGTGAAAGGACAAAATAAAATCCAGATTTACCTGGTTTATTTTATTTATTTATTTTTTAAATGAAACAACGTAGTTTTGAAAGAGTTTATAGTCTTTTTGCACGAGTTAATAGGCCTTCATACGTTTTAATTACTTAGAACATTTTGAGAAAGCATAGATCACATCTCAGAGCATATTATACTTGTGAAGCACTAAACTGTGCTCTTGTGTCTCTCTCGGAGATTTTCTCTTACATTAATGGCAGCTCTAAGGTCGGAAGACATCTGCATAATTTGAACCACGACTAGACACTGACATTTCTCTACCCTTTTACTTAATATTTTCAGTTAGTAAAAATCTTATATTCGTGACTACTGTATGAATATGCAAATAAATGATCACTTGCTGAGCACATACTAGATGTCAGATTTTCCAAACACTTACATATTCCCTTTATTTCTCACAATAACTTTTGGGGAAGACATTGGTATACTAATTTTATCAACTGGGAAATTACATAGCAAAAAATTAGAAGCTCAGGCATATACAATTTTATTAGCCAGGGAAAGCCTTTTACCTTTTAACAAATATATTTATTATAAGCATATGATATTGAAACATAAATTAAAATGTCACCTTAAAATTAAGCCAGATATTTCTTTTAACAGGAGCATATACCTATTTTTAAAATGTTACTAGTCAATTTTTTTAAAAAAATTCTACAAAAAATAAACTTATGTGAAGATGTAGTATAAATTTACAGAGTAAACTTATCTGAAGATATAGTATAAACTTAGTGTGAATTTATCTAAAAGTAGTGTTATTTTCCTATTCAAAATTGGACTTCTTTCCCCATCATTTCCAAGAACTATAAAAATGTTCAGTGATAAAGTGAGTCAGGAAATCCAAAAAGTATAACTAGATAAGGATTTCTTACTATAATCTAAGGCTTCCATCAACTTTCATAGTTTCCTTTTCCTAGTGAATAATTAACACTTTTTCCAATGATTATTCTTACTCCTTATTAGTCACTTGACATAACCCTATTTCTATATGGCCAAATACCATTTCTGCTTCAGGAAGGTGCAGTGGACAAAAATAAATCTGAAAGGGACTTTTAGTTAGAGGTAAAAGATTTGAGACAAAAGAAGAATATTAAGGGAATCATAACAGCAGTATTATTTACTGAAGACCAGTTTCATCAGCAGCTTTATGTCAGGTGCTTTGTCTGTAACCATAACAGCAAATACATGCTGTCAATGTCCTAGTATTCTTATTCTCAGGTAAAAACCCTGACATTCAGAGAAGTTGGAGAAAAAAAACACAAACTGAAACAAAAAAAATCACTAAACAATAGGTAGGAAGGATTAGAATGGTAGTTTAGATATTGACGCATCTGATGGAGAAAACTTGCTTTTTATAATTAATCACACTATTCTCTTAAAAAGTTATCCATACTATCTAGTGTACTAATCACACTATTCTCTTAAAAAGTTATCCATACTATCTAGTGTACTAATATAGCAGTAGATTTTGGTAAATTAAAAAAAAACAAAACATAAAAGGAATCCATATTCATTATATCTTAGACGTTCACCAACAGAAGGGGTTTTATCATAGAAAGCTAAGATACGATATGTATGTATGTACCTTTACCTTAAGGTTTTGAGAATAAGCTGAGATAATGATTTTTCTTTTTGTAGGATATGAGAGATAAATTAGTGTCTAGACTGGCATTTTATCAGGTCTTGTAAATATCTGTGATTTAGGTTCTCTGTTTACTGTTTCATCTAGGTAAGTGCTCTAGAACAATTAATATGCCATTCACAAGTAATTCCATGTCTACTAAGACTCTCTTTTTTTTATTGGGAAAAACATATTGGGGGTACAAGGAGGTGAGGTTTGGGGGCAGAAGGGTGAGGATGGGCCAGGATGCAGTTGCAGAGCTGCACAGTTTGGTCGGTGGGGGGAGCAGGTGAAGGAAATGATGAGGGTCCAGTGGGGACCAGATGCTACAGAGGAATGACAAGCATTTTCCAATGGTAATTAAACCAACTGTCTTATTGATTTGGGAATTGGATGCCGACTCTCTGGCTTCTTCATGCTGAACAGGGGTGTAGATGTAAAGTGGGGAAGGGAGGACACTTTTTCACCTTACTGGTGGTCTTGGATTAAAGCTGCTTGCCTTCTTGCTCTGTTAGAAGATATTTTCCTGTCATTTGCTCCCCTCTGGACTGCAAAGTGTTTTCCCAGGTGGGTCCAGTGGGGATGGCTGGTTGAACCCAGAGGCTCCATCCTCCTTTGCTTCCTTAGCTGTCAGCTGTTTTTCTTTTTTGTCACTGGCACTCGGTTCAGGGTCAATTCTGGAGTAAAACACAGAGTTAAGGTTACCTATAGGAAAGGGAGCAAACCTAGAGAGAACAAACTTGTGAGTTACAAATAGAAGGGCTTTGAGGGTGTTGCTTTCAGGTTTACTGGGAGGGGGGCGGGTGGCAGAAGGGGGCCTAGGTAACATTGGATATCCTAGGCATTCTTTTTTTTTCCCTCCTTCCCCACCCAGGGGTCAGACGGCACAATCTGGGGACTGAGGAGCTCACCCTGAGGGCCGCAACGGCTCACCCTGAGCCGGGGGCCGTGGGCAGCCCATCCTGAGCAGGGCAACACCCTCAGTAGCTGGCTGGTATATTCCCCCTCCAATTGCCCCTACCCCAGTCCAGTCCCCTCGCCTGATTGAGGACTCTGTGGTCAGGGATAGTGTTTCCAATTCCAGCACTGCCACTTTTACCCCTCCCCCCCCCATAGTGGTCATACTATATTTTGAAGTAGGTGTCACTGCCCTCCCCCTTTATATATGATAAAGGGAACCTGAGAATTGTAAACAGACTCCCCCCAGGTCTAACCATCTTTTGGCAGAAGCAGAACAAAATATATGGTGCATTTAGGATGTTGGTCCTCTTGTGCATGCTGCCACTGTTAAGGTCATCAGACTCACAGTGACTTTCAGCAATCCATTGCATAGGTAATCGTCTTCTTTGGCCTACCCAATGCATAGGTAATCATCTTCTTTGGCCTGTCCAAGGAAACCCAAACCTGCAGATGGTGGACATGCATCCCATCCCCCACCTCCTATGCAGGTGGCCAGTGAGGGACGTGATCTCCCCAGCACGGAAGGCCTGCAGGAGGCATGCCCCCACCCATGCGGGTGGCCGTTGGGGGTGCGACCCCCCACCCTGCCGCACGGTCTCTCGACGGGTATGCGGCCCCTTTTGTGCGGGCAGCCGGAGGGCACCAGCTTCCTCCACAGCCGCCATTCTCTCCAGACCAAGTCCACCTTGCGGCAGTGTGGTGGCTTCACTGTACCAGTCTTGAGGAGGGCTGGTGCCCAGCATCGCGCCTGGGTGAGGAGCGCTGTGGAAGCCTGATGGAGCTGCACTGGCTGTGCGGCGTGGCGCGGGCTCTGCGGGGTGGGGGGTGTGTGTTGGGAGCCACAAGACTCACCCATTTCTCCTTGGGAATTCTTGAATTCCTGTTATTGAGCCTCGATCTTCACTGAGGGTCAGTCATCAACTGTTTAAGTGTTCAATTATCAATAAGCTGAAGTCTGTGGAAGGCCATAATGGCCCTGCTTTAAGTGGTTCGCTGATCCCGCAGCTCACCACGCTGTCTCTGACTCTGCCGCCTTCTTGGATCTCCCTACTAAGACTCTTAAAGAGCATATTGTTTTACACTGTTGAGTCAGAACCAACCCATCGCTGACCCTCCAGTGGGTTTCAGAAGCAGTAAACCACACAGGAGATTTCCCATCTTTTTCTCATGGAACAATTGCTAGATTCAAATTGCATGTCTTTAGGACTACAATTGCTTACCACTAGTCCACTAGAGCTCAAAATTAACGTGGTACATTGAAAAGAATGTCAGCTTGTCTTGGAGAACAGTCCAGTCTCCTTGATTTGATTCTAGCAGCTCTCTAAAGGTTAACTGGCTCCTGCGATGGTTCAATAGCCCTGCCAATGTGACCTAATAGACTAGCCATGTTTCTCAGTATGGTTTTTTTTCCAATGCAGACCCCTCGTGACAATATGTCTAACATATGAGATAAAACATCATCATCTTTGCCTCTAAGGAGAACACTGGTTGCACTTCCTCCACAAACACATTTGTTTGTTTTCCTTTGGCAGTCCAGGGTAGAATCAATACTCTTCATTAACACAATTCAAAGCTACTAACTCTTCTTCAGTCTTCCTTATTCATTGTCCAACTTTCAGATGCATAAGAAGTGGTTGAAAAATATCATGGCTTAGATCAGGTGTACCTCCTTAGTCTTTAAACTGAAAAATAAATCTGTATGCCTACATTTTTTTTTTCTAAACCTGTTGGCTTAGCAGTAGTGTGTTGTTATTAAGTGCTGTCAACTCTGTTTTGATTTATAACAATCCTCTGTGATGGAGTAGAACAGTTCTAGAGGGTTTTCTTGGCAATTATCTTTACAAGAGTCGATCAGTAGACTGGGTGCCTTGCAATCAGCTTTTCAATTAGGAGACAGAGCTTCACCATTGCACCACCAGGACTCTTAGTGAGGACTAGAATGAATCTCTGTTTTACACCCTGGTCATACCTAAGAATCATCCAGTGAGTTTTGTAAGTGAAACAATTACATTAGTGTCTACAGTGGGCCGTGGTCCCAGATTAGTATTATGGAAAAGATATCCAGGAAATTGACACTGTGCAGTCAGGATAGAGGATGACTTTGTCATAAATTACTATTATCCCACAGTAGAAGTGGTTTCTCTGCATTGACTTGATGCTTGAATCAGTGCCACTTAATTTTCTTTCTAACCAATGGGAAAAAAAGACAATATTTTAATTGATGAAGACTATTTCTTCTACATAGAATTTTATTAATTTATTTTATTTGTGAAGAAGTTAAATTACAACAAAACCATAAATGGAGGTCTATTTCATCATAGAATAAGCAATACTTTTAGTTCACATACATGCTGTGATATTTATAAGGCAGGATTCAATAGAGTTTATCAATCTCAACATTGGAAATATTGGGGCGAAAACTTTCTTTTTGGGAGGAAGGGGTTATTCTGTACATTGTTTTTTCCAACATTCAATAAATATTTAATAATCAATTACCAAAGACAACATAATAAATGAATGCTTATTTTCTGGAGCCATGAGACCTGAATTGCATTTCAACTTTACTGCTTTACTATTGCTAACTGCCAAGCCGTCACTGATTCATAGCAATCTTATGACTGAATACAATACAATACAATACAATACAATACAATACAATACAATACAATACAATACAATACAATACAATACAATACAATGAAATATTGCCCATCTATTGCCATCTTTATGTTCATTGGTATGTTTCATCTTCATGTTTTATTGGAATGTGTCACATACAAATTCAATTCTGAGACAGTTCTTTGTTTTTGTTGACCTTC
>NW_006399884.1:3890591-3896402 GCF_000299155.1 Elephantulus edwardii | reverse complement strand
CAGTCTCTGTGGAGCGTAAAGTACTCTCTGGTATCCTCTCTATGCAGGCTGCTATCCCTCTGGCTCTTCACACTGTCCTATTCACACATTTTTACTATCATCCTTATTTTTGAGGAACATTCTGGTTGTGCTTTTTCTTTTGGCTATTTCTTTTTTTTTTTTTTAAGATGTTTATATGTATCCCTAAACTCTACTTACTAAATGACAGTGACTAGTTGTCCCCTCCCAGTTGCGACAACCAAATATATCTCCAGACAATAGAACCATATTTCAGTTATCCAGTCATCTGCTTTAAAAGAGGGTGAGGTAGGGAAAGGCAAAATAGCAAACACTGATCCTGAGAGTTAATCCATTACCGTCAAAACCACTGTCAAAATAAGTAAAAGTTCCAGTCTAGCCATTGCTGACAGCTACTTCCTCCTGAGAATCTTTTCCCTTTCACGGTGATTGTCACTGATATGAAAGAATGCAAGTACCTGTAACTCAAGACAGTGAGGTGTCAAAATGGGGCCTATTCAAAGCTCTAGGTATGCTCTGGAAAGAAGACATTAAAATGTGATGACATTAACAATAGATTTGGGTTTTCATAATTTTATATGACTCAACCCCCTCGTCCCCCTTTTAGGTTACAAATAAGTGCTTTTGGTTAAAAGCAACAAGCCTCTAGTAAATTCTGTGATGCTAGAAGACTAATTTTTTTTTATTAGTCCCACTTGGGAAACTAAATGAGTAAGCTCGTTGATATGATCAATGATTTTCACGGTTAAGTTCTTGTTTTGTTGTTGTTAGGTTCCATGGGGGGGAAAAAAAAACCCAAAAGAAAAGAAAAGAAGGGAGAAGATAAGTAGGTACAGAAACTCAGATAAATTTTTTTCTTCTTTCTCAAGGTAAAAATCTATATGTGTTCTTATTTTGAGAATCTCAATACAAGAATCTGTCATTATAGATTCTTATCTTGAGAAGGAAAAAAATTAGGCTGCTGTGTCTACTTTCTTTCTTCCTCCTCTTTTGCCTTTCCCCCTGATGACAGTAGAATACTAATTTTTTGTGCTTATATCTCTACATTCTTTCTGATGCTACCGGTCAAGGCTTTTGATGATATAGAAGATTCATCACTAGATGTTTGTTGCCTTTTCATAATGTTAGGCAAAGAAAAAAGGCTCAAGATTCTGTTAGGGAAAAGGGTAAAAGATTCCCTTTGTGTGTGGGCCTCCAGGAACTCTGGATGTAGGCAAGTGTGTCCTAGTAAACATGTTTTATTACTTTTCAAGTCAAACATAAGATTTACAGGAGTTGGAGCCAATTTGTCAACAAGTAACATGTCCAATACATTGACATCAGTACATGCTTCAAAGCTATTAATTTCTTTTAATTGTTAGGCATTTCTTACTTGATTTACTACTTGATATTAAGAAACATTGTGCAAATGTACCTATATAAAATTAGTCTAAGTCCTCTTCATAGAATCATAAAATTACTGAGTATCATAAATAACATCCAAGTAAAAAGATCAATCATAACGCATTTTTTAAAATAGTTCCCTAAAATTAAATCCTTTATATATATTTATTCTTAAAGGACTACTTATTTTCTCATTTTCTTTTATCTTGATTTTTAGCAAAACATTTAATTAAATCAGGTTTAAAAAATGTACATCTTAGGAGGCTCATAAGGCTTAAATAAAGATGGAGTTGTAACTCTAAAAAAAAAAAAATGTACATCTTGTGTTTAAACAGGTGGGGCTTTTCCCATTTAAAGTTTTCCAGAATCTCAGTTAAAGTAGTAAGTTTCATTTTCCTAGTATGGAAGGAAGTAACTCCAAAAACTGAACATTTAAATCTAATCAACTAATCAATTAAATTATTGCAAGGCCTTTGACATTCGAGGAATATGTCTGGAAACTATCTCCATTACTGAAATCCCTGAAATATTTGGGTAAGTTCTTTCCTGTATTTCTGCTGAATCACTTATCCTTCCATGGCCACAAGTTTTTTTCTGTCTCATCACGTTATAAATGTAGTTACTTTTTTGCTTTTTTTACTCTGAGTTGGTGGTCATTTCCACAAAGAAAGGATTTATAATGATGAGAGTTCTGGAGGGCCAAGGAGCTGCTTTAAGGAAGAGGCAGGAGAGCTGACCAAGACCATATTATTCATTCCTTGCAAAATACTAGTCCTGCCACATTGCTTGACTAACAGGATCTTGCAAAGTCTAAGTCATTGCAGTACTGGACCTCCAGCATTGTTTGTAAATCACATAATTTGTCATAGTTAACTCTTTGAATGCTAAAGATCCTCTAGTCTAAAAATAAGGGTTTTTCCCTCTCTTCCTCACCTTCCTTTCCTTCCTCCCTTTTCATCTTCAAACAAGAGGCATTGGAGATCATGCTTAAGAATTTGAATTTCAGAGTCAAATTGCCTAACTTAAAATTTATTGTACCACCCACCAGCTGTTTAATATTGGACTAATAATTTCGCTTCTCTGGGTTTGAGTTTGTTGATCTGTAAAACAGGCACAAAAATCCTTACTCCATGCCTATTAAATCTATTTGCTGAGCTAATAATTGGAAAAACTGTACTATACAAAGTTGGCATCAAGATTTCAAGACTATGTCTCAACAATGTGTGTTATATAGATGACACAACTTTGCTTGTTGAAAGTGAGGGGAACTTGAATGAAACTGTTACAGCAGAGGAACAAAGACTACTGCCTTCAATATGGATTACAACTCAACATCATAAAACAAAAATCCTCACTGCTGGACCAATGGCTAATAGATAGATGGAGAAAGAAAATTGAAATTGTCAAGGATTTCATTTTACTTGTATTCACAATCAACACTCATAGTAACAACAGTGAAGAAATCAAGACATGCTATACTGGAAAAATCTGCTGTCAAAACTTCTCTAAAGCATTAAAAAGCAAGAATATCAGTTCAAAGACTAAAATGTGCCTGTTTTAAGTTAAGATATTTTCAATTGTCTTATGTGCATCTGAAAGTTGGGAAAAAATTAAGGAAGATCAAAGAAGAACTGATGTCTCTGAATTGCAGTGCTAGCAAAGAGTAGTGAATATACTATGGATGGCCACAAAGAATAAACAGATCTGTCTTAGAAAGAGTACAACCAATGTGTCTCTTAGAGAATAGGAGGATGAAATTTTGTGCCACATACTTTGGGCATGTTGGATGGAGAGTTCACTTCTTGTTAAAAGATATCATGTTTGGAAAGGTAGAAGGTCAATGAAAGAGAGGAAAATCTTCAATGAGATGAATTGACATAGTGACTATAATAATGGGCTCAAGCATGGTGGAGTTCCTGAGGACGGTGCAGGACAAGATAAGTTTCCAAACTGTGTTTTGTTTTTTTTTTTAATAGGATCACTGGGTAGTAGTCAACTAGATGGCACCAAACAACAATAACAGCATCTCCTATTCAATGAATCTATCTGTTTATATATCCGTATTTATTTTTTAAACTTCAGCCTAGGCAACATTATGTGGTGATTCTTTTCTGTTTGATGGGGTGTTGTGTGTCAGAATTAGCTCAGGCAAACAACTGTGTTTCTTTAGAGAGCAGAACTGAAAGCACATACCACCAAGCTTTGGTGGCATAGTGGTTAAAATTCTTGATTTCTCAAAAATGTACAATATCAAGAGGATAAAATTGATGAATGGGACCTTCTAAAGATTAAATCCCAGTGCACATCAAACCTTTTTTTCCAACATAGTGAAAAGAAAACCTAAATACTGGGAACATTTGGCAATACCATCTCAAACAAGAGTTTCATAATGAAAAGTTATAGACTATTCATGGGCCTCCACAGAAAGACTGATAACCCAATTATAAAATGGGCAAAAGATATGGAAAAATGTTTCACAGAGGAAGATATTCAAAGGGCAAACAGACACATGAAGAAATGCTCCAAATCACTGGAAATAAGAGAGATGCAAATCAAAACTACAATGAGAAACAATGTCACTCCAGTAGCAGTGGCAAAGGTTAACAGGACAGCTACTAATAAATGTTAGAAAGGATGAGGTGAGAGAAGAACTCTTGTACATTGTTGGTGGGATGGTAAAATGGTATAACCACTCTGGAAGGCAGTTTGGTGCTTCCTCAAAAAACTGAATGTAAAAATTCCTAGTTATTCCATTGCTTGGAATAAACCCCAAGAAAATGAGAATGAGGCTCCAATGTTCATATAGCATTATTCACCATCACAAGAACATGAAAAACAGCCCAAATGTCCAACCGCAAATGAATGGACTGAGAAGTTGTGGTACGTTCACACAATGGAATACTATGCAGCACACAGAAGCAATGATTTTGTAAATTCCTACCTAACTTGGGAGGAACCAGAAAGCATTATGCTGAGTGAACTAACTCAATCCCACACGGACAAATTCTATATAAACAATTATTGTAGAATGAGTATGAGGACCCAAGGGAGAGGGCTGGAAATAAAGGAATGAGTATGGGTGGGAAGGTAGGGTGTTAATCATATGGTTGCACAATTCGTGGTGTGGGTGGGGTGAAGGAAATGGGAAGGATCTTTTGTTAAAAGTAATGTGTTCAAACTGTGTAAATAAATCAGTATTAAAAAAAAAAAACAAAACACAAAACACACCCCAACCAATCAACCAAAAACCAAACATAAAAAAAAAAATTATTGGCATCTAACCAAAAATGTTGCAGTTCAGATTCACTAACCCTGCTGGAGAAAGATGTAGCATTATACTTTCATAAAGATTTATGGCCTTTGAAACACCATATGGTCATTCTAGTCTGATCTATAGAGACACTATGAGTTGGAACCAAATTCATGGTGTCTAGCAGGAGTCTCTGTGTGGTGGAAACAATCACCCTGCTTTGCCAGTAACCAAAATGTTGGAAAGGCAAGTCTATCCAGAGGTTCTTCAAAGCAAGAGGCCCAGAAATCTACTTCTTAGCACAGAGCCAGTGAGAATTCTATGCAATGGGATTCTCCTCTAACACACATCAGTCACCAGAGTCAGATCATCAAAATGGCAACTGGTTGGAACCTCACAAGAATTCAGAGAAAAGAACAAAAAAGCTCTTACTGTTATTAGGGACTTAATTAAACAAAAAACCCCTCTGATATGTGGGATACTCTCTATACATGGTAAATATAAGCCCTATTTGACTCAAGCTTAAGGCTTAAAAAGTTTAAATTGTTTGGAAAATTATAGGGTCAGCAAAAGAAAAGACTCTCAAGTATATAGATGCTGACACACTGATGGCAAAAACAAACTTGAGAATGTAGGAGACTGCGAGAATGGGACAGGGGAAGACATTACTTATTTTTTTTTTAAATTGGAAATATGCAATTAATTCTCCCAATACAACACACATATAGATATGGTTGTATCTCTAACAGCTAACCGGGTATTTAAATATCATGGTGCAGGACCCATTTGAGGCCCAGTGTTGTGTGACAGGATGGGGACTTGGGTGGGTGCTGAAATCTTCCAGTTGTGGTCCATGGCTCTCACAACAGGATAACATCCCAGGCAAGAGTAAATGCCTCAGCTGGATCTTCAATGCTGGCACTTCACACTAGGGCCTGAGTGGAGGTGGTGTCCAAACTGTCTTCCATTGCTGATTCTTGCTTGTTTCAATCCTTGAAGCTGCAAACAAGGTCTGAAGGGTTTCAAAACTACTGGCTTCCATTGCCAATACTGATATAGAAGTATCCAAATGGAGATATTAATAAATAAGTGGAAAATTCAAGCCTAAAGCATAAAACATATGTTGAAAGAACCACTGGAGAAGCTCAATATCAGCTGTG
>NW_006399884.1:3887543-3888550 GCF_000299155.1 Elephantulus edwardii | reverse complement strand
GCGACTCGACGGCACATAACAACAACAACAAAAGCATAAAACAAATGTGTGAACAGAATTTATAAATTTGACCACCCTCACAACGTAGTATATACTTGAAACTGTGAAAGTGGATGAAATTTTAAAGTCAAAACAGAAATATAAAGCATAGAATGGAAGTAAAGGAAGAGACTGGAACACAGAGCAGAGAATTTGTACAGATAGAGAGGAACCCTCCAAAGAAGCAGAAAAGGAGCAATTATAGACCTAGAAAGATTGTGTGGTGATGTAGAAACCAAGAGAATGTGTTAACAAAGAGAGATTTGAGGCAATCTTTAATGTATAGAGAGAAAGTAAAAATGAGAGTTTTAATTATTGATTGAAGTGTGTGGTGTGAGACACAGAAGGAAGGCAGGATTTTTGTTTTTGTTGTTCACAGTGTCACTGTGAGTCATGATTAACCTGATGGCACCAAACAAGATAAAGATATCAGCTAGCATTTTTTATATCCAATCTCCGTTTCCCAACAACAAAAACACAAGATTGACTTAGATTTATGCTGAATATCCACAACAGATCTGAGATTCTGTAGTCATGGGACCGTGGTTCCTTACTGGGTATGTGACTTTTGTGATTCACCCTTTGTTGGGACTGTGCTTAACAAAAGGGAGACATAAGTTGAACAGACTCGTCAACAATTTTCAATTATATTATCTGCTAGTGTGAGGTTCTTATCTTGAAAATTGTAAAAATGAGGTCTATTGGGTTCTATCTTAAATCATGGAGTTACCACGTAATTAAAGACAGCTGTGTTGTTGTTGGTTTTTTATTTTTTGGGGTTTGTGTGTGTGTGTGTGTGTGTGTGTGTGTTTAAGAACAACAGCACGGAAGACTTCTAATGAATATAATGAATATGTCATCTTATGTTTATGATATGATATATTCATATGCTTATTAGAAGTCTTCAGGGGACCTCTGGTGGCCTAGTGGCAAGAAGCTGCAACTACCATCCCAGAGGTGCACGGTTC
>NW_006399884.1:3884682-3887443 GCF_000299155.1 Elephantulus edwardii | reverse complement strand
CTCTGCCGGGGAAGGAGGGGCAATCTCCTCCTGTACCAGTCAGATCTGATTTGACGGTACACGCACACAAAAATAAAAAAAAAAATTGAAAAAAAAAAAAAGAAGTCTTCTATGCTCCTGCACCTTTCTACATCATCTTAAAAAACCCTACCGAACCCCAAACAAAAACCAGCTGTCTTTGGTTTTGTATATAATATAGTATGTTTATAGTATTTAAAAAACATTTGATTAACTTAGTGATTAAAGTGATATCTATTTCGCATACATTTAAAGTAATTAATTTGCACAGATTTTTAAATATCCACATGCTTTAGTCTTTGATACATAAATCCTCAGATCTAAAAACATTCTACAAAGTTTAGCTCTTCCTTCTGTTTTCTCATATCTTAATGGTTAAAACTGCTTGAGTAATTTCCAGCCCATCTGAAAAGTCAGTATCTCTTTATTATGCTGGGAAAGATGTCATGCTCCGATCATTAAGATGTAGTTGAGAGATTTTTCTGAAAACAGAATGAAACCTCAATAACCAATTAAAAAAGATAAGTGTAATTAATTTTTATAGAAACTTAAGCTTAAAGAAACCAAATGAGTGAATGCTAAATACTTATAAAAATTCTTTCTTCTTTGGAAATATTTTTTTTCTCTAAACCATAATTGATACTGTCTCCTTGGAAACAATCCTAAGAGACTAGTCGGATTACTGGAAACCATGTAGCTGAAACTTGAATTATAGTAATATGTGGTTTCTTCCTATTAGTGCCAGTCCTGCTGATAAACAGAATGTGCGTACTTCTGTATGAAGCTGAAATGAAATCTACTAGAACAATGCTTTAAGTAAACTGTAGTTGAGAAGATCCAGGAATAAAGCTAGATTTTAATTAGGCATATAAAATGATAACATTATCTGGTATAATTTCACCTATAATTTTAAAGAAATTAGCATGTAGAAATTTGATTTTTTCCCCTGTGCTCAAAGAGAATTTTCTGTGTAGATTGCAACATTTCTTAAATGACATATTTTTTCTATAAATTCAATGTTCCTGTTTCATTATGCACAAAGTAAGTTAAGAGAATAATGCAAATTTATGATATCGTATAATCATCTAAGCTATTATTAATAGAATGAATTAGTAGAACCAATCCCAATGGTTTGCAAATTGTCCTTTCCAGATTTTAGGTACTTTGAATTGCTCTTTTGTTAACTAGCAGAAGTAACAAATTGATTGATAATAGTAACAAATAGACTGATCTCTATTTTTTAATTTTAGTCCCATTAATTTTGGCTTGCTACCACTTGACCTTAGAAAAAAGAGTCTTCTAATTTAATATTTCTTATTTCTCCAAGAATCTATGCACTCCTGTACTCATAAATCAAAGAGCTTTTGTAGTAACTCAGGGAAAATCCCCAACTGCTTCGCTGTAGACCATGTCCTTTCACTCACTGCATTCCAGTCAGAATTGACTCACAGCTCACACTCCAGTGACTGTCACGAGGAGATTGCCCAACTTTCTCCCTTAGAGCTGTTGATGGTTGTGACCTACCAGAGGGATGTAACCTTTGGGTTAGCAGTACAAATCCCTGTCAACTGCACCATCAGAGCTGCACAATTTCCAGGGCACATTGTTTATTCCATCTGTTTTCACAAAAGCCTGAAAGTATTTATTATCTGTACTTGGAGGTTGTTTGAACTGAATCATCTGAAATGGAAATCTGTATTATAATAAAATCACCCTGGTAGAATGAAATTCTTAAATTCTTAAGTAATGAGTAGTTTGCCATATGGATTTCCAGATTAGAAATAAAGTCAATTGGCCATTTGAAGAAAAACATTGATTACCACTAAAGAATTAAAAGCAGCAATTATAAGAGACTGATAATAAATAACTATAGAAAATGGATAGTCATTGAGGCAAATATTCCGAGTTCATCCGGTCAGGGAATTTTTCTTTTTATTCCTTACTATATTCTAAACCTCAAAAACAGTCTTTAGAATATTTATGGTGATCACTAAATTGTTTTGCAATGAAAGGCCAGGGAAGAAGAGCCCTGAGCCAATGGACCTCAACAATGATGGTTGCAGTGGCTGTGAAAAATCATTCTCTAAGAGATTCAGTGTATCAGGCTGATATCATTAAACATTACTCTTTTCTTACTAACTCCTATCTTTCTGAATCATTATCACTAAGCAACCTGATAAAAATATACTTGATAAAAATATACTTCCCACATGGGTGTGACTACACGGAGGGGGGACTTTGGTCATGCTGAAATGAATATTCTAATTTGCGTAAGGGTTTCCATTTCTCAGTGCAAAGTAATGTGTTGGATTTTTAAAAATCTCCCTTAGTTTTGAGGGGCAGAGGGTGCTGATTAATGTAACTATTTTCCCGAGAGAGACCAAGTCAGCTTTCTGAGTCTGCAACCCTCTGTGGAAGATTCTTTTCCTCCAAGGCACCTTGAAATGATTGATGACTGTGGCTTAGAATAGGCTTAATAGCCATTTAGTTACACTTAACAATTTTCTCTTAATTCCTACTTAATTAATGAATGTGAGGTATAAACCGAGGGGCTAAAGGGTGAGAAAGTGAAATTCACTTGAACCTTAAGGAATTAATAATTTCAGAAGAAAAATTCAAGTGGTCTTAGTTACTGAACAGAATATGGCGTGCTGTTGTTGTTCTGTGCCGTCGAGTCGTTTGCGACTCATAGCGACCCTATGCACAACAGCCCTAAACCCTGCTCTATCCTGCGCCAACCGCA
>NW_006399884.1:3862725-3883317 GCF_000299155.1 Elephantulus edwardii | reverse complement strand
TTGGAGCAAACACCATGGCGACGGGCGAAAACAGACTCCATGTGGGCTGTGGGGGCTTTGAAGCCCCGGGGCTCTGTTTTCGGTTAGTGTGGTCACGTACAGTGAGGGGAGGGCCAGGAGCTGGTAGCCACTGTCCAGTTGGTGGCCAGGCTCAACTAACATCTCTCTTCCAAAGTCAGTGCTAACTTATATGGCAGCGCGTGTGCGCGCGCGCGCGCACACACACACACACACACACACACACACACACACACTTTTTAGCTTGTATTTTTGTTACTTTTTTTTGTCTCTTGTTTCTCATTACACATATACTTTTTGTTTTCTAGCATTAATTGCAGTTGCTCAATGACTTACCATATCATCTCATTAAATCCTCATTGTACCTTGCTTACCCCTTCAATCTATCCATCTATCCATTAATCTTTGCTGTTCAAGAAAGTTTTTCCTCTTCTTTTCTTTCTACATCCCATTCTTCTCCTTTTCTCCCTCCCCATTTGATCAGTTATGTGTTTTGTTTCAAGGTGCTAATTTCAATACACATATTGTCCATTGATCTATTCTTTCCAAGTTGATTCTTCCTTCCCCTAATCCTTTATAGTGTTCTTTGTCTGTACATTCTACTTCTCCACTCCCCTGACTCCAATAATTAAGCGTTCTGGGATTACCATTCTTCTCAATATTAACCATGATCCACACAGTCAAATACTTTTGCATAGTCAATAAAATACAAATAGGCATTTTCTGGTATTCTCTCCTTTCAGCCAGGATCTATCTGACATCAGCAATGATATTTCTGATGCCACGGCATATTCTAAACCCAACTTGAACTTCTGGAAGTTGTATGTCAACTTGTTGTTCGAATAATTTTTTATAAGCTTTAACAATATTTTGCTTGCATGTGATAGGAATAATATTGTGTAAAAATTTGCATACTATTTTGGGTTGCTTTTTTGGGAATGGGGAACAAATATGAATCTCTTCCAGTCAGTCAGCCAAGTAGAATTTTTTCTGTGGCATCAGGATTGATGTAAGAGTCGTCAACAACCTGCATTATGCAGATGACACAACCCTGCCTGCTGAAACTGAGGAGGAACTGAAGCGCTTGCTGCAGAAGGTCAATGACTGCAGCCTCCTATATGGATTGAAGCTCAACATCAAGAAAACAAAGATTCTCACCACTGGTCCGATTGGCAGCATCAGTATGGACAGCGAAGAAATTGAGATAGTTAAGTTTTAGTTTGCTTGGCTCCACAATCAATGCTCTTGGTAACAGCAGCCAGGAAATCAGGAGATGAATTACATTGGGAAAGTCAGCTGTAAGGGACCTCTCAAGAGTACTGAAGAGCAATGATGTCAGGCTGGAGACTAAGGTGCACCTGATCTGGGCTATAGTCTTCACAATTACGTGCTATGCATCAGAGTGTTGGACAGTAAATAGGGATGATAGAATGAGAATCGATGCCTTTGAACTGTGGTGCTGGAGAAGAATGTTGAATATACTGTGGACTGCTGGGGGAACAAACAGGTTTGTCCTGGAGAAGGTGAAGCTGGAATGCTCCTTGAATTCAAGGATTCTGAAGCTTCATCTGACATACTTTGGGCATGTTGCAAGGTGGGACTGGTCCTTGGAGAGGGACATCATGTTTGGCAGAGTGGAGGAGCAGCGAAGGAGAGGAAGACCTTCGATGAGATGGCTTGATTCTGTGACTGGAGTGGTGGGAATGAGTGCATTCGAGAGGGCTAGGTTGGTACAGGATAGAACAGCGTTTAGAGCTCTTGTACATAAGGTCACTGTGAGTCACTAGTGACTCGATGGCACATAACAACAACAATGACAACAACAGTGTTTTGTAATTTTCCTTTTATGAAATCTTCTATCTTTTAGTTAGGTTTATTCCTAAGTATTTAATCCTGTGGTTGGATATTGTAAATAATATTATGATTTTCTGGTTTCCTTTTTTTGGTACTTTCTTTGCTGCTGTAGAAAAATCCCACAGATTTTTGTATATTGATCTTGTATCGTACCACTCTGCTAAATTTGTCTAACAGATTTTTTTTGTTTGGTCTTTGTGGTTTTCTGTGTACAATATCATGTCATCTGTATATAGTGGCAGTTACATCACCTCTTTGCCAATTTGAATGACAAAGACCCAGGTAGAACGTCAACACAATATTGGATAGGAGTGTTGATGGACAGCCTTACCTGGTCCCTGTTCATGAGGGGAATGTCTTTAATCTCTCCATTGAATGTGATGTTGGCTCGTGGTTTTGCATTCTCTTCAACTTTTCACTGTGTTGAGGAGATTCACCTCTCTTCTTATTTCCTGAAGGTTTTAATCAGGAAAGGGTGTTGGATTTTGTCAAAAGTCTTTTCTGTATCAATTGATAGGATTGTGTGGTTCTTGTTTTTTGCTTTGTTTTTTTTTTAATAAATTTTTTTATTGGGAAAAACATATTGGGGGTACAGGGAGGTGAGGGTTGGGGCAGAAGGGTGAGGATGGGCAGGGATGCAGTTGCAGAGCATTTTTTGCTTTGTTAATGTGATGAAATACATAAATGTTTTTTCTTTTGTTGAGCCATCCCTGCATTCCTGTTATGAATCTCACTTGGTCAGATGACATTTTTTAAAAAATATGCATGCTGTTAGATTTTATTGGCTAGGATTCTGTTAAGGATTTTTGTATCTCTGTTCATGAGAGATATTTATGTAGTTTTCTTTTTTGGGGGGAATGTCTTTGCCTGGATTTGGTATTAGAGTCAGGGTTTTCCCTTATTTTAATATTTTTTAAAATAACTTAAATAGAATTGGTGACATTTCAACTCTGAATGTTTGGTAGAATTCACTTGTGAAGCCATCTTGGCTAGGAATTTTTTTTTTTAAAAGAGTCCATTTATATGATCTAGTCAATTTTTTGTTGTATAATAGATCTATTCAAATGTGCTACTTTTGTTGGTATCAAGTATGACATGGGTTTCTAGAAATTTGTCCATTTCCTCTAGTTTTTAAATTTTATTGGAGTGTGTTGTTATTATTGTTGATTGCTGTCAAGTCAAGCATGACTCATAGCAACTCTATGCACCAAAGACTTGAAACCTTTCTGTAACTATCATCATTTATCAAGCTCATAGAGTTTCCAGAGCCATTTTGTTTAGGAAGTGGATACCACTCCTGCTTCCTTTAGCTTTAATATTCTCTAAAATAGTATAACTTAATTTATATTCATGCAAAGATTCAGCCATCTCTCTTTGCAAATTTCCTGGCCCGTGGGTACAATCAATCCTGCACAAACATCATTTCTTATCAAAGCTCATACTGGCCCAAAACCATAGGAATTAGTTCTCCTTGTATCAATATCTTTTTGAACATTATTTTTAACCCCTACTCAGGTTTCTTCATCCATAGTTCCCTCATCAGGAAACCAGGGATTATATTTCATAACTACTTCTAAGCAGTTTTCAATCTTATTTTTAGAAATCTTAGCACCATATTCTCTTAATGTGGGAAAAGTAGCCTCATAAGATTGTCGCTGCCTCATAACCATGTAATATTTTTAATTCCTATTCACCACCTTCTGTATGGCAGCAACTGCTGTCTTGATTAACCTTCATTCTGCCAGGAGCACTTTCAAGTCGATGTTCAGATGCCATTTGTGGCCATTTACTGGCTGAGACCTGAGGACCTGGCCTTGCTGAGGAAAAAGCCCACAATCAAACAAAGAAAGTGAGGCACAGGGTGCCAGTTAAAAAAGACAAGACATAGCTTTTCTTGATATTTCAATATTATAAATTTAATTTTGGCTGATTCTGTAGTGATGTAATTTATTTATTTTCTTATTTGAGTCATTTGTGTCTTATCTTTTGTTAAGTTTGCCAGTGGTTTGTCTGTTTTATCAACCCTTTCAATGAACCAGGTAATGGTTTTCTTTGTGAGTTCAATAATTTTTCTGTTTTCTAACCCACTGATTTCAGGACTTATCCTTCTAATTTCTTTCTTCTGAAGGCTGTAATTAGATATTCCTTTTCCCTTTTCTGGAGATGATAAGGAGTTTATTTTGTCCTTATCTCTTATTTTTAAAAAAAATATGTTTACTTATTGCTACTTATTGCAATGAACTATCGCATAAGGAATACCTTAGCTGTATTCCAGAGGTTTTGAGATGATATATTTTCATTTTCCAAATCTGAAAAGGAGTGTGTCAAGGATACATCCTGTCTCCATACGCTTTTAATATATATGAAGAACAGATCACTGGAGAGCCTGGGCTCTATGAGGAGGAATGTGGCATTAGGATTGGAGGAAGGCTCATCAGCAACCTATGTTATGTAGATGACACAATCTTGCCTGCTGAAACAAAGGAAGATCTGAAGTGCTTGCTGCAGAAGGTCAAGGACTGTAGTCTTCAATATGAATTGAAGCTCAAAATCAAGAAGACAAAGGTTCTTCCCACTGGGCCAACTGGCAGCACCATTATAGATGGATGGAAAAGAGATTGAGATTGTTAACATTTATACCTTGTTCAGCTCCACAATCAATACTCTTGGCACTAGCAGTCAGGAAATTAAAAGATGAATTCATGAAGAAAATCTGCTGTCAGGCAACTTTCCAGAGTACTGAGAAGTAACAATACCAGTCTACAGACTAAGGTGAACCTGGACAAGGCTATAGTCTTTGCAATGACTTGCTATGCATCAGATAGTTGGACAATGACTAAGAATAACAGAAGAAGAATCGATACCTTTGAGTTGTGATGCTAGAGAAGACTCTTCAGTATATCATAGACTGCCAAGAAAACAATTATGTCTATCTTGGAGAGGGTTAAAACAAGTTTTTCCTTGGAGGTTAGGATTTTTTTTTCCATTTTAATGAAATGAAAGCTTACAGAGACTTTGGGTTTCCAGTTCTATATTGTTGCACAATTTCCTCCCTGCCCATCTCTCCCCCAGTTTGTTTTTCTCTTTGAAAAGTAAAAAAAAAAATTCTTTCATTGTTATACAATTCCCCCACCCCCATCCCCTAGTTCACTCCACTATGTAGCTTTCATTCTGGTCTCTTGTCATGACAATAATACCTAATCATATATTCCTCCTAAACAATTCTCTCCCTTATCTGTTTCAATGCAGTATATATTATTTATCCCCTCTTTGTTTTCCCCCAACTCCAATGTCAGACCCGCTTTAAACAGTAGCACTACACAGTATTTGTCTTATGTTAGTGAGATATTTCACTCAGTATAATGTCCTCCAGAGTCACCCATTTTGTATAATATTTCATGAGTTCCTTGTTTTTCAATGCAGCATAGTATTCCATTGTGTGAATGTACCACAGCTTCTTTATCCATTCATTTGTTGATGGGCACTTGAGCTGTTTCCAGCTCTTTGCTATTGTGAACAAAGCTGCAATAAATATGGATGTGCAGACATCTTCTTGGGGGACAGTTCTGGTTTCTTTAGGGTATATTCCCAGTAGTGGAATTGCTGGGTCAAATAGTATTTATATTTGCAACTTTTTGAGAAAGCACCATACTGCCTTCCATAGTGGTTACATCACCTTACACTGCCACTGCCAGTGAATAAGGGTTCCAGTTTCTCCACAACTTCGCAAGCATTTGTTGTTTGCTGTTCTGTTAAATATTGCTATTCTTACTGGGGTAAGATGATATTTCATAGTTCTTTTGATTTACATCTTTCTAAGAACTATGGAAGGAATATACTGAGTCATTGTATCAAAAGGAATTGACAGACACAGAAAAATTTAATGAAATAACATATGAGCAAGAGCCTATAGTGATGAAGGAAGAAGTTCAAGCTGCTTTGAAGGAAATAGCAAAAAATAAGGCTCCAGGAATAGATGGTACACCAATTGACATATTTCAGCTAACAGATGCTGCCGTGGATGTGCTCACCAAGTTGTGCCACGAAATCTGGAGAACAACCACTTGGCCAACTGACTGGAAGAGATCTATATTTGTTCCCATCCCAAAGAAGGGTGACCCAACTGAGTGTGGAAACTACAGAACAATATCATTGATTTCACATGCAAGCAAGATTCTATGAGGATTATCCAAAAATGACTGAAACAGTACATTAGAAGAGAATTGCCAGAAGTCCAGGCTGGGTTTAGAAGGGGTCGTGGTACTAGAGATATTGTAGCTGATGTTAGATGGATCTTGGCTGAAAACAGGGAATACCAGAGGAATGTCTATCTGTGTTTCATTGACTATGCAAAGGCATTTGACTGTGTAGATCATAACAAACTATGGCTGACTCTGGGAAGAATGGGAATCCCAGAACACTTGATCGTTATAATGCAAAACTTATACTTGGACCAGGAGGCAGTCGTCAGAACAGAGCAAGGGAACACTGCATGGTTCAAAATTGGGAAGGGTGTACGCCAGGGATGTGTTCTGTCTCCATACCTTTTCAACCTGTATGCAGAGCAAATTATCCAGGAGGCTGGGCTCTATGAGGAGAATTGTGGCATCAGGATTGGTGGAAGATCTATTAGCAGTCTGCGTTATGCAGATGACACAACCCTGCTTGCTGAAACTGAGGAGGACCTCATGCACTTGCTGCGAAGGGTCAAGGACTGTAGCCTTCTGTATGGACCGAGGCTCAACGTCAAGAAGACAAAAATTCTCACCACTGGACCAATTGGTAGCATCAGGATGGATCAAGAAGAGATTGAGACTGTTCACAGCTTCAGTTTGCTCGGCTGCACGGTCAACGCTATTGGCATCAGCAGTCAGGAAATGAAAAAAGGTACTGCGATGGGAAAGTGTGCTGTTAGGGACCTCTTTAAAGTACTCAAGAGCAACGGTGTCTCTCTGGAGACTAAGGTGTGACTGATACAGGCCATGGTCTTTACAATCACTTGTTATGCATCAGAGAGTTGGACAATGACTAGGGAGGACAGAAGGAGAATCGACGCCTTTGAGCTATGGTGCTGGAGAAGAGTATTGAATGTACCATGGACTGCTAAGAAAACAAACAGATTCATCCTGGACAGGATTAAACCAAGCAACTCCTTGGAGGTAAGGATTCTGGGGCTTCGTCTGACATACTCTGGGCATGTTGCAAGGAGGGACAGGTCCTTGGAGAGGAACATCATGCTTGGGAGGGTGGAGGGAAGGCACAGGAGGGGAAGACCCTCTATGAGATGGATTGATTCAGTGACTGCGGTGTGTCAGAGGCAGTGTGATTGGCACAGTATAGATCAGGGTTTAGGGCTGTTGTACATAGGGTCACTATCAGTCGCAAACGAATCGACGGCACAGAACAACAACAACAACAAAGAACTATGGATTTTCAACATCTCTTCATGTGTTTGCTGGCAATCTGAATGTCTTACTTGGTAAAGTGTCTGTCCATATTCTGTGCCCACTTTTCTACTGGATTGTTTTCGTTTATCTTGCTGTTGTGCTAGAGTATTTTGTAAATTCTAGATATAAGTCCTTTATCTGACATGTCATTACCAAATATTTATTCCCCAGTCTGTGGCTTCCCTTTTTACCCTGTTGGAGAAATTTTTGATGTGCATAGGGATTTGATTCTTAGAAGGTCCCATTCATCTATTTCATCCTCTCCTGGTTGTAGGTTTTTCAGGATGACCATTTATGTTGTGGATTAGGACTTCTAGAGTTCTTCCAAGCTTTTCTCTAATGAAGTTTATAGTCTTTGGTTTTAGTCCTAGGTCCTTGATCCATTTTGAGTTGGTTTTTGTGTGTGAAGTGTGGAGGCTAGGATTTTGAAGGACTGTCTCCCATACTTTGAGCATGTGGCCATGAGGGATCAATTCTTGGAGACGGACATTATTCTCAGAAGGATGGAACACCCTAGTTTGTTTTGTTTTATTTTTTTTACATTTTTTCCAGTTTATTTACAAAGTTTGAATACATTGTTTTTCACAAAAGATCCTTCCCATTTTCTTCACCCCTCCAGCCCATCTAATTGTGCAACCCTGTGATTAACACTCTACTACTCTACTCATATGGTTTAAAATTAAGAAAGACATACATCAAGGTTTTACCCTTTATCCATATCTATTCTATGCTGAGAAAATTATTAGAGAAGCTGAACTCTATGAGAGGAATGTCCCATTAAGATTGGAGGAAGACTCATTAATAACTTCCATTATGCAGATGACACAACTTATTTCTTGAATGTATCTTTTGTAGACAACATATTGATGACTTTGCAATTTTTAAAAAATCTATTTTAGTAGTCTTTTTCTCTTTACTAGTGCAATTGAGCCATTTTCATTGAGTGTGATAATTTATTGATGTCATTTTTCTCTGTTTCTTTTTCTGTTGTTTCTTTTTAATTTGGCCAATCTACTTCCCTTTGCTGTCTCATTGTGAAAGGCTTCCCTTAGTGTTCCTTATAGAGCTGGTCTTGTTTTCATGAATTCCTTAAGTTCCTGCTTATCTACAAATGACCTAATTTCTCCTTCATATTTTATGGACAGCTTTGCTGAGTATAGAAATTTTGGCTGGAAATTTTTTTTCTTTTACCTTCTGTTTATACCATCCCATCAGTCTTCTTTCTCACATGGTTTCTGCTGGGAAGTCTGAGCTTAATGTAACTGAATCTCCTTTTTAGATGACTTAGTTTTCCTTATTCTTCCAGTATGAGACTATCCTTGTCTTTGATTTTGGAGAGCTTAACAATGATATGTTTTGATGTTTTTCTTTTAAACTTTAGTCTGTTTGACATTTGCTTCTAGGTAATTATTGTTAAGATTCTTGACTTCCTTCTCACTGATTCTGTGTTCCATTTCTTCTATTCTGTGCTTTTGATCCTCCCTCGTGTTGATAGCTTCTGTGATGTCAGTCTTACTATTTTTTCATTGTATTTTCAGGTTCTTCTATTGTCTTTTGCTGTTTGTGGTTGTTTCCATTTTGTCTTATAATGATGAAGATGATGATTGTTCTTCGCTTGTGAGTTCAAGACTTTCATAATTTGTAATTTTTTGAATACTAATTCTTGGAATTCCACGTGGGAGTACTTTTTCAACCTTCTTGCTTCTGGGGTATTTTTTTACTCTTTGATCTGGTGTTCTTTTTTTTTAGGGAAAGCTTGTTTTGGTCTTTTGGGAAGTTTGATGCTATCTGCTGTTTCCACAACATTGGTGGACTTTTTCTTGACAAGTATGTAGCAGCTTCCGGGATATTGGTGTAGCTGTCTGTTTTCTGTCTGTATGCTGTTATGGTATTGGTGGTCATTGTGGTCAGATTTGAACATCTGGCTTCATTAGTTACCTGGGAACTGCATTAGTCTCTTCAAACTAATATTTATTCTCCTCATTTTTACAGTAAATAGGCTTATAGAACAAGTTATGCTTTATTTTAATTGTGAAAGTATACCAGACTCAAATCCATGGATCAGGCTTATTTGACAAGTGGTTTCAAGTGGTGGCAACTTGTAGGGTTCACGCAT
The DNA here is from genome assembly GCF_000299155.1 of Elephantulus edwardii. Lineage (NCBI taxonomy): Eukaryota > Metazoa > Chordata > Mammalia > Macroscelidea > Macroscelididae > Elephantulus > Elephantulus edwardii. The sequence goes on along the minus strand of NW_006399884.1, from coordinate 3,873,882 downwards.
AACCATGCAGTTGCAGCGACTATTAAGTGATCTGGACGCTACAAGCTGTGGTTCTAGGAGCGGTTGGATCAGATTCAATTCAATAGGCAGAGGAAAAAAGAAAATAAAAGGACAAAAGCTATATAATTACTATTGCATTTAACTTCTACCTTTTTGTAATGATTAAGATTCTTGGATGAATAATGATTCTAAGTTTAAGGATTATGATAAATCATCCTTATGATGAGTATGGTGTTTTGCAATGACTTTCTGATTTACGATCTTGAGGCTTAAGATAGTGGCCAGCTCCCTTACCTATTAGCTTTTGATTTGCCAGTCCCTACCTATAAACATGTTTGTATGCAAAAACTTCTATCCTGATGTCTCACCCATGCATTTGGGACTTGTAAGTCTCCAAGAGATCCATATTTGTTACTATTCCAAAAACAATGATCCAATAGGAATAGAAACTATCTAACAATATTGTTAATATCATACATAAGCAAAATCTTACTGAATGTTACTTAAAAAATACCTAGAACAGTACATCAATAGAGAATTATTAGAAACCCAAGCTAGATTTAGAAGAGGCTGTGGCACCAGAGACATCATTGCTGATGTCAGCTAGATCTTGGCTAAAAGCATAGAATACTAAAAAAGACGCCTATCTGTGTTTTATTGACTTTGCAAAGGCATTTGACTGTGTGTACAAGAACAGTTTTTGGCTTACATTAAAAAGAATGGGGATCTCAGAACAAATAATTTATTCATGAAAAACCTATACCTAGAATAAGAGGCTATTGTGTGAACAGAATATGGAAACACTGAACAGTTTAAAATCAGGAAAAGTATATGTCAGGTTCTCCATACCTATTCATTCTGTTTACTAAACAAATCATACAAGAAACTTAATTTTATTAAGAAAAATGTTACATCAAGATCAGTGGGAGACTCATCAAACACTTGTATTATTCAGATGGCACAATCTTGATTGCTGAAAGAGAGGAAGATTTAAAGCACTTTCTGTAGAAGATCAAAGACTATAGTCCAATGTGGATTACATTTCAACATCTAGAAAATGAAAATCTTCATCATTGGGCCAATAGGCAACATCATGATAGAGAAAGGATAAAAGTTGTCAACAATTTCATCTTATTTGGATTCACAATCAATATCCTTGACATGAGCAATCAAGAAATCAAAATACATATTGCATTGGGAACATCTGTCATCAGGGACCTCTCCAAAGTATACTGAAGAGCAAGGACATCACTTTTAGGCTAAGGTCCACCTAATCCAAGCCATGATATATATATATTGCTTGCTATTCAGGTGACTCGATGGCACATAACAACAACAAATTCATCTGAAATTTGGGTAATGATTAAGGATGGCAGAAGTAGAATTGATGTCTTTGAACTGTGGTATTGGAAAAGTACTGAATATTCCATGTTATTGTTATTGTATCCCTTCAAGTCAGAACCGACCCATAAGTTGACCCTCCAGCAAGTTTTCAGAGGCACTAAATCATACAGAAGGAGATAGCCAATGCTTCTCCTACAAAGAAGCTGATGGTGGGCTTGAACTATGTGCCTTGGGATTGAAGTGCAGATTCTTATCAACAGGCCACCAGAGCTCCTATAGACTGCCAAAAGAACAAATAAGCATAGCTTGAAGAATGGTGACCGGTGTGCTTCTTCGAACATAGGTAGTGAAGCTTCATCTGTCATACTTTGGCCATGTTATTACAGGGTGTCAGTCCTTGAAGGGCATCATGCTTAGAGAGTCAGTACAGGAGAGTAAGATCATCCATAAGGTAGGTTGACATGGTAACTATAACAATGGCTTCAATTACATCAGAGTTGAGGAGGATTGCACAGGACAGGACCAAGTTCAGATCTGTTGTTTATAGAGTTGCTATGAGTTAAAGTCAACTTGGTGGCACATAACAACAACAAAGCAGTATCATAAGCCATTTCCTCTCATATATATAAGCACTGGCAGTATAGCCTGCAGTTGCTAAGCCACAGGCTATGTATCTCCAGCAGAGCTTCTAGTTTCCACTTGGTTCTCTGTAGAGAAAGATGGCAATCTCCTCCAGTTGTAACTTAGAGCCTTGGAAACCTAAAGGAGGGTGATTGTGAGCTCTAATGAACTTGTCACTGGTTGAGTTCATTGGTTTTGTTTCTCTTAAGAATCTAGCCTAAGGTACTTGTGCTATAGTTATTTGCATATCTTAAATCTCAACCTAGAAACTATTTGTAAACATTACATATATTTCATTCATTCATTCATGGGAAATTCTCCCATAATGACTGACATAGATGACAGTGTTTATTTAATGTACAAGTGAATTATAATAAATTATGCTATTTTCTTCTTGTTATTGTTGTTGTTGTTGTCATTTGCCATCGAGTCACAGGCGACTCTATGAGTGAAACACCTGAAAATTTGTATAACTTTCATCATTTCTCCAAGTTCATAGGGTTTCTGGAGGCAAGCTATTTTGGAAATGGATGCCATTCCTGCTTCCAAGCTTGTTTTAATTGAGGAGCCCCATCAAACACTGTCCACCATAGGTAACCATTATCGCATTTGACACATCAGTGTCACAGTGTTTAGAATCACAGCCACCAGGAGTTACCTCTGTAGAGCAAATGATTTTCCTAATAGCATTCTTATCATTGTTCATTTCATATTGAAACATAAACAATTTTCGGAGCAAAACTTTATGTGTGTGAAGGTAAAAAAGAGTAATACCAATTAGCTGAAGGGCAGAAGAGGACTTAAAAGTCACAAATAGATCATTATTTTATTTTGACTCAAGAACCCTACATGGATAAAAGGGAGAGAAAAGAGATTTGCTATCTAAAGCCCTTTAAATTCTTTGAGTTCAGCACTAACATTCTCCTTGAAATTTAATCATCTCAGATCCCATAATAATAATTTGGGAAATGACGAACTGCTACAGATAACATAGTGTATTCAGGGTAGTATTAGTAAGATTTGACCTGGATATAAAACTCATTCACAAAAACATTGTGGTTAAAATTGCTGGGAAGCCACCCAGGTCTATGTTTGCTTAAAGGCAGTATAAAGATACAAGAAGAGACACTCTTATAAAGCTCTTGTAATCTGTGTTGTTATGTATTGTCAAATTGGAGTTGACTCATTGCTTATCTTCCAGCACATTTTCAGAGGCAGTAAATGGCATGGGAGTAGATGGCCTATCTTTGTCCTGTGGAGAAGTGGATGGATTTGAAACATGTGTCTTGATGTTGGCAGTGTAACTCCTTACCATTAGGCCACAAGAGCTCCCTAAATCTAAATTAGATAGTGATAAATCTGAGCAATTTAAAGTAAAGCAGATGTTCTTATACTATTAAGTTGATCTTGTTTGTTTGACTGTAGGCATTAGTAAGATAGTAAAGTAATTAGAGTAAAACATACCAACCACTCTATACATACTTTTCTTAGTTACAAATTTGTAAAATCATAGGTGAAGAGTTTAAGTACTTAACTGCTGATTAATGACATTCTTCCAGACTCTCTCATGACACTGAACTTGTCTTTCCTTTCTGCTTCAGATTTAGCAGCCTTAGGTTTGTGGTTTTCCTGAGAAAGGAGATTTTTCTTTCTTTTTCATATGTATATGTAACAACAAATTTAAAACTTTAGAATTTCAAAATATGATAAAAACGCTTGTCACATTATAGTATTGATATAATTTATTGTAAAAGCCTCCCCATTCTTTTGATTGTAGCTGACAGGTCCAATCCTGTTCCCATATGCTTTCTGCTATTTTAAAAGAAATAGTACACAATTGCTGCTGAGAAATACCATGTGTTTTCAGAGTGTGAATCAGAAAATCATCCATCTGGTTGTGTTGGCATCTTTCTGAATTGTGTGTGATTGAAGGAAATTTGTTCAACATTTTGCAAATTCTTTGAGTAGATGAAGAAAATAATAAGATAAAGGAGATTTCCCTCCACCTCTAGACTAGCACACGCTGCCCATATGTCCACCTGAATACCTTTGACCATTGATCAGGACTCAAGGCAATGCCACTTCTTCAGTGAATTTCCATGTAAACTTGATTCTGTCCTTGAGGTACAATTCTACACTCTGATGTTAAAATTCTTACTTAGTTTGATTAAAATAATTTCTTTAAGTGACTGTCATCCTATAATATGTGGATTCTTCAGACAAAAGGCAGATGATCTCTAAGGTAATTCAATTCAACAAAATGATATCGCAATATTTCCGAAATTAGCTTAGGGGCTAGCTAAACAACTCTGAATAAGTAGGCATGATTTTTGCCCTCAAGAGTATAAGTTAGAAGACAATGAGTAGGATGGCATATGCAGAAAGTTGAAAGAAAAAAAATTGCCAGCCAAGGATCCTGTATCCAGCAAAGGTCTCTATCAACTATGAAGGAGAAATTAGATCTTTTGTGGGAAAGAAGGAACCTAAGGAATTTTTTGAAAACAAGACCAAAACTACCAAGAAATTTTAAGTGCAATGCTCAACAAGGAAATGCCAAAAGAAAGTGCATGGACCATAGTAACCAGAAAAAAAAAACACAAAAAAACCAGAAAAAGAAACACAGTAAAAGGGCAACAATAAAACTTGCTCTGACAATAATCACACCTAACGTAAATGGAATAAATGCACCAATTAAAAGAAAAAAGAGTAGCAGAGTGGATTTAAAAAACCAAAGCCCATAAATATATTGCCTACAGGAGACACATCTAAGAAATGGAGAGAGAAACAGACTCAAAGTCTGGGGGAAAAAATATGCCAAGCAAATGGCAGCCTCAAAATACTAGGAGTGATAATACTAATCTCTGATAAAATAGATTTCAGAATGAAAATCACCATACAAGATAAGAAAGGGTATTAGATACGGATTAAAGCCACAATAGATCAAGAAGACATAACGTTGGTCAACATTTATGCATCAAATGATAGACTTTCAAAATACATTAAAAAAATGGTTAACAGAATTGAAAGAAATAGACAACACTACAGTAATGGTAAGACACTTTAACATATTGCTATCATCAAAGTTTATGTCAGCTGAAAAGAAACTTTACAAAGATGCAGAAGATCTAAACTATACTATTGGTCAACTCAAATTGTGGATGTATTCAGGTTATAGCATCCAACTAAAACTCAATTCACTTTTTTCTTAAGTGTACATGATACATGCTCCAGAATAGATCATGTGTTAGGACACAAAGCAAGCCTCAACAAATTCAAACACATTCAAATAGTACAAAGTATCTTCTCAGACAACAATGTCATAAAACTAGAAATTAACTGTAGTATGGTAAAACTTACACAATAAACCATGTGGAAGCTAAATAACTCCCTGTTAGAACAAGACTGGGTTATAGAATAAAGAATGAAAGAAAAAAGTTCCTCGAAACAAATGAAAATGAAAATACAACATACTTCTGGGATGCAGGTAACACAGTCCTCAAAAGGCAGTTCATTGCAATAGGCATTGTTGTTGTTTGCTGTTGAGTCACAAGCACAGTGGCCCTATGAGCAAAAGACCTGAGGCCTTTCTATAACTACTGTTTCTCCAAGTTCATAGAGTTTCCAGAGGCATGTGGTTTAGGAAGTGGATTCCACTCCTGCTTCCAAACCTGTCTTCAACTGGGAGCTCCACCAAACACTGTCCACCATGGCTAGCTATTATGACATTTGAGACCCTAACGGCACAAGGTTCAGTGTCATAGCAAACCCAGATTACCTCAGTAAAGCAAATTAGCAATAAGTACACATATCAAAAAGGAAGAAAGAACAAAAATCAAGAAACTAATGCAACAGCTTCATCAAATAGAAAAACAACAACAACCTAAACCTACAGTCTGTAGTGAAAAAAAGAAATTATAAGGACAAGAATAGATACCAATGAGTTAGAAAACAGAAAAAAAAGTTGAAACCAATCAGTAAGACCAGAAAATGGTTTTTCAAAAGGGTTGATAAAATTGAAATTGACAAACTACTGGCAAACTTAACAAAGGGAAAAAAAGAAGACACAAATAACTCGATTAAGAAGTAGAGATGATATCCCAACAGAACCAGATGAAATGAAATTGATAATATCAGAAAACTATGAAAAGCTATACTCTGATAAAATTTAAAACCTAGAAGAAGTGGACAAATTTTTCTATACTCATGCCCTACCCAGAATGGCACACAGATGTAGAACACTGGAACAGGCCCATCATAAAAGAAGAAATTGAATATGTAATAAAAACACTTCCCCATAGAAAAGTTCTAGACCAGATGACTTCACAGCTGAATTCTATCAAACATTCAGAGAAGTTCTATCACTAATTCTACATAAATTATTTAAAAAATATTAAAAAAAGGAACACTTTCAGAGTCATTCTATGAAGCAAATATAGTCCTAAAACCAAAACCGGGCAAGGACATTGCCATGAAGGAAAACTACAGACCAATATCCCTCATGAACATAGATGGAAAAATCCTTAACAAAATCATAGACAATAGAATCTAAAAGCAATTGAAAAAAAAATCATCATGACCAAGTGGATTCTTAACAGGTATGCAAGGATGGTTCAACAGAAGAAAAACAAGCAATGTAATTCACACATTAACAAAGCAAATAACAAGAACCATATGATCTTAGCAATTGATGCAGAAAGGCGTTTGACAAAATCCAACATGCTTTCTTGATAAAATTTCTCAACAAAATTGAAATAGAAGAGAATTTACTCAACATAGAGAAAAGGATATGTATGCAAAATCAAGAGTCAATATTCAATGGAGACAGTTAAAAAGTAGTATTCTTGCTAAAGGGAACTAGTCAAGGATGTCCATTGTCATCACTTCTTCCGAAATTGTATTGTTAGGACCTGCTTGTGGAGCCTCTTCCAGGAGCTAGTTTAAAATCCTTCATGAGGCTTGGGGACTGGAGTCTCCCTCCACTCTGAAAGTCAGCAGGCGAATCTGGTGGGATGGCTGGTGTTTCCATGGCGGCCCCTCTTGCTGGCAGTCAGGCAGGGGAAGTTTCTGGGGTCTTTTTCATTGTGTGTTATTGTTCTTTTCGATCTTCAAAGGTGGATGGGCAGCCCTGACCTTTAGAGTAAGGGTAAGTAAGGGTTGGGCTGAGCCTGTGGAGCCTATTGCAGGCATTAGCTTAAAATCCTGTAGGATTTAATTGTTTTTGGTGAAGCTTTCTCCTAGGTCATGTAACGCTGGTATGTCCACTTGCTGTACTGCCTTGTGGTTGCTGTGAAGCAGAACACTGTGACACTGATGAGTCAAATGTGAGAATAGTTACCCATGGTGGACAGTGTTTGGTGGAGCTCCCCAATTAAAACAAGCTTGGAAGCAGGATTGGCATCCACTTCCATAATAGCTTGCCTCTGGAAACCTGATGAACCTGCAGAAAGGACGAAAGTTATATAGGAGGTGTCCAGGACTTTTGTTCATAGGGTCACTATGAGTTGCCTATTACTCAATGGTACAACAAAAACAGTACTTGCTAGGGCGATATGACAAGAGAAGGAAACAAAAGGCATTCAGATTGGCAAAGAGATGGTTGAACTGTCACTATATGCAGATGACATGATAATGTACACAGAAAACCTCTAGGAATCACTCACACACACACACAAACAAACAACCCCCCCCAAAAAAAACAAAAAAATCAAGAAAAACAAAACACCAATATAAAAAAACCTGTTAGAACCAGTAGACCAATTTAGTAGAGTGGCAGGATACAAGATCGATATGCAAAGTCAGTGAAATTGCTCTAATAATAAGAAAAGACAGAGAAGAAAAATAAGAAAGCAGGACTATTCACAATAGCCACAAATTGAGAAACAAAAAGCCTTTACTAAGAAAACTATAGAACATTTCTGTGAGACACAATAAAAGACCTAATAAATAAATGGGAAAATGGTCCCTGTTCATGGATAGGAAGACTCAATACAGAAAAAATTACAATCTTAAAAAAAAAATTGACATATTTAATGCAACCCCAATACAGATAAAAAAATATTTCATTTTTCAAAGAGATGGAAGAGGCAATTGGCAAGTTTATTTGGAGAGGAAAGAGACTCTGAATAAGCAAAGCACTTCTTAAAAACAAAAATGACCTGGGAGGCATAGCATGCCTTGATCTAAAAAAACTACTACACAGCTATAATAATCAAAACAACATGACACTGGTACAATGACAGACATATTGACCCATGGAACAGTATTGAGAACTCAGGAATTAATCCATCTGTGGTCAACTGATATTCAACAAGCAAACAAAGCCAAACATAGATCTAGGTTATTGTATGTAATATTTTCAAGTTGTGTTTGTAAGCCTCTATGCTCAATTTGTTTTATTTGACATTTTCTCAGAAAGCTGAATATAGAAGTCCCATATGACTCTCTATTCCATTGCTAGGAATATACCCCAAGGAAATGAAAACTGGGAAACAAACAGAGATATGTACATATATGTTTAAAGGAGTGTTAACCACAATAGCAAATAAATGGAAACAGTCCAAACTCTCATCAATGAACAAATGGATTGAGAAATTGTGGTATGTTCACACAATAGAATACCATGTAGCACTAAAAAACAACAATTTTGTAAAATACTATATAACATGGGATAGTTTAGAGACCATTATGATGAGTGAACTAACTCAATCATATAAGGACAAATACTGCCTGAGACCATTATTATAAAAATAGAAGGATACTTAGTGAGAGCTGTATAAATGTCCAAAAGGGAAAGGGGAAAACAGAAATGGGGCAGAAAAAGGGAAAGGGTGGAAATCACCAGGATAGTAGAGTTTAATGGGTGGATGAGGGAAGTGAAGAAAAGAGAGTGATTCAGTGAGAACTTGAGGAGATGGGAAAATAATAGGCATAGATCAACAATAATTATGTAAAAGACAATGTATATGAATGTATGAAACACAATGCAAATTAAAGATTGTATAAAACACAATGTACATCAATGAAACACAATGTAAAGGAATATTGTACACAAACCAATAAAAACATAACAATATAACCAACTATTCACTTATTAAATTAATTTTCTACAGCACCATTCTTTTATCCTCCAGATTGAGATGCTTGTAAATTGATATTTTATTATTGTAGTGTCACATATATGTTAAAATATGTCCACATATTAATAGGATAGAGCTGATAGCTCTGTGGTGAACTAAAAAATTGGAATATCTTGCCACATATACAAAGGACAAGCTATATCTCTCTATTTTGACCATGTTAATGGTGACCATGTTATTCCAGGGTCACTGTTAATCAGATCAATTTAGTAAAACATCAGTTTATCAGGTTTGTGTTGAATTGACTACCACAGAAGCTAATTAATAAATAAAATGTTTCTGGCCTATATGGGAATATCATGGTCCCTACCTGAGATTAAATTTTCAAGCTTAAGTACAATCTCTATTTCTTCTTTTGAAGATCCTTTCAGTATCAGAATAAAATTCTGCATCATGTTGGAATTTATTAAAACTGAACAAATAATCTTTAATCCTCTTTTCACTTAAAAAATGTAATAAAATTATCCCGGGTGGTACAAAGGTAAAGCATTTGGTTGATAACTGAATGTTTGGTACTTCAAAGGCATAAATAATCTCCATGGAAGGAAAGATTCAGCAATCTGCTCTCGTAAAGTTGTCTTGGAAATCGTGTTAATGAAAACAGAACCGACAAAATACAATGAATTAAAAAATCCACTGCCGTATAGTTCATTCCAATGTTGTAAATCTTTATGAGAGGAGACTGCTCATCTTTCTTCCATGGAGCTTCTGGTAGATTTGAGCCATAAGCCTTTCAATGAACAGTCAACATGTAACAATCCACATTAAGACACAGCATACCCTATAGCACAGGCTTACACTAGTCTATTGGGTTGTTATGAGGTATTATCGACTTGATGACACATAACAACAATAAAATATCATCAGTTGAATTAACTTAACGTTTTTACATACAAGTACCCTGTATACTCTGATCTCTATTTTGTAATAAAAGTTCTTTTGTTATTAGGATTCAGCAACTACAGAGATATAGTAGCACTTTACGAAAACTCTGAGGAGTATTTCAGATATTTTAAAAAATATTTCAGACACTTTAATAAAAGGTAGTAGAGAGAAACTCCCTGCTCATTCTTCAGGAGAGATGGAAAACGAAAGGGGGCTGTTACAATATTACTATGGGAACAGCTTAAAAGATCTGGATGGAAGAGAAAAGAGATAAAAATATCAGCTATCGTGCAATGATCTCAAAAAAGTTTTGATTTCTTGTCAAAAGGAAACTTATTTTTATGTTTTTTAAAGTCATATGTTAGAAAAAATTTAAATTCAGTAATATTGTATATGTTCAATATATATACAGTATATTTTATATATTTGCCATTCTGTCTTGTTTGTGGGAAGTTCTGATGAAAGTTGTATGATCTTTGAGTTAGTGTAATGAAAAAGAAAACCTTTGACTTTGTGATGCTTGGGCTGAAGGTAGATGATTTGCTGTATGAATTTAAGCTAAGCAACCTGATCTCTTATTCAACACACTGGAAAGTGGAATATAAGCAGATGGTGCTCCAAAGCTAAATTTACCCAGATTAAAAGAGAAGAAAAATGTTTTATAAGCACTGGATGAACTAAACCTGAAAAAAGCCCAAGGATTAAAAGAGCTATATATTGAAATATTTTGTCTAGTTAAAAAGAATGTAATAGTTGCTGTTGTTGTTGTTGTCAAGTGCCATCAAGTCCAGTATGACCCATAATAACTCTGTGAATGACAAACACTGTCCTATCCTGTTCCATCTACACAACTTCCAACACACTTAAGTGGTAGTTAATTGTATAAAGTACAATGTGTATGAGGGATTGCATGAAGCAAAATGTGTATGGATAAAGCACAGTGCGTAATGGTGGTTACATTACAATCAATTAACAAAAGTGAAGGTGTGTGGAAAAAAGTATGATATGAATGGACACTGAATATTGTAGGTTTAGAAAACATGTAATTCTGCCTTTGGCCTGTACTTGATTGGAAGTACTAAAAGGGAAGATCTGCCCTGGAGATAAGTTTGTTAAAAATAGAATCTGGGGGGGATTGTACACCAACAAAGAAGTTTATATTTTGCTTTTC
>NW_006399884.1:3861366-3862600 GCF_000299155.1 Elephantulus edwardii | reverse complement strand
TTCATTAAAATTAATAAATTAAAATTTAAAACAAAATAGAATCTGTTAGTGAGTTTGGGGGCTTGGTCAAGGGGAAAGATTAAGTACTACCCAGTACTTTGAGGAGATTTGCATTTTAATATATTTGTACCTTGGACTTTCGACTTAAGATAGCCACATTTTAAAGAAGGGCATGGAGGAAAGGAGAGAAGGAAAATAAAAAGGAAAGGAAAAAATTTTCTTTTTAATATTAAAAGGAGCTGTTTGGTTTCTGAAGTAGGGTAAAGTTGGTTTCCATCAAAGCTCACATCCAGGAGGAAGTTGAAATTGGAAGGAGTTGGTGAGTGTGCTCATCCTAGTGATAAACTGAATCTACTGGAGTGAAAGTGGGAAGAGTCCTAAGATGAAGAACTAGACTGAGTTTGGAAATGTCCCTTCAGTACTGCCCAACTAGCATGCATGGTTGTGTGAATGAACTGGAATGGCTTGTTGGCTTCGGAAGGAGGGAGTCATAAAGATCCCTGGCTTGTTGACTTGGCTCCTCGTAAGGGCTAAGTTTGAGTGAAGAGGCCAACAGTTCTGGGACACAAAGAGAAGTGTGGACTACTGAGTTTGCAACGGATATGCATTTGAACCTTGTCTCAGATGGCTGGAGATGAGTTGACTAGAACCCAACCTGAAGAAGAGATGATGACCTGTGCCATGAGCTAGTGGTGATTGCTCCAACCTAAAGGCTTTTTCTGGACTGACTTTGCTTGTGAATGCAGATGCCTGCTCAAAGTTTCCAAGCTGAACAGAGAATTCTTAAGCAAAATGTATATTTTTTAAAATCCCTTGTTCCCTCAATATACTGGTTTGATAGGGATAGGCAAATGATAAATTGGCTGTCTAAAATGGAGATATTAAGGCACAAGTCATGAAGTAGTTGACTAACATGATTTCATGAATCTAGTTGCTAGTAAGATAATTGTAAGGGAGGGGAGCCCTCCTTAATATACATGAATGAAATACACTGGAAATGAAAGATCAGATGAAACACATGCATGAAACACAATGCATATGAATGATAAAATTTTTTTTGCTAAAAACTTTTTTTAAATGCACTAAACATAATTTATCCAGTTTTTCCTCAGTCTTACCCCCACCCCAATGTCAGCCTCATTCTATAACAGTGGCACCATATAATATTTGTCTCTTTGTGACTGAGATTTTTTACTCAGCATAATGTTTTCCAGGGTCACCCATTTTGAATAAT
>NW_006399884.1:3839915-3859892 GCF_000299155.1 Elephantulus edwardii | reverse complement strand
AATTTATTATTTATAAACTTAAAAAAATAAAATAATAATTATATAGAACATATATTGCTTGAGAAAAAGACAAGTTATTGCCTACTGCCAACATGAATTAATCTTGATCTTATTGTCTATAAAACATTTTGAGTTCAAATGTATTACATATCAGGGTTTACCTCTGCCATATGGAAGAAGGAATGTCTCATTGGAGCAAAACAAAGATATTTTGATGAGTGAATAAAACATAAAAGAAAGTTTCTGTATCTTATTCCTTGATCCTAATAATCTTTGAGAAGTTATCTTGTCACTTAAAAATAAACGTACTTTGAAGCTGAATATGAAACCTGAGAAAGTCCCACAGATGCCACAGTGTAAGAATCCATATCACATTGAAAGAACCAGGATGACTGTCTCCAAGGTCAAATGGTCCCTCACAAACTCAGCACAACCTTTCTTTCATTGATTTCCAAAATTATGTTTGAGGAGCAAAAGAACAGCATGTGCATATTTAACCATCAATTAACCCATTTTTAAATTGATGTTGAATCATATTCCTATTAGTGAGACATATAGATGAGGTGTAATTAAATAAATAAGGAGCAATTAAAATGAAAATGCAAGCACTGCCTTTATAAGAAATGAAAATATCATGTTTCTTACTCTACTTCTGTTGAGAAAAAATGAAGGCATTGACTATAATTACAGATTTTAATGTCCACATAATCTGCATTATGCAGATGACACAACCCTGTTAGCTGAAACTGAGGAGGACCTGAAGTGCTTGCTGAAGAAGGTCAGAACTGCAGCCTTCAATATGAATTGAGGTTTAACATAAAAAAAAAAACCAAAGATTCTCACCACTGGCAATTCTCACCAATTGGCAGCATCAGTATGGATGGTGAAGAGATTGAGAGAGCTGCCTTGGATCCACAGTCACCACTTTTGGTAACAGCTGCCAGGAAATCAAGAGACGAATTGCATTGGGAAAGTCAGCTGTGAGGGACCTCTCAAATGCACTGAAGAGCAAAGACATCAGGCTGGAGACTAAGGTGCACCTGATCCAGGTTGTAGTCTTCACAATTATGTGCTATGCATCGGAGAGTTGAACAGTGACTAAGGATGATAGAAAGAGAAATGATGCTTTTGAGCTGTGGCTGGAGAAGAGTGTTGAATATACCATGGACTGCTAGGAGAACAAACAGGTTTGTCCTAGAGAGAGTGAAGCCGGAATGCTCCTTGGAATCAAGGATTCTGAAGATTCACCTGACATACTTTGGGCATGTTGCAAGGAGGGCCTGGTCCTTTGAGAGGGACATCATGGTTGGGAGAGTGGAGAGACAGTGCAAGTGAGGCCAACCCTCAATCAGATGGATCGATTCTGTGATTGGGGTGGTGGGAATGAGTGTGTCAGAGACTGCAAGGTTGGCACAGGATAGAGCAGTTGCAAGTGACTCGATGGCACATAACAACAACAACAACAATGTCCACAATAATTCCCAGCTTGTTTAGTCCTCCTTCCAGGTAGAAAGTGCATCTTTGGGAAGGTTCACAAATATAAATCTAATAAAAGCTCTATCTTCAGACTTCTGCAGATTTCTCCATTAGTCATTTCTGGTAATATTCTCTATGTATGTTTATAAATATATAGCTTATTTTAAAAATAATTAATATGTATTAGTCAAACTACATTCTCACTATTTCCTTCCCTAAAAAGTGCATTCCTTTAAAACTTTTTCTATTTTTCACCACACATCTATTGTTCTTAGGTGTTGACCAATTCTGAAACTTACACTAGAAAATAAGGCAGTCAAAACAAAAGGAAGAAATGCTGAAGAGAGAAGAAGATTTTAAGTGATGGCTTGAGAAGACAAAGCTACATATTATAAGAAAATGTGCAAAGAGTTGGAGTTAGAAAACCAAAAGGGAAGAAGGAGCCTCCTTGGCATTTCTCAAGCTGAAGGAACTGAAGAACAAATTCAGCTTTGAGATACTACACTAAAGCATTCTATAGGCAAAATCTGGATGATGCAGAAAACATAAAAATAAGATGGACGAAATATACAGTCATTGTACTGAAAATAGTTGGTTGATAAGTAATCATTTCAGGAAATAATATGTAATCAAGAACCAATGAAGGAAGAAGTTCAAGCTGCCTTGAATGTGTTGGCAAACTATAAGCCCCAAGAATTGAGAGAATACAAATTGACATATTTCAACAACCATATACAGTTTTGAATTTGCTCATAAATCTATGCCAAGAAATTTGAAAGACAGCTACCTGGACAACTGACTGGAAGAGATTTTTATTTCTTCCCACTTAAAGAGAGAGAGAGATCTAATAGAGTGAGGAAATGGTTGAATAATATAATTAATATTACATGCAAGTAATATCTTGCCAAAGATTATTTTAAAATAGGTGGGACTGTATATTGACAAGAAACTGCTCTAATGTTAGATTCAGAAGAGAATTCATGAGATGGCTGATGTCAGATAGATCTTATCTGAAAGCAGAGAATATCAGAAAGAGATTTATTTGTTTATGCAAAGACATTTGACCGTGTGATTTTGGAGTTTTGGTAGCCTAGTGGCAAGAAGCTGTGCTGCAATCTCAGAGGTATGCAGTTTGATGCCAGCAGTGCCTCTACAGAAGGATGGGCAATCTCTTCCTGTGCTACTAACTGCCTCTCAAACTTGCTGCTATGGTTCAATTCTGACTCTACAGTACACAACTGATAACACTGAGAAGAATGATAATCTTATAGCACTTAATAGTGCTCATGAGAAACCTATACACAGATGAAAAGCAAATTTCTGAACAGACTAAGGAAAGACTTCATAGTTTAAAATCAGGAAAGATGTACATCAGGATTATATCCTTTCTCCATAAATATTCAATCTGTATGTTGAGCAAATCATTTGAGAAGACTATATGAAGTAGAATGTGGCATCAGGATTGGAGAAACACTCATGAATAAACTGTGTTACACAATGGCACAGTCTTGCTTGCTACCATGGAAAAGGACTTGACGCACTTGCTGCAGAAGAAAAAAAAGACCACAGCCTTTAATAAGGGTTACATCTCAATATCAAGAAGACAGAAATCTTCACCATTGGAATAATGGGCAGTGTGAAGACATATAGTGAAAAGATTGAAATTGTCTATGATTTTCTTTTACTTGGATTCACAATCAACATCCATGGTAGCAGCAGTTAAGACATCAAAAGTTGTGTTGCATTGAAAAAATTTGCTGTCAAAGACCTCTCCAAAGTGCTAAAGAGAGAGAAAGTCAATTTAAAGAGTAAGGTGTCCCATATCCAAGCCATGCTATTGTCAATTGCTTTCTGTTTCTGAAAGGTGGAAAATTAATAAAGACGACAGCAGAGAAATCAATACCTTTGAATTGTGGTGTTGGAAAAGAATGTTTGTTGAATATTGTCTTTATAGTCAAAAGAACAAATAAGTCTATCTTGGAAGTAGTGCTCCTTAGAAGCAAAGATGGTGAAATGCTGGGAAAGGAGGAAGGAGTGTCAGAGAACGAAAAGAAGACCTTCAATGAGATGAATTGACACTACAGTGATAGATCAGGAAATGTCAGAGATTATGAGGATGGTGCAGGCTAGGGCAAGTTTCAGATCTATTTCTTATAAGGTAACTGTGAATCAGTCAACTGGATGGCACATAACAACAACAACAACGTGGTTATAAGTATTGTCTATGATTCCATATGGCTACTGCAATGAATTATTAAATCCAGCAGAAAAGTGGGTAGTGTCATGGGAGAGGGAGCTGGTGTCATAACTGGTAAAACAGTTGGAGAGAAGAGATATATCTGGTCCACAGTGGAATCAACTAGGAATCAACATCGGATAAAGCTATTGCTGATTGTCTATTTCCTTAGTGAAGTTAAAAGAAGTTAAACACTCCCCATCATGCCATGATTACAGATAAATGTGGATTAAATCTCGTTGTGAGCATATAAAGGTAATTTTCACATTTAGTTCCTTGGGAAAAAGAGGTCACATATTTTCTAAGAATATATGAATTTAGCATGGAAGATAAAGATCAACTGGCAGTTAGAACTATAGATAGATAACACTTTTTTCTTTGAAAAAGTTACTAAAGGTTTCACTGATATCAATGTACGGGGGGGGGGATAAGAATTAAAGGATATCTAATAAGAAAAAAAGCCAGAGTAAAGTGCTTACATGATTCAAAAACAGTGTCAAATGTGTGACACGGGAGTAATGCCTGATAGAAATCTGTAAAAGGTCTTGAACTTGTCACAGGTGATTTGAAGATAGAAAAGTACAATGCTGATAAAAAAGTATAATGCCTAGGATATGCCATGAAACTGAGTAGAATTTTTTACCTTTATAAAAACTTATGAGACTTTTGTCATATTTTTCAATGTAAATTTATATACTTTTCATTAAATAAAAATACATACATACTGCTCAAAATTACCTTTTTTTTTTCTGACCAAAACCCTGACTAAATCTGTAATTATATGTGTTTTCACTTCACATTGTTTTATAATCTATATATTGGTCTACATCTTGGGTTTGCTTTGCTTAAGATACTTGTTTTAAATTTCTTGTATATATTCACCTAAATATCCATAAGACCCTATATACCATATACCCTAATCTTAATACAGCAAAACAAACAAACAGCTGCCATTGAGTTGGTTCTGATTCATGTGGGCAACTTCAGGTATGTCACAGTAGAATTGTGGTTCAGAGGGTTTTTAATAATTGAGTTTTCCCCCTAATAAAGTACTAGGCTTGTTTTCTGAGGAGAAAACTGTGATACTGAGGCCAAAAGGCAATCCCAGTGCCGTTGAATAGAATTGCTTTCTGGTAACTTTCCATCGAGTTTCTGAGGCTATAAATCTTTATAAGAGGAAGCAGTTAATTGTTCTTGCACTTATTGATTTGAACTGCCGACCTTTTGGTTAGCAGCCCAACACATAACATACGAGGGCTCCCTTTGTGCTATCCAGGGATTCCCTAACATATCAACATGGAATTAATAATTTTCTTTTTAAAATTCTTTCTCTTCTGGAGTCTTGTTCTTGATTCCACTCAGTTCACAATCTAAAATACCATCCACTCCTTCAAGTGACTCTGTATTCCATCATCAAATATTTCCTCAAACTCAATAACACTTGCCATCATCATCTGAATATTTCATCCCTTTTATGTGGAAACCTCTATTGGATCTTTGTGTTAGTTTATATAGTTGTCAATAACAATTACCAGAAAATTAGTTGCTTAATTCAATGTGCATTATTATCTCACAATACTGTAGGACAGAGACCTGACAAGGGTCTCAAATCAAAGTATCGGCAGGATTGTATTCCTTTCTGATGACTCCAGGTCAGAATTTGTTTACTGCTCATTTGGACTATTTTGCTGTTGTTTTTTGTAGTTTCTTTACTGTCTATTGGCTGGATATTATAAAAATGTAGAAATTGTTCATATTTCTTGGTTCATGCTTCCATTCATTTGTCTTCAAAGTCAACTATGACTTGAATCCTTCTCATGTTACATCTCTGACCTTTCTTTCAATGGTGGATTCCTCTCTGATTAATCCAGGAAAGGTTCCATACCTTTAAAAACTATATGTGATTAGATTTAGTCCATTCAGATAATTTAGAATATTCCCTTATTTTGAATTCATAATCCTATTCAAATCTACAAAATCCATTCTGACATGTACAATTACATGCTCATAGAACTATGAGAATTAGTAAATGGGCCGTTAATTCTGTATTTTACAAATGCTTTGGCATTCTAAAGAAACAATATGAAAACTTTCTCTTGGTCTTTCGTAGGAAAGAAAATTGAGAGTTTTTAAAGTCAGATAAGATTAAAGGTATATAAATGTCAGCCTTATTACTAAGAAAGCTAATTGAGAAATGTAACTTTAGATTCTTCACAAATGGTTCTTCTTTAATTCTCCCTCCCCTGAGTTAGACAAGCTTTCCAATGCACTCCCAGATCTGTAGAAGCAGGAGTATGCCTCTGTTAATATTGAGAAATAACCAAGAAGTGTGTCTGAGCTATACACATGCAAGTTCTTTCCCAAATTCACCTTCTGCTCCAGCAGAGAAGAATGAAAAGAGTGGAGTAAGAGTAAAGTGGGAGTTCCTTTCCACAGAAACATGAGACAAGGAGTGCCCCTCAACATCTTCCCAATGAATCTAGGCTCCAAATACCTTGTCTTTAGACTACAGTCCACTGACTATTTTTCTTTTCTCTCCTATCACTGCCACTCTTATACTTCCAGTAACTTGGATATTTTTATTTTTTATGACAGCAATTCATTGCATTATTCTTTGCCTCCATTCTGATAATTTCCTCTACCTAGAAAACCTTTCTAAGTGAGCTCTGGTGACTTAATAGTAAGGAGTTGCAATGCCAACTCAAAGGCTCACAGTTTGAATCCACCAGCTGCTCTGTGGGAGAAAAATGGGCAATCACCTTCTGTGTAATTCACTGCCTCTGAAAACCTTTGGGACAATCAGCTATGAGGCATTTCCAATTCGATGGTACACAAGAAGATGATGTTACCAGTGTCTCTGTGGTAAATTGTTACTCTTTCTTGGAGAATAATTTCACAGATTCCTACTATGAGGCAAGTTCTATGATGCCTCTAGACTCCTTTCTATGCTCATACTTTCTCATGGTATATTTCCACTGTCTTACAGAGTTTGGATTTGGAACAGAGTGGAATCTCATGAAATGTTTTTGTTTTCATAAATGAATTTCTGCTAACATCCCTGCCTTCTTCTTGTCTTCATCTTTTTTAGGCCTGTTATTACCTCTGTATCTGATACACAGAAAGTTCTCCATATGTTGACTTTAAAAGAATGACTAAGTCAGTTATTGAATTACTTGTTAAAAGCAAACATATTTTAGAATAATCCATATAGCTATAACTAAATTCTTTGCTCTTTTTCGTTAAGGGAGAACTTTTGACATGCCTATCTAGAATTTTCCTTGTGATCTAACAAAATCTGTTCTGATTCATGTAGAGCCTATATGACAGAACAGAACTTCCTCAGAGGACCCAGTACACTATAATCTTTATGGAAGCTTATGTCTGGGTATTTCTCCTTTAGAGCAATTGGGCTGATTCGAACCGACAACCTTTTACTTAACCAAATGTTGAACCACTGTGCAGACAGTGCTCTTTTCTAATGGCTTACAATGCCTCAAGTAAATGCATGTCAGGACACTAGTGTCTTGTAACTATCACCCTGATACAATGTTCTAAGGTTGTTTTCTTACTGGTCATTTTCTAACCCAGATGACCTGTCCCCTAACGTTTTTGTTTTGTAGCAGGTATAGCTGTTGTTGTTAAGTGCTGTCAAGTTGTAGAGAACTCATAGCAACCCTATGAATTGAAAGACCTTAACACTTGTATAACTTTCATCATTCGCCAGGTGCACAGAGTTTCTGGTGGATGCCACCCCTGCTTCCAAGCCTGTTTTAATCTGAGAGCTCCACCAAACACTATCCACTCTGGGTAACCATTAACACATTTGACACATCAGTGTCACAGTATTTAGCATCACAGCCACCATGAGTTACCTCTGTACAGCAAATGGACAAACCAGTGCTATACCACATAGAAGAATATTTTAGCAAAACCAATTAAAACCAGGCTTGAGGGCCGCAGATTAAAATCTCCCACCTTTGGTTTGATAGCATAACTTTCTGTCCACCAGGCCCACACTCTTTCTAGGTTGATGTTGTTTTCAAGTGCTGTCAAGTCATAGACGACTCATAGAAACCCTAAGAATGAAAGACCTGAACACTTTTATAACGTTCATTGTTTCTCTAAGTTCATAGAGTTTCTGGAGGTAAGCTATTTCAGAGGATTGGATCTTGGCTGAAAGCCGAGAGTACTACAGGCAAAGGCATTTGACTGTGTAGATCATAACAAACTGTGGCTGACTCTGAGAAGAATGGGAATCCCAGAACACTTGATCGTTCTAATGCGAAACTTATACTTGGACCAGGAGGCAGTTGTCAGAATAGAGCAAGGGAACACTGCATGGTTCAAAATTGGGAAGGGCGTACGCCAGGGATGCATCCTATCTCCATACCTTTTCAACCTATATGCAGAACAGATTATCTGGGAGGCTGGGCTCTATGAGGAGAAATGTGGGGTCAAGATTGGTGGACGAATTATCAACAACCTGCGTTATGCGGATGACACAACCCTGCTTGCTGAAACTGAGGAGGACCTGAAGCGCCTGCTGCAGAGTGTCAAGGACTGCAGCCTACAATATGGATTGAGGCTCAATGTCAAGAAAACAAAGATTCTCACCACTGGACCAATTGGCAGCATCAGGATGGATGGTGAAGAGATTGAGATTGTACACAGCTTTAGTTTGCTTGGCTCCATAGTCAACAGTCTTGGCACCAGCAGCCAGGAAATTAAAAGGCGCATTGCCATGGGAAAGTCTGCTGTTAGGGACCTCTCCAAAGTGCTGAAGAGCAGTGGTGTCTCTGGAGACTAAGGTGCGTCTGATACAGGCCATGGTCCTCGCAATCACCTGTTATGCATCAGAGAGTTGGACAATGACCAAGGAGGATAGAAGGAGAATTGATGCCTTTGAGCTGTGGTGCTGGAGAAGAATATTGAGAATACCATGGACTGCTAGGAAAACAAACAGATTTGTCCTGGAGAGGGTTAAACCGGGTGGCTCCTTGGAGGCAAGGATTCTGAGGCTCCGTCTAACTTACTTTGGACATGTTGTGAGGAGAGACCGGTCCTTAGAGAGGGACATCATGCTTGGGAGGTTGGAGGGATGGCGCAGGAGAGGAAGGCCCTCTATGAGGTGGATTGATTCAGTGACTGGGATAATTGGGATGGGAGTGTCAGAGACAGTGCGATTGGCACAGGACAGAGCGGAGTTTAGAGCTGTTGTACATAGGGTCGCTATGAGTCGCAAGCGACTCGACGGCACATAACAACAACAACAACATTTCAGAAGGATGCCACTCCTTCTTCCAACCCTGTTTTGCTCTGGGACTCCACCAAACACTGTCAGCAAGTATAGCTATATATCTAATAATATTAAACTCATGATGCATTATATTATGTATTGATTTATTTCCTGTAATCCTAACTAAACTATGAACTTTTTCTAAAATTTTTTATTATTATTAATTTTAATGAAAATTTACAGAGACTGAGGATTTCTATTCATTCACTGTTGCACTTTTCTCCCTGCTCACCCCTCCCTCCCCTCAATTCGCTCTTCTCTTTGAAAAGTAAAAGAAAACTTCTTTCATTGTTTTACAATCCCTCCCCTCAAGTCCACTCCCCTATGCAGCCTTCATTCTGGACTTGTGTCTTGGCAATAATACCTAATCACATATTCCTTTTAACAGTTTTCTCCCTCATCTGTTTCAATGCAGTATACATTATTTATCCCAACTTTCTGAGTCTTCCCCCAACCCCTATGTCAGTCCTGTTTTACAAGTATGCAGTATTTGTCCTTTTGTGACTACAATATTTCACTCAACATAATGTCCTCCAGGGTCACCCATTTTGAATATTATTGCTTAAGTTACTTGTTTTCCAATGCAGCATAGTATTATTCCATTGTGTGAATATACCACAGTTTCCCTATCCATTCATTTGTTGATGGACACTTGGGTTTTTTCCAAATCTTTGCTATTGTGAACAAAGCCACGATAAACATGGGTGTGCAAACTATGAACTTTTTAAGAACAGAGAAATTGTTTGATTGAACAGCTTAGTGTCTGCCACTTGCTACTGTAAGATGCAGTGAATCAGTTCTAACTTGTAGAAATCCTGTATACAACACTGAGTGAAACATTGTCTGTTTCTGTACCACCCTCTAAAAAAGTTGGGGCACTCGGTGAGAGAGAACTGGGTTAAAATCATAGCTCTCCAAGTTGCCAAATGTTTTGCCTCAAGCAAATAATTTAACAGCCAATAATACCTCCCTTGCACAGCTGGTGGGGGTATTAGAAATTGTGGAAGTCAAATATCTAGTTTTGAGAAATGGCATCTATAATAGTATCACTTGTTTTTCTAAGCCAAAGGATTTATATTAAAATTATTAGCAGAGATAAGTTTTCCTAACATTGGCCGAGAATCTTTTTGTGACTGTCTTAGCAGGGCATGAAGTTAAATACTAGTTGCATATTCGTTGTTATCAGCAGAGTCAAGTATCATTAATGGAGTGTCATAATATCCACCAATCTCATTAAGAATGCTCTGAAAAGATTTTAAGCATTCCTAAGCTAGAACTATTTCAAAGTCATCCAAAGAGCACTCCAGAGTTAGCGTTCCTCATTCAGTCTCTGAACACTCTGTCAGTGTGGCAATTATAAAACACTAGTGGCTTTTGTGTTTTAGTGTGCATATTCCATATGCTAATTCATAAAAACAGAAACAATCATTCCTGTTTTAAATTTAGCTTTATTGCATATTTATCTCTACTAAATTTTACAGGATGTTTTTTCAGTTTGGGCATATTATCAGACAGCATCAGTCTTTGGAAAAGGACATCATACTTGGGAAAATAGAAAGTCTGTGAAAGAAAGGAAGACCCTCAAAGAGATGTATGGGCACACAACAGAGGGTTTAAGCACTGCTGAGATGGGTGACACAAGACTGGATAGGACATCGTTCTATTGTCTGTAACATCTTAAGAGTCAGAGTCAGAGAGAAATATCATCTAAAAATGACTCGGAGACTAATGCATGTGATAAACTCAGAATATAGAGGCCAGAGAATAGGTCTCTGATTAAGTTCTGTGTTCTTTTAATATATCCCCACACTTTTCATTTGAAAAAAGATCAAAACACCAAAATTCTCTCTGAAACTAGAACAAAGCAAAATAATACAATCTGTCTCATGTGCCATTTCTATGCTTTGTTTTCTCCTTTAGTAATTGAATCTGTGATGTCTACTAAATTACTTTTTTGTTATTACTTTTTATTAATTTTAATTAAAATTTACAGAGACCTTGGATTTCCATTCATTCATTGTTGCACTTTTCTTCCTGCTCACCACTTCCCCAATTCACTCTTCTTTTTCAAAATTAAGTCTTTCATTGTTATACAATCCCTCCCTCCCAAGTCCACTCCACTATGCAGCTTTCTTTCTAGACTACTGTCTTGACAAGAATACCTAATCTTATATACCTTTTAAACAGTTCTCTTCCTCATCTGTTTCAATAAAATATACATTATTTATCCCCAGTCTCCCCTCAACCCTGATGTTAGTCTCATTTTACAACAGTGGCACTATACAGTATTTGTCCTTTTGTGACCGAGATACTTCACTCAGCATAATGTCCTCCAGGGTCACCCATTTTGCATAATGTTTCACGAGTTCCTTGTTTTTCAATATACCACAGCTTCTCTATCTATTTGTTTGTTGATGAGCACTTGCATTGTTTCCATCTCTTTGCTATTGTGAACAAAGGCACAATAAACATGGGTGTGCATATATCTGCTTGGATTGCAGTTCTGGCTTCTTTAGGGTATATTCCCAGTAGTGGAATTGCTGGATCAAACGGTAAATCTATTTGCAACGTTTTGAGAAATCATCATACAGCCTTCCAAAGTGTTTGCACCATTTTACATTCTAACCAATAGTGACCAGCATTTGTTGCTTGCTGTTCTGTTAAATTTTGCTATTCTTATTGGGATGAGATGATATTTGATAGTTGTTTTGATTTGCATCTCTCTTAGAGCTAGGGATTTTGAACATTTCTTCATGTGTTTGTTTACCATCTGAATGTCTTCTTTGGTGAAGTGTCTGTTCGTATCCTGTGCCCATTTTTCAATTAGGTTATTTACCTTTATCTTGGTGTGGTGCTTGAGTGTTTTATAAATTTTAGATCTAAGTCCCTTGTCTGACATTATACATCATTACCAAATATTTTTTTCTCAGTCTGCGGCTTCCCTTTTTACCCTGATGGAGAAGGTTTTGGATGTGCTAAGGGATTTGATTCTTAGAAGGTTCCATTCATCTATTTAATCCTCTCCTGGTTATAGATTCCTCAGGATGTGTGGCAGACTGTGTATGTTGTGGATTAGGATTTCTAGAATTTTCCCAAGCTTTTCTTTAATGAAGTTTATAGTCCTTGGTTTTAATCCTAGGTCCATGATCCTCTTTGAGTTGATCTTTGCATATGGAGTGGAGTGTGGATTTTGCTTGAGTCTTCTACAGATAGTTTTCCAATATTGCCAGCACCATTTGTTAAAAAGGCAGTCGTTTCCCCACTTAATTTATTTCATCTCCTTGTCATAAATCAGTTGACCATAGATAGATGGGCTGATTTCTAGATTCTCAATTCTATTTCATTGATCTATAAGTCTGCCATTTTTTTGTATTTAAAAAAAATTATTCTGATTTATTTATAAAGTTTGAAAACATTATTTTTCACAAAAGATCAATGTATTCCTCAATTACTTTTATAATACTCTTCATTTACTTTATGTAATCAGGGACAAAAAAATGCATTCATTTGTGGAGAAGACATTTGTGAAATGCCAATTTTGGACTTTGTGCTATACTAGGCTTTGGGGTTAAAGCTGTTGGATGAGCTAGACAAAAAATTGTTTTGGTTGTTGTTGATGAGAGCCCCAAAGCTCAAAAAACTAACTAAACAATACAAAATAGTAGGTATTTGGATTAGGATTTTGGCTGACATAAAAATAAGAGTGATTTTACAAATAACTCCAGGTATAACTAGACTGATAGTTAGAACAGACATTTCTGAGATATTAAAACTAAAAGCAGGATAAGAGTTCACCACAGTAAAAGATTCAGGAGATATACCATTCTAGGTACAGGAAAAAGTCCTTGGGTAACTTAACTGGCTAAATATTCAACTGCTAACTTGGAGGTTGACAGTTCAAGCACACTAAAGGTGCCTCAGAAAAAAAGCCCTGGAAATTTGCTTCTGAAAGGCCACAGTTTTGGAGATGAATTATGCTGTACACCAAGGTCAGTGTGAGTCAGAAATTAGTTTTTAGGTGAGTGGTTGGTTAATAAGCTCGAGGTATAGAAACAAAATACCTCTAAAGGATAAAAGTCTGCCTGTAGTACAGTGACAGAGAGGAGAGGAAATGGGAAATCAGGATGGCAAGCAAAGCAGAATCTGGCCAAGCAATCGTTTAGGCAAGAGTTAAGGGTTTTTCATTTTGTATCTTAACTAGTGAAAAGTCATTGAGAAAGCTAAGAAAATGATGGTCTGTAAGGAGGCAAACTACTAGTATCCATGAGGTGAATTAGAAAAATGTTTGTAATCAAGACAAAGTGATAAAATGTCAGGGGATTAAAAGAGATGGGGAGAGGTTCTCCTCTGGAAAAGGTGATAAAAGAAGGTAGCCTCATGCAAGATTTGACATTGGAGAAGGGATCTGAGTGAAGTCATGGAGAAAAAGAATTGGCTGCAAAAAAAGTCAAGGACTGTAGTCTTCAATAGAATTGAAGATCAACATCAAGAAGACAAAGATTCTCACCACTGGGCCAATTAGTAGCACCATAATAGATGAAGAAGAGATTGAAGTTGTTAAGCAATTACAGCTTGCTCAGATCCACAATCAACACTCTTGGCCCCAGCAGTCAGGAAATCAAAAGATGAATTGCCACTTCAACGATTCAGATCCTACCAGAAGAGCCGTGGGTGAGCATTAACATTACTGGTAAGTATATTCATTTTCTCCTGGACACAAGAGCCTACTATTTGGTCCTAAAAGCCTTCTGAGGTCCCAACTCTTCTCACTATTTCTTAGTTGTTGGGATTGACGGAAGACCTCATAAACAGTTCCTTACTTCACCTCTGCCTTGCATGTGGACTTCTGAGCTGTAAAACAACCCAGTGGTAGATGGAATTTGGTCCAAGACATAAGAACAATAAATGACATAGATAAGCCTCTAAAAAAAAAAAAAAAGATGAACTGCATTGGGAAAATCTGCTGTCATGGACCTTTCCAGAGTGCTGAAGAGCAATGATGTCAGTCTAGATGCCAAAGTGCACCTCATCCAGGCCATGGTCTTCTCAGTTACTTGTTATGTTTCAGAGAGTTGGACAATGATTAAGGATGACAGAAGAAGAATAGATGCCTTCGAGTTGTGGTACTGTAGAAGAGTCTTGAACATACCATGGACTACCAAGAAAACAAGTCAGTCTGTCTTGGAGAAGGTAAAACCAAGTCTCTCCTTGGAGGCTATGATTTAGAAGTTCTGCCTCATTTACTTTGGGCACATGGCCAGGAGAGACCAGCCCTTGGAGAAGGACATAATACTTGGAAGAGTGAATGGACAGCACAGGAGAGGGAAGGCACAGATGAAATGGATTGATACAGTGATTGGGGCAATGGGGGTTGGTGTGTCAGAGTTAGTGGGACTGGCTCATGACAGGGAAGGGTTCAGAGGGTACATAGGGTTGCAATACATCACAGGCAACTCAATGGCACGTAACAACAATAACATATTGGGACAGATTTGGAAGCAGCAGTGGCATCTACTTCCTAAATTACATGTCTCCAGAAACTATGAACTTTGATAAATGTTGATGACGGGTCTTTGATGGTTCAGGCCTTTTGTTTATGGAGTTGCTATGAGTCGGGCTCAACTCAAGGCAATCAACAACAACATTTACAAAATTTGAATACATTGTTTTCCAGAACAGAAATTTTTTACATGCTGCACTTAAGAGCGGTTGCCTTAACATCTGCAAAGATGAGAAAAAAAAGACAGGATACAAATGATAATATTTGCTTATTCATTAGATGTAGTGGGTCAGGGAAAGAAAGAAATGTTAAAGCATGAGTAAATAAGTTCACAGAGTCTCACTAACTCTGATATAAAAATTTCAGAGAGGAAGAGTTTTTGAATAGGTGAGTAAATCAGTAGTTTGTTTTGATAATAAAATACAGAATCATTTAAAATATCCATTTAAATGTCTGTAAAGAAAACAGAAAAGTTTTCAACAGAAAACCAACCAGTTTCTTTATCTGTGATGTCTCCATTTACCAAAGGAGGTTAAGCAGAGGTTGATTCTACGCCTCACATGAGGTGAAAGAAAAACTCTTTGTTGGGAGACCTGCTGAGAAAGTGTCCCATAAGAAGACATCCTGGACCTGGCTCCTGTGGAAGTGGAGGTCAAAACCAAAACTTAAACTTGGAACAGTCTTTGTGAGACATGATTTTACTCCACATTTGCAGGAAGAGCTATACTTTATAGAACCTCAAATGCTGATATGGACGAGTGTGCCTTTTTGGATGAATTTTAACAATAAAATAAATCCAATCAGGGTTATAATACAAATAAATAAGCTTGTTTTTAATTATTTGAGGAGGTAATGTATACATAACTCAAAGATAATGGTTTGTAATTTAGAAATAAAGAAGTGAGAATTGTTGATCCTCATTTTTAACTATACCACATGTTTTTGCTCTCATCAAGCCACAGCAAGGTTCCTTTGAGACCATAGTCTTGGGGGACATCAAGATCAATTAATATAATAGAGTCCACAAAGACGATATTTTATATCCTACTTTGTTGAACAATGACTGAGATAGATCTTAAAAGCCTTCAAGCTACCTCTAAGGTGCGACTATTGGTTTCTACCTTGGACAGGTAGATGGAAAAAAGACACACTAAAACAATTTGTCCAAAAGAGTAATGAACCATGCAAACCTTAACTTCCATGACTCTGAAATCGGATTTAAATGGTGTCCAGCTACCACTACTAACCACTCCAAAAGGGGTCACAATAGAGGATCCTGAAAAAAGTAAAGGAACATTGTAGAACAAAACCAAAAGACATAAAAGAGGCCAGGTTTACTAATTCCCTAGAGGTGGATGAAGCTCCAAGAAGCTCTTTAGTTGTCCTTTGAAAGTGGAACAGAATTTACTCCTATGTGTCAACTTGTAGCCATGTAATTGGAAGACACCCTCTCCTTAGAATAACTAGTCATATAAGGTCAAAAGAGATGCATTTGCCCAAGGAGAAAGCCCTGAATTAAAAAAGGGACAGGATGAGATTAATGAAAATGAGAATCACAGGGTAGTAATGGGAAACATTGCAAGACTATAGTTAAGGTTATAAAATAATAATGTGTACAAATGATTAACTGAAAAAAAGATCAATATATTTTATAGATTTTCACTCAGATACCAATAGAAAGAACTTTAAAAAGTCAGTACCCAACTCACTTCGACCCCCATGCACAACAAAATTCCACCAGTTCTGTGCCGTCCACAGTCAATTGCAGACTACACTGTTGTGATCCACAGGGTTTACATTGGCTGGTTTTTAGAAGTAAACAGCTGGACTTTTCTTCTTAGACATATCATGAAAACTTTTTAATCTAGACCCAGAGAACTCTCTCTAAAAATTAGAGAGATGCTCATGTATTATCAGAACTTAAACGGAAAACTGATTTCTCTCAATTCTTATTTGTTACTGTGCACAGTGACTGTGTTAATGACTTCATTTTTCTCCTCACTTTTCTATCTGTAATAATTCATTTACACTCAGTTTTTATGGTTTGGCAAATAATCGAATAATTAGTTAAACAACAGTTAATTTCATGGGAGGGACAGTAATCCAAGTATTTAGCTGGCACCTCCAAAAATTAAGCTGATAAAGTTTAGTTGCTTGATTTTTATTTCATTTGATCATATAAACCTGAGAAACTAAAATACTTGGAGAACCTGGGTTATAATCCAACACATTCTAGGGCAAATGTCCCTGCCTGTTCCTAGCTCTGATTTC
The DNA here is from genome assembly GCF_000299155.1 of Elephantulus edwardii. Classification (NCBI taxonomy): domain Eukaryota; kingdom Metazoa; phylum Chordata; class Mammalia; order Macroscelidea; family Macroscelididae; genus Elephantulus; species Elephantulus edwardii. Next base: position 3,843,113 of record NW_006399884.1, on the reverse strand, counting down.
ATTGTGCCAGGCTCCCCAGTGTCAGCTCAGGAAATCTGTTATTCAGATATATCTGCACTGCCAAGGTTCTATTTAAACAGGAAAGGAAGTGTTTATGTATTTGTCCCCCTAGAAAAAAAAAGTTTAAGGGACAGAGCATGGTCAGAGTAGTAACATTTAAGTCATTGAGGCAGAAATAACTTCAGTGAAGAAGTAAAATGTGATTCTAAGAGGATTAATATATTGCCAAAATGACTCTGTATCAACCTCATTAGAAGGTATAAGAATACTTTTTCTATTGTAAGTGCACTGAATTTTTATTCAAAATGGTGTTAAGAAAAAAATAATTATCTTCTCTCACATCTTAGCAAATGATTTTACAATGACAAAATAGTTTACTCAAAATAGCTGCTGAGAGATCTGTTGTACTTCCATTGTTACTTTCAGCACAGCTGCCATGTCACACACAGAATGCCAAGACCACAGAAAAGTATTTTTAGCTAGATAAAAATGTATGACATTTAAGAAAGAAATGATAGTGCCTTGATTCATTTGCTAATTGAGCACTTCAATGGTTTTCTATGTACAAGTGGCTGAATGTGAGGGGAAATGTAATCCTTGCTCTATGGGAATTATGTTTTTAGACAATTAAGATCAACTGTTCTTTTTAATCTTTAGTATGTAGGAGGAAAAAAAGAAAAAGCAAATAAAATATATTCTTGGTATTATTTGGGATAGGTCCTAACTGTTTTTAGAGATCAACTGAAAGGCACAGTTTTTAATATAATGAAAATGATATAGTATGTGCTTCATAGAATGAATAGCAAGGACTTGCAATTTTAGATGCAAGAAAGAGGAGAGACACAGTGGAAGGTGTGAGAGAAGCTTTGGAGGAAATGAGGGAGAGAAATTGTATTAACTAATTGACAAGTTATTTTTAGCAATATTGAAGGTTAATGAAGAGGTGACATTTTCAGTGCGTGATTTTGGACATAGACCAAAAAAGTAATTATTCTGAAATCTATAGACTTTTGGACAATCAGTCCATATGGGTATAAAAAAATATATATATATATATATTAACGATTATTATGTATTGGGTACTTTTTCAGATAGGATTAAAAATTCTTAAACTGTAAACATAAACTGCAAACAACATATAGTGGCCTTTTGGTAAGAAGCTGCACTGTAATCCCAAAGGCACATGGTTAGAATCCACCTGTTGCTCTGCAGAAGAAGGATGGGCAATCTCCTCCTGTATGATTAACTACTTCTGAAAGACTGCTGGAGGGAGGGTCTGACAGAATGGCAGTCAACAACAAACATAATAACACTCATTAAACTTTACATTTGTTTTCTGTTTTCTAAAAAGGAGATTAATATGTAACTTTGGACTACAGTTAGAGGGAGTCATGTGTAGAAAGAAAGAAAGGAAGAGCAAAAACCAGCAACTGAATCCTAGTCGTGCAGTGGCTATTCACTAGGTTGTTAACCAAAAGGTAGATGGCTCAAATCCAGCTAGCCATCTACAGAAAATGCTGGGCACCTGTTTCCACAAAAATTATAGTTTAGGAAGTTCTAAAGGAAAGTTCTGTCCTGCCCAATAGATTTGCTATGAGCCATAATTAATCCAAGGGCCAACAACAAATCTATATTGTTAATGTTATACATCCAAGGTATATTATCTTGTGTGTGCATTTGTGTGATTCTGTTGTTAGATGCCATTAAGTCAACTATGACTCATAGTAATCCTATGAACAGATTGGAACCTTGTCTATCCTGCACCATCCATTTATATGAGAGAGAAAGATAGAGAGATAGAGAGATTGAGAGAGGGGAGAGGAGAGAAGGGAAAGGGGAGAGGTGGCGGGGAAAGAGAGAGAGAGAAAGGGGGGGAGAGAAAGAGAGAGAGAAAGAAAGAAAGGAGGGAAGGAGAGAAGTACAGAGACAGAGAAAGAGTAAAAGAAACCTAAGTAATGTATATGCTGTGTCTGTTAGGTGTTATCAAGTGGACTCTAACTTATAGTGATCTATGCAAAACCAAAACGTTTTTGAGATTCCGGACTAGCCTCACAATCTTTGCTAGGTTTGAGTCCATATTATAGCCTCTATATTGTCAGTCTATCTTTTTGAAAGTTCTCATCTTTTTTGCCAACCCTCTACTTTGCCAAATAAATATCTGTAAAGCTCAGATGGTTCGTGGATAATGATAATAGTCTATAACAAACTTTGCAATATGGTGGTTCCAAATGCAGCTGTTTTTACAAATTCTCTCTGTTCCCTCCCTCTCCCAGTCTGTGTCAATGGCATCAGGAGGCGTTTCCTATTTATTGACTGACTAAAATTCATGCCTGCTTTACAGATGACTCTATACAAAATGTAGGCACAATTTACAAGGGGACAGTGGCTACACTGAAATAACTTTTGGGGAGACCTTTCTGAGGTACCTTGGTAATAGAAAATGCTCCTACTGAACAGAATTTTAAGGAGTGTACTTTGGTTTTTTTTTTCATTTTAGCCTGAATAAGAAGTAACCAGATGTGTCATTATATTTTGATGCATACTCTGTGGCCAGTGGTTTGGTTGAATGGTCAGGGACTCAGAAGGAAGGTAATTAAAAATTGGTGACAAGTAGGTAAGAGAATGAGTTTATGGATAGATTTCTCTGAATATGCCAAAGAAATGAGGATAATTATGTTTCATATGAATGCTCACTATGGGATGATCTCACCAAAGTAAATGTTAAACTGCTTTCCATAGTGTTTACACCGTTTTACATTCTCACCAGCAACGTATGAGAGTTAAGATCTCTCCACTCAGCATTTATTGCTCACTGACTTATTGAACTTTACTATTTTTTTCTAGTATTAGGTGATATTATTTTTTTAATTTACATCTCTTTAATATTTAGTGATCTTGAGCATTTTAACACATCTTTCTTGATTATCTGAATATCTTTATTGGTGATTTGTCTTTTTATATCTTCTCCCCATTTTGTAACTTGAGTTGCTTGTCCTTTTCTTATTGAGATGCTGGAATTTCAATGTTGTTGTTGTTGTTGTTATGTGCCATCGAGTCGCCTGCGACTCATAATGACCCTATGCACAACAGCCCTAAACTCCGCTCTGTCCTGTGCCAATCGCACTGTCTCCGACACTCCCATCCCAACAATCCCAGTCACTGAATCAATCCACCTCATAGAGGGCCTTCCTCTCCTGC
>NW_006399884.1:3809817-3838791 GCF_000299155.1 Elephantulus edwardii | reverse complement strand
TATTAATTGTTAGGGAAAAATATCACGCAAACCTTACAGATCCTATGTTGTTGTTGTTGTTAAGTGCCGTCGAGTCACAGATGACTCATAGCGACTCTATGACGGAGAGTTCTCAGCATTTGGGTTTCCGGAGGCAAGCTATTATGGAACTGGATGTCACTCCTGCTTCCAAGCTTGTTTTAATCAGGGAGTTTCACCCCACACTGTCTGCCATGGCTAAACAAAGATTAATGCATTTGACACATCAGTGTCACAGTGTTCAGATTCACACTAACCACAAGTTACCTGTGTATGGTAAGAGGACACACTAGGGCTATACGACCTAGAGGAATGTTTGGACGGAAACCATGAAAGACTGGCCTGAGGCTGCATGCAGCTGACACTAAGCCTCCCAAGGCTCTAGGCCTGGGCGACCTTTAAGCCTCTTACCATTATCAGGCATGCCCACATTCTGGCAAACTCTGCACCAGACACCCCCTGCTCATCTGGCAAGACTGCTCTGCCAACCCCCATTTGGGCAAATAAGATGCCGCAAGCACCTGGATCCCTCCATATCTGTGGTTCCTCAAGAAGCCTACAGACTCTATAAGAAAGGAAATAGCAAAGATTCATGTTAAATAAGTCAAACAGAAAACAGAAAAGCAAGGGAAAGTACAATAATAGCTTGAAAAGATTAATAAAGTTGAAAAACCATAATATAATCAAACAAAGAAAAAGAAGTTGCAAGTAACTCAAACAAGAAATGGAATGGGCAGCATCACAACAACCAATTGAAAGAAAAAAAATCATAAACATTTTAATAACTATGTTGTTGTTATAGTTATATGCTGTGGAGTCAGAACCAGCTCATAGATGACCCTTCAGTGGGTTTTAAGAGGCTATAAATTGCACGGAAGAAGATTGTTCATCTTTCTCCCTTGCACCAGTGGGTAGATTAAAATAAATCAACTGTCCTTGGGCTGGTAACAAAACTCCTTGCCCAGTAGGGCCACTAAAACTCCCTTGAAGAATTATGATCCAGAAATCAAAGAATCTAGAAGAAATGGACAATTTTTTTGATGCTCGCTGTTTATGTAAACAGAGAGATATATAGAAAACGTGAATAAACATATTCCAAAAAATGAACTTGAACATGTTGTTAAAAAAACCCTTCTATAAGAAGCTGCACTGCAAAACCAGAGGTGCACAGTTTGAATCCACCAGATGCTCTGCTAGAAAAGGAGGGACAAACTCTTCCTGTACCAGTCAGATCTCATTTGACGGTACATGCATAAAAAATAATTAAAATAAAATAAAACACCCAAAACCCTCTCCTGACCAAAAAAATGTAAGAGTTCAGATGGCTTCACTAATGAATTCTACAAAATATTCAGAGAACTGACATTAGCCCTACTCAAATTATTTCAGAACGTAGAAAACAATCAGATATTCCCAAATTAATTCTATGAAGCAAGTACAGCTCTGATACCAAAACTGGGTAAAGACATCAGTAAAATGCTTAACCAAATAGGAATAGAGGAGAAATTCCATCATCATTCTTCAGAGAGATGAAAAAAGTAACCGCTAATTTCATATGTTAAGGAATGTGACCCTTGATAACAAAGCAGTAAGATGAAGAAAATGAAAGTAAAAGGCTTTGTTTGAAATCACTTTACATCCCAAAATCTACTACACAACCATTGTAATAAAACAGCATGGTATTGGTACAATTACAGATACATAGATCAATGGAGTAGAATTGAGAACCCAAAAGAAATCCACCCATTTATAGTCAATTGATCCTTGATCGAAGGTGATGGAATTCATTAAGTGGAGAAAAGACAGCTTCCTTAGCAAAACTGTGCTAGGAAAGCTGGATATTTATCTAAGGAAAATTGGAAGAAGATCCATATCTCACACTAACACTAACTCAAGGTGGTTAAAATATTTAGGGGTAAAACCAGTTATTTCCTAAATCCTCAAATATGGGTTAATGGAATAAATGAGGTAGGGGAATCTTAACATTAACAGTTTTACTTCATCATAGATAGGAAATAAAGTCACTCTTTGACAATGGTGATGTGCTGGACCTATCAGACTGAAGAAGGCAGGCATGCTTCCTTAAGCTTCAACTCCAGTCAACAATGTTAATTCCTTGCAGTCAATCCAGCAGGTTTTCAGATGCTGTAAATCACACAGTAAATCACACAGGAGAAGACTGCTCATCATTCTTCTAAAAGAGTTGGTGGATTGATACCCACTACCTTTGGGCTTGTAGCATAACATCTTACCACGAGGCCCCTGGAACTCCCTTAAACTCCAGTTGTTGTTGTTACTGTCTTTTACCATTGAGTCGGAACCAACCATAGCTGATCCTCTAGTGAGTTTTCAGAGGCAGTAAATTGCACAGGGGGAAATTGCCTATATTTCTCCCATGAAGAAGTTGGTGGATTCGATCTACCTGCCTTTGAAATGGCAGACCAGCTTCTTATCAGTATGCCACTTTCACAGCTTGATATGGAATCACATAATTGGCATCTATGGCAGGAGTGAGAAAATTTTTCTGTAGAAGACCAAACAGTAATTATTTTAATCTTTGTATGCCATACAAAAGTACTGCATCTGCTCCAATCTGCTGTTACATGTTTTTGTCTATGATCACACTATGCAAAAAAACATGTATTTGAACAAAATGTTATTAGTGGATATTAATATTTGAATTTCATAAGTAACAAGAGCATCTTCTATCGATTTTTATTCCTCTATTTAAAAATATCCACACCCTTACTCAGAGACTGTATAGAAACTGGCAGTGGACTGATTTAGCCCTTGTGCTGTGGTTTGTCAACACCCATCCTAGACTGCTGAGTTATCAAGAGAACAAACATATCTGCCATGGAAGAAGCATAGCCAGGGTGCCTCTTAGAAGCATAGGTGGTGAGGCTTCATTTCTCATATTTTGGGAATGTTTTCAAGAGGATCTAGTTTCTTGGAAAAATAACATCATGCTTGGAAAGGTGGAGGGTTGGGAAAGAACAAGACTCTCAATGAGATGGATTGACACAGTGACTTCAACATTGGGTTCAAGTAGAGTGAACACTGTGTGGACAGCACAGGATCAGGCAAGGTTTCAATCTGTTGTACATAGAATCATTATGTCAGAATTGACTTAGAAGCGCTAATAACCTCGGACTCCTAGTACAGGAATGAGCATCTAAAGTAAGGGTGGTCTGATCCTTTATAAGATCATTATTGTAGAAATAGATGACTAGTAAAACACATATGAGGCTCTAAGGGGAGGGGGAGAGAATAGGGATAGGGAGGGGTGGGAGGTGGTAATCATGGGTTGCATGGTTCAATGGGTGGAGAAAAGGGGAGATGGGGAGATGGGGGAGGATCCAGTGTGAGGGGCAATGTTTGTAGGTAGACCAGTGTAAAAAAAAAAAAAAAGGCATAGCACTGACAGGATAATAGTGGGCATAGTTCAGTATCAACTGATTTTATGAAATGTAATAAAAGAGAATGATTGTATGACACACAATGTAAATGAAGAATACTGTGAAACATAATGTATACCAACCTTGTAAGCCAACCAATACAAAATAAAAATTTTAAAAATAATAAAGTGATGGTGGGAGACAAATACAATTAGTCAGCCAAAGGCAAATTTTGTTGTTACAGTGGTAGCGGGAGAGAACATATTTTATAAAGAGTGTTATATTATGTGTAGAGATTTCTTTTGTAAGATGTAAGAGAAGTGTGGCATCTAGATCATTGTTACTTGATTCAACAGTAAATAGTGACAAAGTTAGAGAAGTATGCATGAGTTAGAAAACAATAAGACTGAAAGGCCAAATTAGGATTTTATGCTTTTTCATGAGTATAATAGAAGCCATAGAAATATTTAAATAGAGATGATCATATTCCACTTCTTTAAAATAATCACTCTGGATGCAGAATTTAGAAATGTGTTTTGGCAAAATAATAAAGGAATTAACTATAATTATTTCTAAAATTTGTATCATAAAAATTCTTTATTCAGCCAGCAGAATATTAAAAATATCTGGACAACCCATTAGAGACTTGACTTTGCAATATAAATTCTGTATTTCATTTATATAAATAATTTAATTTATACATTAAGGGAATTTTAGTTTATGGAAATTGCTATACTCTTTTTGATACATTTATTAAAAGAGGGTAAGTAATGCATAACACTGTCTAAAAATTTCTCCAGATCACAAGCACTGTCAACACCAACTCAGGTTTGTCTGAGTAGAATGTGTTCTAGAGTATTCAATGATTGATTTTTTCAGGAATTAATCACGAGGCTTTCTTCCAAGGAAACTTTGTGTAGAATCAAACTTCTGATCTTTTAATTAGGCAGCTGTTGTTGCTGAGTACTGTCAAGTTGGAACCGACTCATAGCTTACCTCCAGCAGGTTTTCAGAGGCAGTTATTAAGTAAGATAGGAGGAGATTGCTCATTTTTTCTCCCCTTTAGCAGCTGATAGATTCAAATTGCCTATCTTTGGGTTGGCAGGGCAATTCCTTACCAGCAGTAAAGCATACTGTTTGCAAAACTCCAGATTTTAGTGTTGAGAGATGCAATTTAAATGATCATTCTGTTGTTTTATTGATATTTTTAAATTTTAAATCTGTTATTAAATAGTGATTAAACAAACAAAGGCAGGTAGTATTGAGTTGATTGTAGCTGGACTCATTCCTCAATTTAAAATTACAAGAAAGAGGACCTAGAAATTAACGTTAACATTAAAATATAAACATTATGCATCCAGTTCTAAAATCAATAAGACAGTTGGTTTAATTACCATTGGAAAATGCTTACCATTCCCCTGTAGCATCTGGTCCCCACTGGATCCTTTTCATTTCCTTCACCTGCTCCCCCCACCAACCAAATTGTGCAGCCCTGTAACTGCATCCCTGCCCATCCTCACCCTTCTACCTCCAACCCTCACCTCCTTGTACCTCCAATATGTTTTTCCCAATAAAAGTAAAAAATTAAAAAAAAATAAACATTAACATTTCTTTTCATAATGGGATGTACTTGAATCAGAATCTAAACATTAATATGCATTGAATATGTTAATTTCTTTTTAAAATTTATATAGTATTTTAAAATTTTATACTGGTTTACTTACAAAGTTTGAATACATTGTTTTTCACATCAGATCTTTCCCATTTCCTTCACCACCTCCATCCATCAAATTATGTAATTTCATGATTAACTCATCCATCCTCATCCCTTGCTTCCACCCTTCCTGCCTTCCTTGGATCCTCGTAATCATTCTACGATAATGGTTTTATACAGTATTTGTCATTATGGACTGAGTTAGTTCACTCAGCATAATGCTCTTCAGTCCCTCCCAAGTTAGGTAGTAATTTACAAAATCATTGTTCCTGAGTACTATGTAGCATTCCATCACGTGAATGTACCATAATTTCACAATCCATTTGATTGTGGTTGGACATCTGGGCTGTTTCCATTTTCTTGCAGTGGTGAACATCGCTGCTATAGACATTGGTGTACAAGTCTATGTTTGTGCCTCAGTTCTCATTTTCTTAGGGTATATTCCAAGCACTCCTGGGTCTCCACAGGAAAAAAAAACAACAAAACAACCTGATAGCCCAATTACAAAATGGGCAAAGGACATGGAAAGAATTTTCACAAAAGAAGATATTCAAATAGCCAAATGACACATGAAGAAATGCTCCAAATCACTGGCAATAAGAGAGATGCAAACCAAAACCACAATGAGATAGCATCTCACTACAATGCCAGTGGCAAAGTTTAACTGGACAGCAGGTAATGAATGTTGGAGAGGTTGTGATGAGAGAGGAACTCTTATACATTGTTGGTGGAATTGTAAAATGATACAACCACTCTGGAAGGCAGTTTGGTGCTTCCTCAAAAGGCTGAACATAGAAATTCCATATAAATTTCTTTTTTATTATTAATATATTCTTTGCTTTCAACCAACATTCATATGACATCAGCATTGATTATTCCTCCTTCCACACACTCTTTTGAACCTACCTTGAAGTTCTGAGAACTCCCTGTTGATGTATTGCTGCAACCCCTTTTTAACTATTCTCAACCAAATTTGACTTGCATGTGATACTGTTCTATATATCCTCCATTCTGTTGGATCACTTTTCTTTGGACAGGGTATTTGGATCCTTTCTAATAGATGGTCCAGGTAGATGCCTTCTCAACCTTTTGGTTTATTTGAGCTAGTACTTGTAGCTTCCAATTGTTTACTGAAACATCTCAATAGGTATTCCATCAAATCATGGAGCCTCGTTTTTTGCTCATATCTTCAGTGCAACTTGGACTTTTTTTTTTTTTCAGTATCATCGGTTCTTGATAACATTCTATCTTCTGGAATAAGAGAATGTTAAACAATTGTTTTCGGTACAGTGACTATGTATTTTTTTCTATTATATTTTGATGCTTTTTATATTTTCTTATATTTGCCCACAAAACCTTGCAATATTGTAACTCAAAGCTTGGATTTTTCCTTCAGTTCTCCTAGCTTGACAAATGTCAATCATATTCTTCACTTTTGGTTTTCTAATCTCATGTCTTTGCACATTCCATTATAATATTTTACTTTACCTTTTCAAATTGCAGTTTGAAACCTTGTATTCAGTGTTTTTACTTTATTGTTTCTTCTTTTCACTTTAGCTACTTTACACTCAAGATCAACTTTCAGCCTATCTTAATGTATATATTTTTAGAATTTCGAAAACATTTTCATTCTTTTTTAAATAATCTTTCTTTAATCATGGATGAAGTGTTCTAACAACTCTTCTGTCTTCAGTAATTGATGTGCAATGGGTCCAGTCTAATTCTTGAGATGTTCTCTTAGGTTAGATGGATTATATTCAAAATTATACTCTGGCTGTCAGAGACATGTCTGTTTGCCGCCCCCCCACCCTTTCTTCATCTGCAGCTTAAATTTGCATGTGCAATTGGTAAACTGTTCCCAGTTTCCCTCTGATCTTGTTCTGATTAACAATGATAAATTTCTCCATTATCTCTTATAAATGCAGTCATTTCAATTTTTTTGTGGTGCAGCCAGCCAGGTCCATTTGTATGGTGGCTGCTTATGTTATTGAAAAAGGTATTTCCAAAGAATAGGTCGTTGATCTTGGAAAATTCTGTCTTATAATCTCCAGGGACATTTATATCACTAACACAATATTTTTTAACTACCAATTTTTCTTCTTTATTTCCAAGTCTTGGATGCTAGTCAGCATAATTGTCAATGCATCATGTCTGCATATTTGATCAATTTCAGCTGAAATTAGTAAAATATTCAATTTCTTTATGTTTTGTGTCAGTGGTTAGTACATAAATTGGAATAATAATCATAGTAATGAATCTTCTTTATAGAATTATGTATATCACTAAAATTATGTTATCACGAAAACTGTTCCATTTCAGGATAAATATTGAAATGGTTTTTTGACAATGGGCATGAGACTGTTCTTTTAAAATGTGTGAATCACATAATAAACCAGATGTTTGTCAGATTAAAAATGGCCAGTAACTATTTTAGTTTCTAATACCTTGCATATAGATCTTGATGTGTTCCATTTAATTTTTAGTGAATTCCAATTTCTTACATTCATATGTCATATATTCAATTTTCCAACTATTAATTTATTTTATTGCTATTTATTTTCATTTTGTCATGCCACATCAGCAAATAAAGATCCTAAAACCTTTACTCCATCTACATCATTAAGGACAACTCTTCCTTTGAGGACATAGGTACACCCTAATCATAGTTTGAATGGCAGGCAACCTAAGGGCCACATTTTCTAACAGTATTTTAAATGCTGTTCCACTGTTATTTAGAACATGCTCACCAGTCATTTTTTTTCCCCAGAAATAGTTTGCCAGGCCCTTAAATCTGTATTATCTCAAGGCTCTGCTCAAATCTGGTCTCTATAGGTGACCCTCCCGATATGGACAGCATAGTTTAAGCATTACAACAACATGCCGACCACCATAATTAGACATATTTTGATAGAACAAGTGACATTATTGCTGAGGTCAAGTGGATCTTTTTTGAAATAGAATAGCAATATGATGTTTATCTGTTTATTATCGAGTATGTAAAGACATTTGATGATATGGATCATAAGAAATCATGGATAACCTTGCAAAGAATGGTAATTCCAAAATATTTAATTGTACCTACAGGGATCTGGTGCATAGAACAACAAGCAATGTTTCTAAAAAAACAAGAAGAAATTTTGTGGTTTAAAATCTGAATAATGTGAGTCAGAGTTATATTATTTCATCATACTTACTCAATCTACATCCTGAGCAAATAATCTCAGAAACTGGACTATATGAAGAGAAATTTGGTGGCTTAGAGGATAAAGAATTGTGCTTCAAACTCAAAAGTGGGCTATTCAAATCCACCAACTGCTACATTTAACCTACCAGATAGATAATCTCCTCTCATGTGATCTATAGCCTCCGAAAAATGTGTTGGAAGGTCAGCTAGGAGTCAGTTTTGACTTGAAAGCAATGAGTGAGAGGCTATATGAAAAAGAATAAAACATCAGAATTGGAGAAAGACTCATCAACAACTTGTTATAGGGTATGTAATAGGATAGCTGGCTATATGATGCGTAACTTACTATACGATAAAACTTTGGTGGTTGATGACATGAAGTATGTATTGATGAAGATCAACTGCTAAAACTTTTATTATGGAGCATAAAAAAAACCCCATACCAAAACAACAACCCACAAAAATCCTGATAAATTGAGTCAGTAAGTAATCATCATCATAGAGCTGCCAAGAATTTAATTTTACTTGGATTCAGAATTAATGTTCACAGAAGCACTAGGCAGTAAAGCAAACAATGCATGGCACTGGGCATATTTACTGCAACAGACTTGTTACAAATATTATAAAAGCAAAGATGTTACTTTGAAAACTAAAGTGTGCATAATCCAAGTCACAATATTTGCCATTATATTAAATGCATGCAAAAGCAGGACAATGAATAACAAAGACCACAGAATAATTGTTGCGTTCTTGCCTATCCTCTGACAGAGAGATCTGGTGGCCCATAGAGAGTAGCACTGAGAATCCAAAGAGTTTGCCTCTCTGATGGTTCAAATCCACCTGTGAGAGAAAAATGGCCAATCTCTTTCTGTAAGACTTAGTTTCAGAAACATACAGATATGAGTTGGTTTCAACATGACAGCAATTACTCCATTGCTTTTCATTCTGTAGGCTGCTAGAAGAATGAACAGATGCAGAAGCACAGCCAGCGTAATCCTTGGAAGCAAAGATAGTGATATTTTGTTCCATATGCCTTGTACAAAGTTAATTCACTAGAGTACCAAGAAGCTAAAGCAAAGGGAAGAAACCAATTTATTAAAGAGTCAAACATAAGATTTCAAAGGGCAACTCAAGAAGGAAAAGCAAAATATTATAATGAAATATGCAAAGACTAGTGTTGGAAAACCAAAAAGGCCAAACTTGCTCAGCTTTTCTTAAGATGAAGGAACTGAAGAACAAATTCAAGCCTCAACTTGCAATATTTAATGATTAGATAGGCAGAATATTGAATGACCCAGGAAACATTAAAAGAAGATTGAAGGAATACACAGAGTCACTGTATCAAAAGGAATTGTCTGACACAGAAGAATTTAATGAAACAGCATATGATCAAGAGGCAATGGTGATGAAGGAGGAAGTTCAAGGTGTTCTGAAGAAATTGGCAAAAAACACAAGGTCCAAATAATTTTAGAACAAGTATGAGGATTCACTGGGTGGGGGTGGGGGTTGTGGAAGCATAGGCCAGAGGATGGGCAGTGGTGCAGGTGATAATGATAGGGTCGCACGGTTTGATGGGTGGAAGGATGCAGGAGTGAAGAAAATAAAAAACATAAAAAAAATCCAGTGTGAAAACAATGTATATGTTGTTGTTGTTGTTATATGCCATTGAGTTATTTGCAACTCATAGCGACCCTATGTACAAGAGCTCTAAACGCTGTTCTATCCTGTGCCAACCTAGCCCTCTCAAATGCACTTTTTCCCACCACTCCAGTCACAGAATCAAGCCATCCCATCGAAGGTCTTCCTCTCCTGCACCGCCCCTCCACTCTGCCAAACATGATGTCCCTCTCCAAGGACCAGTTCCTCCTTGCAACATGCCCAAAATATGTCAGACGAAGCTTCAGAATTCTTGACTCCAAGGAGCATGCCGGCTTCACCTTCTCTAGGTCAAACCTATTTGTTTTCCTAGCAGTCCATGGTATAGTCAACACTCTTCTCCAGCACCACAGCTCAAAGGCATCATTTCTCTTTCTATCATCCCTATTCACTGTCCAACTCTCTGATGTATAGCATGTAATTGCAAAGACTGTAACCCAGATCAGGCACACCTTAGTCTCCAGCCTGACATCATTGCTCTTCAGTACTCTGGAGAGGTCCTTCACAGACGATTTTCCCAATGCAGTTTGTCTCTTGATTTCGTGGCTGCTGTTACCAAGAGTGTTGACTATGGAGCCAAGCAAATTAAAACTGTTAACTATCTTAATCTCTTCCCCATCCATACTGATGCTGCCAATTGGCCCAGTGGTGAGAAACTTTGTTTTATTGATGTTGAGCTTCAATCCATATAGGAGGCTGCAATCCTTGACCTTCTGCAGCAAGCGCTTCAGTTCCTCCTCAGTTTCAGCAAGCAGAGTTGTGTCGTCTGCATAACACAGGTTGTTGATGACTCTTCCACCCATCCTGATGTCACATTCCTCTTCATACAGCCCAGCGTCTCAGATGATCTGTTCTGCATACAGATTGAAAGGTATGGAGACAGAATACATCTCTGATGGACCCCCTTCTTGATTTTGAACCATGTAGTGTCTCCTTGCTCTGTTCTGAGACTGCCTGTTGGTCCAAATATAGGTTTCACATTAGCACAATCAAATGTTCTGGGATTCCCATTCTTCTCAGAGTCAGCCATAGCTTGTTGTGATCCACACATTCAAAAGCCTTTGCATAGTCAATGAAGCACAGATAGACATTCTTCTGGCATTCTTTGCTTTTTGCCAAGATCCATGTAACATTAGCTATAATATCCCTAGTACCACGACATTTTCTAAATTCAGCCTGTACATCTAGCAGTTCTCTGCTGACATATTGTTCCAAAGGTTTTAGGATAATTTTCAGCAGAATATTGCTTGCATGTGATATTAATGATATTATTCGATAATTTCTGCACTCTGTTGGGTCACCTTTCTTGATTTTTTTAAATAAACTAGGATAAAATAATAATTAAAAAAAGACAAAAGCCCAGGAATTGGTAGAATACCAATTGACATATTTCAACACACAGATGCTACCCTGGATTTGCTCACTAGGTTGTGCCAGGAAATCTGGAGTATGACTGCCTAGCCAACTGATTGGAATAGATTCATATTTGTTTCTACTCCAAAAGAGGGTGACATGATAGAGTATGAAAATTATCAAACAGTATCACTGATATCACACACAAGCAAAGTTCTGCTTAAGATTATTCAAAAACAACTGGAACAGAAAATTTCCAGAAATATAGGCCAGGTTTAGAAGAGGCCATGGCACCAGAGACATTATTGCCAATGCCAAACAGATTTTGGCTGAAAGCAAAGAGTATCAGAGGAATATCTATCTATCTTTCATTGATTATGCAAAGGCATTTGATTTTGTGAACTGCAACAAATTGTGGCTAACCTTGAGGAGAATGGCAATGCCAGAACACTTAACTGTGCTCATGTAAAACTATGCTTAGACCAGGAAGCAGTCGTCAGAACAGAGAAAGGAAAAACTGCATGGTTCAAAACCCTGAAATGAGTGGAATGCATTCTGTCTCCACACATTTTCAATCTATATGCAGAACAGATCATCCAGGAGGCTGAGCTTTATGAGGAAGAATGTGGCATCAGGATTGGAGGAAGATTCATCAACAACCTACATTATGCAGATGATACAACCTTGCTCACCAAAATTGAGGAGGACCTGAAGTGCTTATTGCAGAAGGTCAAGAACTGTAGTCTTCAATATAGATTGAAATGTGACGTCAAGAAGACAAAGATCCTTACCACTGGGCCAATTGGTAGCACCATGATCGATGAAGAAGAAATTGAAGCTTTTAATAGTTTCATATTGCTCAGATCCACAATCAACACTCTTGGCACCAGCAGTAAAGAAATAAAAAACAAATTGCTCTGGGGAAAGCTGCTGTCAGGGACCTAAGGTGCACCTGATTCAGGCCATGGTCTTCGTAATTACTTGCTATGTATAGAGAGAAGAAGAATTGATGCCTTTGAGTTGTAGTGTTGGAGAAGAGTATTGAACATACCATGGACCACTGAGAGAACAAATAGGTTTATCATTGAGAGGGTGAAACCAGGATGCTCATTGAAGGCAAACATTTTGAAATTCCGTCATCTACTTTGGGCATGCTGCCAGGAGGGATCTGTCCCTGCAGAAGGGCATCATGCTTGGAAGCATGGAAGAACAATGAAGGAGAGGAAGAGCGCAGATGAGATGGACTGACACAATAACTGGGATAATGGAAGTAGGTATGTCGGAGACAGTGAGATTGGCTCAAGACAGGGCAAGGTTCAGAGCTAGTGTACATAGGGTTGTTGTGAGTTACACCTAACAACAACATACTTTAAACATATTATCAAGAAGAATCTGTCCCCAAGAAGGGACTTAGTAAAGTTGAGAAAGAAGAAGTAGACTTTCAGTGAGATGGATTGACCCAGTTGCTATAATGGGTTCAAACACAACAATACGTACTGAGTATGACTGGGTACTATTTTGCCCTGTTATACAGGGAGTCATCAACAATATTATAGAGTATCAACAGTATTGCAATTATCTTCAATTGCCATTTAATCTGTTCAAACTAATGCTGATAGTGAAAATTTCTAAATGAAATCTCACTAAAATCACATATAAAGTTGCCATTTGAACATTATTTGGAAAACTCAATGATAGTGTTCAGAAACTGCATTGTCATCCTGGGAAGGACGGACCATCTATTCCATTAGATTAACTGCCTTGGACAACCTGCTGGAGGGTCAGCTCTCTAGATCTGTTCCAACTCAATGGTATACAATAACACGTGACTAAATAATGCAAAGATACCTGTAACGTCTTTCCTTCATTTAGCTTAAATAGAAACTAGCAATAATATTTAATGAAGAGAAGAGGCTCAGGTTTCTGTAATAGGCTAGACATGTCTTGTCATTCTACAGCTCCCTGTTTCAATTTCTTTTCACTCCTGTTTCACACACTTTCTAACTAGTACTACTTGAACATTTAGCACATTATATTATAGATCTTTCTTGTGTTCTGCCTTGCTAATAGTCTATAAACATTTCTTTGTAAACCTAGAACCTGGCAAAGCATCTGACACATTATGTCTGTTTAAGTGTATGTTAATTATTTCAGTAAATTGAATGTTACTTTTCAAATGAATTTACTGTATGATAATGGAAAGGAAAAAGTTTTGTTCAAAATATTATTACTTCAGTTTATCAGTGTTGGATTCTCCTAGCTTATCATTTAAAATATAAACTCAACATTTAGAATATGTATGCTCCAAAGTGGAGGCTAATGGGATCAACATATATTTCTATTTTTATAGCAATTTATGCTTATTTTGTGTGGATTCCTAGGCAGAGTTCACTATGGTCTGTCCTATTCAGTCTCCTTTCTAAACCAGTTTCAAATCAAATCTGTGTGAATGGTTATCTGCATACCCACAAACACACGCACTCACTCCATGTTGTTATTTGTAATTTGACTTACATTCTTTTTCTGTTCAAATCAATCGTGTGCACCATAAACTCTGTCTAGGAATATGTTATCATCCCATTTTTAAGAAACTACTGATTCTCAGAACTTTTCTTCCAAATCTTTACTCTCAATTACCATGCCATTCCATTTTAACTCAATCAATTAAATCAAGCTAGATGTAGAGAACTAACTGGAAATTTATACACTACAACCTTGCCAAATCATAAAATTGACCATACGATTAAGGTGATCAGATTCTTCAGTAACTATCCCTTTAGCCTATTTAATCATTACAAAAGGGTGGATGAGTGGCTCTGTGCCTGAATCCTTGAAACTCCTGACTCCATTCTATGTTCAGTATCTGCTATTAGACCATTTGGTTTGAGATTCTTTGTTAGCTTTTCACTAAAGTTGTTTAATTTCCACTACCTAGACAACGTGCTTCCAGAAACTCTATACATTCCGGAACTTTGATAAATGTTGATAGTTGTAGAGGGGCTTCAGGCCTTTTGTTCATAAGGCCACTGTGAGTCATGCTCTACTCGAAGACAATCAACAACAACATCTGCCAACATAGGCAACAATGAAGCCACTAAAAAGGGATGAAAACAGTTACAGCATGACACAGTAACAAGAGGATAGCAGAATAGATGTGTTTGAGAGAGTCAGAGTTTCATATAAAGAAGCTAAATAGAATCTTGACATTATTTCCATAATGATCATAAAAAGCAGCTGAGTTTATAAAAATGGGACAAACAACCAAATGTCCTTCAAGGCAAATGCTTTGGATTGCCATCTAAAAATCAGTTAGGTTCACCATGGCTGCCATAATCTGGTCAGATGGAATGAAAGAGTGAAAAGAGAAGGGAGAAAGAACATGGGAGTCACTCTTTTTTTTTTTTTTTAAAAGGAGTCACTCTTAAAAAAATCCTGACTAGATTTGCAAAATAGAGAAATCTATTTTGTATTTCTCCCCCAATCCTTCTTTTCCTTTGTGATCTTTCTAATCCCTAGGCACTAGCTATTGACCATGTCTTTTTTATGATCCTCATGATTTCCTGGGACCTTTGTCATTTATGAGCCATCCAAGCATGCCCCAGACTGTCCCTGTCAGTCCAGCTTCTCTTTTCTGCTTCTCATCCTCCTAAGGATCTGATGTCTTCTAAGCAGTCTAAAAACACTCTTTTACTTAAAGTCTTTTTATTAAATACCTTAATAAGCATTAGAGTGTCCACCTCACTGACATTCACAAAGAAGGTAGAGAGGCATTTTCATGAAGACTGTTCTGGCTTTGTTGAAGCTCTCTAACATTTCTAAAAATAGCAAGGGATACATGGCAGGAAGAACTTTCTGTAATCTCTCAAATAACATAACGTATGATCACCTGTGCTGCCTATCAAAGGGACTGGACCACTGTGTGACATTATCATTTACTCGGTTTACCTGAAAATGAAGATCACAAGTATATGTTGATTTAGCTTTGACTATAGGTTCTGTATAATATGTTATTTTAACAGCACTGATATAAATATTTGCCATATTTAGCTGAAGTCACTTTACTTGCTTTATATCCCATTTATACTTGCTAAGTGAAAATAATATCTATCACCAAATCTATGAAACTTATACCAAAATCACACAAAATATTTTGGTACTACATCAAAAGAAAATTCTCAACTTTAAGACTATCAGAAGATAAATATGTATCTCTGTAGTTTTTGTTGTGTGCCATCGAGTCAGAACCAACACATAGCTCCAGTGGACTTTCAGAGGCAGTTAATCACATGGAAGGAGATTGTCCATCTGTTTCCCACAAAGCAGCCGGTGGATCCAAACCTCATGCTTTTAAGAGAGTACAGTGCCATTTCTTACCACTGGGTCACCAGAACCACCTATATATCTAAGTATAAAACCTTAATTTTGTCCTAAGAATGACTGGTTAGTCCAACTACTGGTATTTTAAAAGTTTTACTCTGTGTGTTGTGGCTCATTTGAACGTAAGGTATTATTTTCATTGTCGGGCTGCCCCTAGCCACAGACTATTTTAGAAAAAAAAAATGTCTTTGATTTAATGGATGTGGAAAATAGAGATCAGTAATATCCCATTTTAAGAAGTACCAAATTTGTTCAGTGTGCTAAAATGCAATAATGATCTGGCAAAAACAGTGTATATTTGGCCCTGAGCTCAGTGTTTGAGTGGAGATGAGGCAAAACATTTTTCTAAGTATCAAACCCCGCACCGCACCGTGTGCTTATAAATATAACCACAGTCACTAAGATGTTAAGTGTTAGGGAGCTATCAAGAGTTTGAACCCACAACATTAATAAATAAATAAATCAAACTGCCCTTCTGCTCACTAGGCAGCCATCCAAAGCCGGGCAAGGGGAATCAAGTTCCTAATTTATGAGTCAGCCACTTAAAAAAAAAAAAACAAAACAGGCAGTGCTAACACTGTTGTTCATGCAGCATTTCCTCATGCTGATCTTTCTAGATAGATAAAATCCCTCCAGGACTATTTGGAATCACAAGTTATATTTTACTGTTAGATCAACAGAAAAAACAAAACAAAACAACTTCCAAAACAAGGCAAACATTCATCAGGATTTCATGAAATTGGAGAAATGATTATAATACATTCTCGTTCTTAATTAACAAAGCACTTTTTGTTGTTTCTTATGTTCCTGAAAAATAAAAGTGAAAAAAAAAAGTGTCCTAGAAGCAAGCTAGATTCATATTCAAGACAAGAGTAATAAGAATGCGAGAATCAGCTCCATTAGCGAGGACTTTCAATGAGGCACCTATTCAGTCCCTGTTGCTGGCAGCAACTTTGACCAGTGGATAGAGATTTACAAAAAATTGTTCACTTCAATAATTAAATTCGGTGGTAAAAATTATCAGACTGGATGTTGACCAGCAGACAATTGAGGATACACTATCTATTTTGCTTCTAATTCTCAAAAAGCAAGAGATTACTTTATGTTTTTTAAATTGCCCATTAAAATAACTGTTCCCTTTTCATTGCCTCCCCTGCTCCTGTTGCTTTCCGTTTGCGTGTTTTCTCCTCCTCCCTCTAATTCTGACCCGCTCTAGCCTCCTGGCATTGTTCTGACATTCGCCTGGCAGAACATAAAACAACAAATATGTTCAATTTGAGTGGTTTCCTGCAATGTTATTCTACCAAACTGGCAATTTTCGGAAGGCTTTGCAAAGAGCGTACAATTGCTCAGACACCAGGGAGGTCCAGCTGAGCCGGCCAAGGCAGCCCTTACTTCTCGCAGGTCCTAATGTCTGAGCGTATAAAAACATCCCTTTTCTCAGGTTTATTTTTTATGCCTAATATTAAACAGACTTCAGAGCCTTCCTAAGTGGCTGGTGAGCACTATATTTAGCACCTTAAAACTCAAAGGAGTTTAGGATGTTTTCATACGTCTGGTAAATGGAGACGCACTCCAGTGGATTCACCTCTCCATCCCATCCCCCTAAACCGTCACGTAAGGTAACGAAATATTAATCAAGTTGTTTCAATTACAACTAGTGGATTGATAGCCTCACATAAGGCTCAGATGCAAAATTCATTAGCATGCTGGTTTTATTCCCTGTGTAGTCATTTCCCATCTTCCCGTTCCCTGCTGCAGCACTTGACTTGCTCAAGATGGTGGCAGCCTTGGAAATTTGTATGATTTGATTGTGGTTTGGGTTGAGCTCCAATTATAGAGTCTGGATTTGATCGAATTAGACATCTAATGCCCTAGGCAAGAACAATGCACACCAGTGTCACTGGAAACGAGATAGAACATCAGTGGAAGGCAGAAGACCACAAACCCTATGGGTGAGTTTACTTCAGTACATACCTACATGTATAAAGGCCCTAAGACCACAATGGAATGGTGTGGCCTGCCTTGTGCTATTTCAACTCGTTAAGGACTGAAATCTTCCAATCTAGCACCAGGCCTTTCTTGTGCACCAATTCATTTATGTTTGTCAATGTGTATAATCCCCTTGTCCTCACTCCTCTGCAAAAGTAACACATGCATAGAACACTTGTTTGTTTATGTGGCTTCTTTCAGATTCTGGGGTTGTTATTGAATCTTGTTCAACCTTGTATGTCATATTTGGACACTTGTTTGTTTTTTTAAAAAAGATTACTGCATATTTGGAGACATATATGATTTAGGAACCTATAGAAAGAGTGGGACAGAGTCTTAGATACTATCTTATAGGCAAGGGGAAAAGGTAATTTGAAGGATTAACTTTCCTCTTCAAATCGTTTTACTCATAACCAAATTTGTCAAAGTGTCCAGGCTAGCTTTCATGCCTAGTGCTTTTATCTCCTTGTTAGGCTTTTGCTGTTGTTAGGTGCTGTAGAGTCGAGTATGACTCACAGCGACCCTATGACCAAAAGATCTGAATCCTGTCCTTTTCTGTGCCATCTTCACACTTCCTAATACACTAGAATCCATTGCAGCTGTTACCATGTCACTCTTCCCAGCATCATGTCTCTCGCCAAGGAATAGCCCCTCCTAACAACATACCCAAAGTATGTGAGGCAAATCCTTATCATCCTTGCCTCCAAAGAATGCTCTGGCTGCACCCTCTCCAAGATATATCTGTTTATTCTTTTGGCCGACCATGGGAGGTTCAGTGTTCTTCTACATCACAGCTCAAAGGCATCAATTCCTCTTCTATCATCCTTATTGATTCATTGTACAGCTGTCAGATGCATAGCAAGTGATCAGAAAGACCATGGCCTGAATTAGACACCCCTTAGTCGTCAAACTGACATCATTACTCCTCAATAATTTGGAGAGGTCACTAACTGCAGATTTTCCCAGTGCAAGATGTCTCCTTATTTCCTTAACACACATCTCCCTGCTTTAGATAATGAATTTGCCTGTTCTGCCAAACTAGTACTGTCTAATAGAGCAAAGAAGATGTTCATTTTTCAGATCATGTGTCTTACAGAATCAAACACCAGTGTTCCATTCCTGGGTGTCTCTGTAATCCATAATTTCTCAGAGTCAAGAGGACATCTCTAAACAAATGATGAAATTGTAGAAAGTCCCAGAGAAAGACTTGATTTGCCTTTTCAACTAATGATAATATCCCTGAGCAAACCATTCAACCTTCAAAGGCTTCAATTCTTTTAACTATTCAAAAGATGCATTTGGTTTTATAACAGGATGAGCAACTGAATTCTTATCCTTAAAATGGAAAAAAAATGGTTTAATAGCATAAATATTGTTGAAACGTGAAGGTTTTAAAGTCAAGCTTCTTAATCCATTTCCCATATATGAGTGTAGTCCATTTGCCTCCAGGATAATTTCATAACAATAATTTTACTGTGTGCATCATTAACTGCAGGTTGTATTAGAAGTCATAAACTTACCATCTACTGTTGGTAGGGTGATTTCATATGTCACCTTGGCTAGGCTAGAATTACCAGTAATTTGATTGAGCACTTTATTAGTTGCTGTTTTGTAATGCAATGAAATGTAATGTCCTTCCACAGATAATCAATCAATTGGTTGAAAGGGTAGTTCCTTCATTTGAAAGGGGAGTTTCCTGGTTGCCTCAGACTATAAAGAAATGTTTTAGCAGAGTATTTTTCTCTCTCTTCATCTTTTTCTTTCCTCTGCTTTCTTCTTATCATATTAGATATATGTATCTTATAACATGAATGTGAATCTGCTATTTCTCTCTTTCTCATCTATCTATCATTTATCTTTCACTGTTGTGTTATTGTTTTTTTTCCCCTAGAGAATTCTGACTGACATCTAACCTAGCTAGGTGACTTCAAACAAACACATAAAAATTCAAGGAATCAGTTTTTGTCATCTGCAAATGAAAGAAGGAAGGATTAATTTGATGATGTATAGGGTCATTATGAGTTGAAATCAGCCCAATGGCATTTAATAATAAACCATGGCAAAGACCTCCTCCAAGAAGCCCTCATATAGTGAATTATGTGTTGGGATATTAACGGAAAGGTCAGCAGTTTGAATCCACTAGACACTGCTCCATGGGAGAAAAATGGGCTGTTTCCTCCCACAAAGACTTAAAGCCTTGGAAATCTGATGGGAGGTTGTCAGGAGCGTGATCTGACCCAACAACAGTGAGTTTGGTTTTGAATTTGGAGAATCTCTTCCAGCCTATTTTTTCCATGCATGATTTCTAGAGTGCCCTGGGGACAGTTGATGAAAATAAGCATATGATGATGAGGATCTAAGCTTTATCTTCAACATGACATGACATGAACTTCCCCTCAAACCTGGAAACAGACCATCTCAAAATTAGATAACAAGCTATTATATAGGTCAGTTTTCCTTAATGTGCGAATGCTCATGCATCAATTACGATGTCAGAAGTCATCTCCATTTAAGATTCTAGTTGTCAATTATGTGGTTGCTAACATCTAAGTATGTTCTAAAATCCCTGCCCTTTTAAGTTCATCGTGTGGTTGCTTTTAATACTAACCACCTACTCAACTTCACTCAGCACTAGTCCATCTGTTTTGGTTGCTGTCAGGCCCTCAGTTATGGATTGTGTTACTTTCCAGTTGAAGAAGAAAGATGGGTAACAATGCTGTTTTGCTCTAACTTACCATTTCATCCCATCAGTTATTGTTTACACTTCCTCTACCCTCTCTCACAGATTTCAAAATGAGAGGTGAGGTAAAAGATGGCCTATTCTGATCCAATGCAGATAACTGACAGGCCAGACTAATAGCTACATTTGTGGGTTCAGAAAGCATCACTGTAACGGGAGATGGAGGCTCAGGGTTTGAAGTTTTATTAGACCTCTACATGGTATGCTATCCTGGTTATAAGAGCCTGATTTGTGCTTTATGCATCCTAAATCAATACCAAAATGTTAATAAGAAAAGCATGCTTTTATTAAAACAGTGTTTAAATTATCTTTCTAGTCTTTCATATGTTTATTGTTTCAGAGTCTCGGAGGAAAAATGATATCAGATTTTGTAACTAAGAATTTCAGAAGAAATCTTTTTTAAATATTGGGTAGATTCTAGATATAGATCAATAGGTAGGTATAGACATATATGTGTGTGTATGAGTTTTTTAACTAAAAGTTTAATTATTTTTTAAATTTTATATTGATTTGCATAAAATATTCATAAATATTGTGTTTCATGTATATAAATTATGTTTCACTTTTCTTGATTCACATTGTTTCATACAATGCATACATTTTGTTTTATAAAATCAATCCCCATTGAGCCATGATGACCATTACCCCACTTTTTATGTATATTGTTTTTTAAAGGAAAAAATTGATTGCATTTTTTCTAATCAAGAACTTTGATTAATAATACAAGGGAATTGTGGTTACAGTTGTGAGTTTTCTTCAAACTCTGTCTTTTATCTTGGGAGAAAAACATTTCCTTTTCTTTCTTCTGTTAGCCAAGAGGCCTGCTTTGAAGTTGAATCTATATAGTTCAATAATTAAAAGTATAGGTTTGTTTCAATGATGAAAATATCACTTTTTGTTTTAAAAAGACAATTTTAATCCCTTAATAATCTAGACATTTTGTCGAGTGTCCTCAATTAAACTTTATTAACTAGAAGTCTATATTTTACAGACAATAATCATGATCAACTTACTAGTGCTAAAGACATTTTTTTCTGTGTAGGGCAAAAACGCCATTAGTTAGCCTGTAAGACGTAATTTTTTCTGAATTTTCATAATGATAAGAGCTATTCTGGTTCCAATTTGCCATTTGACCTTCTGATTCATGTATAGTTTAATGCTTGTGCAATCTTTGCCAATTAATCTTTGTCTTGGAATCAAGTTTCAGTTCTAATACTACTATGAATCTTCCTGGAGAGTGATAAAATGAGTGCTTAGACATAAAGAATAAAACAAAAAGGAGATAAAGATATACATCCACTCTAGTATAAATGAAACTGTAATACATATGTGGACATTATAATAGTTGGATAATACAGTCTCTTTGAATGCCCAGTCAGAAGGTTTTAGGTTTAAAGGCCCTTTATGGCTCCTAGGATGAAGCTGTACATAGGGTTTTCAACTAAGGAGTCAGAAAATATGGACTTTGTGACAGAAATGAGGCTGGGGGGTAGAATGATAGGATTCTGTACAATCAATGATTTATTCATAGCAAATATGTTTTATAAGAAACATAAACACAGGTTATACACATGGATGTCCCCTGATGGGATGCATAGGAATCAGATTGATTACATCTGTGGAACGAAACGTTGGAGAAGTTCAGTATCAGCAGTGAGAACTAGGCCAGGTGCTGATTGTGGAACAGACCATCAACTTCTCAAATGTAAGTTCAAATTAAAACTAAAGAAGGTTAAATCATATGCACAGGAATCAAACTTAGACCTTCAGTCTATCTCTCATGAATTTAAAAACCTACTCAGGAATAGGTTTGAGGCCTTGAACACTAATGAACAAAGACCATATAAGTTTTGGGAAGATATGAAGAATATTGTTCATGAAGAATGCAAAAAGTCATTAAAAAGAAGGAAAAAGAAGAAAAGACCAAAATGGATGTCAGAAGAGACTGAATATTGCACTATAGTGCCAAGAAGCCAAAGTAAAGGGAAGAAATCAAGAAGTTAAGGAGCTGGAAGAAATCAAGAAGTTAAGGAGCTAAATAGAAGATTTCAAAGGACCAGGTGGAAAGACAAGGCAAAATATTCTAATAAAATGTGCAAGGAGCTGCAGTCAGAAAATCAAAAGGGCCAAATTGGCTCAGCATTTCTTAAGCTGAAAGAATTGAAGAATAAATTCAAGCTACGTGTTGCAATGCTTAAGGATGCTATGGGCAGAATAGTGAATGATTCAGAAGCATTTAACAATGAAAGAATTTTTCTTTCACTTTTCAAAATGAGGGCTGCATAGTGGAGTGGACTTGGAGCGGGGAGGATTGTACAACAATGAAAGAATTTTTCTTTTACTTTTCAAAGAGAAGAGTGAATTGGGGGAGAGGTTGGGCAGGGAGAAAAGTGTAACAATGAATGAATGGAAATCCGAAGTCTCTGTAAAGTTTCATTAAAATGAATAATAAAAAAAAGAAGATGGAAGGAGTATCCAGTCATTATATCAAAAAGTAGTGGCCAACACAGAAGAATTTCAAGAAACAACATATAAGCAAGTGGCAATGATGATGAAGGAGGCAGTGCAGGCTGCTCTGAAGGACTCTGCAAAAAAAATTAAGCCCCAGGAATTGATGGAATACCAATTGATATATTTCAGCAAACAGATGCTGCCCTACATATGCTTACCAAATTGTGCCAAGGAATCTGGAGGACAACTACTTGGCCAACTGACTGGAAGAGATCCATATTTATTCCCTTTCCAAAAAAGGCAACCCCACAGAGTGTGGAAATTATTGACCAATATCACTAATATCACACACTAGCAAAATCCTGCTGAAGATTATCCAAGAAAAGACTTGAACAGTACATTGCCAGAGAACTACCAGAAGTACAAGCTGGGTTTAGAAGAGGTCATGGAACCAGGGATATGTCAGATGGATCTTGGCAGAGAGCAAAGAGTATGAGAAGAATGTCTATCTGTGTTTTGTTGACAATGTAAAGGCATTTGAGTGTGTGGATCACAACAAATTGTGGCTAATCTTGAGGAAAATGGGAATCTCAGGACACTTGATCGTGCTTATATGAAACCTATACTTAGAACAGGAAGCAGTCCTCAGAGCACAGCAAAGAAATACTGCATGGTTCAAAATAAGGAAAAGAGTGTCACGGATGCCTTCTGTTCCCATCCCTTTTCAATATGTATGCAGAACAGATCATTTGGGAGGCAGGGCTTTATGGGGAGAAGTGTGGCATCAAAATTGGAGGAAGACTCATTAACAACTTACATCATGCAGATGACACAACCTTGCATGCTGAAATAGAACGGAACAAAATGTCTTCAATATAGATTGAAGCTCAACATCAAGAAGACAAAGATACTCACCACTAGACCAATTGGCAGCACCATAATTGATGGAGAAGAGATTGAGGTTGTTAGCAATTATAGCTTGCTTGGATCAACAATCAACACTCTTAACACCAGCAGTCAGGACATTAAAAGACAAATTGCATTGGGAAAATTTGCTGTCTTGGACCTTTCCAGAGTGCTGAGGAGCAATGATGTCAGTCTGGATACCACGGTGCACCTAATTCAGGTCCTGGTCTTCTCAATTACTTGTTTTTCTTTAGAGAGTTGGACAATGACTAAGGATGACAGAAGAAGAATTGATACCTTTGAGTTGTGGTATTGGAGAAGAGTTTTGAACATACCATGGACTACCAAGAAAACAAGTCAGTCTGTCTTGGAGGGTAAACCCAAGTCTCTCCTTGGAGGCTAGGATTTTGAAGCCTGCCTAACTTATTTTGATCACGTGTCCAGGAGAGATCAGTCCTTGGAGAAGAACATCATGCTTGGAAGGGTGGACACATAGCGCAGGAGAGGAAAGCCCTGTATGAGATGGATTGATACAGTGATTGAGGCAATTGGGGTTGGTGTCTAAGAATTTTTGAGACTGGCTTAAGACAGGGTAGTGTTCAGAGTTGCTGTACATAGGGTCACTGTGCTTCACAGACAACTCAACAAATAAAATTCTAAGACAAGTTTGGAAGCAGGAGTGGAATCCACTTCCTAAACAACATGCCTCCTGAAACTCCGTGAACTTTGATAAATGTTGATAGTTGTAGTGGGGCTTCAGGCCTTTTTTTTTTTTTTTGTGGGGTTTTTTTGTGGGGTTTCTATGAGTTGTGCTGAACTCAAAGGCAATAAACAACAACAAAAAAGATGAAATTATTTCCATTTATGTAGGTGTAAACATGTACTGAAAGCCACTTTTTGCTAAATTAGATGTGAGAAACTGTAGACACATAGATGAATAAGTCAGTATTTCTAAACTCAGGAAGTTTACAGTAATTGTGTGTCAAGTGCTATCACAGAGTTATACAGAAACTAAGTTAGTAGCAAGAAGCTATGTGTCGTTGTGGACTAAGAGTTGATCTTCTAACTGCAAGGTGGGCATTTCAAATTCATTGGAGACCCTGCTGGAGAAAGATGAAGTAGTCTTCTTCCACTAAGATTTATAGCTTTGGAAACATGATCGAGGGTAGCCCTGAGTCAGAGTTAATCCAGTAGCAAGGAGTTTGGTATTGGTTTAAGGAAGAGACATTAAGAAAAAGTAGAAGTGTTTGAGAATGTCAGCTCTAGAGCCCGGTGATTCAAATCCAAGTTCTGTCACTTATTAGTTATATTCCTAAGTACTGCTACTCAGGAATTAAAAAAGGTCATGACAATATCACTTACCTCCAAGGGTAGTTATAATGAAGAATAGTTATTTGTAAATTAGTAGTAAAATGTCTTAGACATAATGATGCAAATGCTTTTAAACAAATAAAACCCTTATATTGGGAAAAGAGAGAAGCAACTCTTTTGAGGTATGTGCTTCACTTTTCACAGTGAAGAGTACAACATGTTAACCTAATCATAATACTTACTTATTTTGTTATTTCTGGAAACTTACACATAAATAAGAATTATCCCAGACATTTCACATGTAAAATGAAATTTTGTTAGCCAATAGTAAGGTGAAGGTCTCAGTGTGTCCTTTCCAAGCCCAGATCTTCAATGAGACTAGCAAATTTTAAATCCTGTCTCCTAGAACTCTTAATACTAGAAGAAATTAAAAAACTCAAACCCAGACCCATTGCTGTTGAGTGATTCCAACCAATAGCACCCATTTCAGACAGGATAGAATCACTCCATGTGGCTTCCAAGATTAATTTTTACTAAAGATTGAGACATCCTTCTCCCCAAGAGCAGTAAGGCTGATAGGTTAAAATGAAGGCCTTTTGGTTAGCAGCTAAGAATTTGACCAATGTGATGCCCAGGCTTCTTAAAGGAAGCCTACTGCCTTGCAAAAACCATGACTTCCCTGAACCCGCCATTTTATGAGAAATCAAGCTAGACACATGAAGAGATAACCTGGAAAGAGAAATGCTTCATTAGCCTTAACCCATTGCAGTCATCCAACTCTAAAAACTGTATTGTGAAAAAGTCTTCGGATGCTTTCAGTTTCGATTACCAGTATACTGACACCCGAACTTCTGATCAAACTGCTGATATGTCAGAAACTCTAGGAGGGAATGGCCCAGCTGTGAGCATTCAACCTTAGAATCACGAAAGACACTTACTTCAAGCCACTTACTTAATTTAGCAGTAGTTTGTCATTGAAAAATAGATAACTAAAATGTCCCCTTAAACAGCTATAAGCACTCATCTAATGAGGCTGGACTTTATGAAGAGGAATGTGCCATCAGGATTGGCATCAACAACCTGTGTATGTAGATGGCACAACCTTGCTTACCAAAAATGGAAGTGTTTGCTTCAGAAGGTCAAGGACTATAGTCTTCACTATGGATTGAAGTTCAACAGCAAGAAGACCAAGATTCTCACCACTGGACCAACTGGCAACACCATGATAGATGGAGAAGAGATTGAGATCGTTAACCATTTCAGCCTGTGGTGCTACAATCAAACATTCTTGACACCAGTAGTCATGAAATAAAAAGACAAATTGCATTAGGAGAAATCGACCGGAGACTAAGGTGTGCCTGATTCAGGTCATGCTCTTCACAATTACTAGCTTTACATCAACTCTCCTTCTATCATCCCTAGTCATTGTCCTGCTTTCTGATGCATAGCAAGTAATGGCAAAGACCATGGCCTGAATCAGGTGCACCTTAGTCTCCAGACTGACATTGTTGCACCTCAGTGCATCAGATAAGTCTCTGACAGCAGACTTGCCCAATGCAATTCATCTTTTAATTTCTGGGCTGTTGGTACCAAGAGTGTTGATTGTAGAGCCAAGCAAATTGAAGCTGTCAAAAATCTCAGTCTTTTCATCATTCATCATGATTCTGCCAATCATCCCAGTGGTGGGAATATCTATTTTCTTGACACTGAGCTTTAATCCATATTGAAGGCTGCAGTTCTTGACCCTCCACAGCCAATGCTCCAGGTCCTCCTCAGTTTCAGCAAGCAGGGTTGTGTCATCTGCATAACACAGATTGTTGATGAGTTTACCTCCAATCCTGATGCCACATTTCTCCTCATAGAGCCCAGCCTCCCAGATAATCTGTTACACATATAGATTGAAAAGATATGGAGATAGGACACATCCTTGATGCATACTCTTCTCAATTTTGAACCATGCAATGTTTTCTTGCTCTGTTCTGACAACTGCCTCCTCTTCCAAGTATAAGTTTTGTGTAAGCACAGTCAAGTGTTCTGGAATTTCCATTCTTCTCAGAGTCAGTCACAGTGTGTTGTGAACCACACAAATGCCTTTGCATAGTCAATGAAACACAGATTCATCTGGTACTCTTTGCTTTCAACCAAGATGAATCTGATAATAGCTATACTATCCCTAGTGCCATGGCCTCTTCTAAATTTAGCCTACACTTCAGGTAGTTTTCTGTTAATATGTTGTTCCAGTTGTTTTTGGATTATCTTTAGCAGAATCTTGCTTGCATGTGATATCAATGATATTGTTCAATAATTTACACATTCTGTAAGATCACCTTTCTTTGGAATGAGAACAAATACAGATAGATCTCTTCCAGTCTGTAGGCCAGGTTGTTGTCCTCTAGATTTCTTGGCACAACTTGGTGAGCACATCCAGGGCAGCATCTGTTTGTTGAAATATGTCAATCGGTATGCCATTGATTCCTGGGGTCTTGTTTTTTGTCAATTCTTTCAGAGCAGCTTGAACTTCCTCCTTCATCTCCACAGGGTTCACTCATATGTTGTTCCATGAAATTCTTCTGTGTCCACCAATTCCTTTTGGTACAATGATTATGTATACTCTTTCCATCTTCTTTTAATGCTTCCTGCATCATATAATATTCTGCCCAAAGCATACTTAAGTATTACAACTTGAGGTTTGAATTTGTCCTTCAGTTCTTCAGCTTAAGAAATGCTGAAAGAGTTAGGTCCTTTTGATTTTATGACTCCAGTTCCTTGCACATTTCATTGTCTGAATTCCTAAAAACAACTTTGCACTATTGAAGTGCATTCTTGCCTGGTAACTTTGAACTTCTTTATAACGTTCTCAAGGGAAGAAATAAAAAAGGCTATAGAGTTCTATGGGGTCTAAATTGCATTCCAAACTCCCTTCCAGTTGGAACTGACTCATAGCTGATGTTACAGTGGATTTTCAGAGGATATCAATTCCACAGGAAGAGATTGCTTAACTTGCTCCTGTAGAGCTGCAGGGGGATTAAAATAATCAGAAAGAAGCCGCCTTTGGAGTATAACACAACTCTATACAGACAAGGCTGCAAGAGCTCTCAAATTAGAATTGTGTTAGAACTAAGCTTATGCCTGAGAGCACTATATTGATTTATGGTGGTGCCTAAGTATCTGGCAATTGCAGATGTATTTGAGAAATAGTTAAGAATTATGGAAATATGTAAGGAGTTTGGATTTTTGGCAACTCTTTTCCTGTATTCTTTTCTGTTTTCTTTAAATTTTCCTTTTGTCTTGGTTCGCGTTTTCCCTTTCTGTCCCATTCTTTTGTTGTTCCTCCCTCTCTTCCTATCTCGTTCCATCTTTCCTTCCTCCTCCCAAATC
The DNA here is from genome assembly GCF_000299155.1 of Elephantulus edwardii. Lineage (NCBI taxonomy): Eukaryota > Metazoa > Chordata > Mammalia > Macroscelidea > Macroscelididae > Elephantulus > Elephantulus edwardii. The sequence continues at coordinate 3,810,313 of NW_006399884.1, read as the reverse complement.
CACTCTTAGCCCCTACCCATTTTATTTGTTTCTTATTGTTGTCACAAGTCACAAAATGTTTTGCTTTTATTTTGCCAGTGATCTTAGGGCTTAATGTTGGCATCTTTATCTTTCAAACATTACTTTCTATTTCTAACCTTACTCTAACTCGAATGCTAAGGCTACTGTAAATGGTAATTGGGGTTCCTATCTTATGTACACTCTGTGGTAATCTTACAGCTCTATCTTCAGCCTCTGCCTGCCTTAAGATGTCATTAAAGTGATCTTTCTCTCAGAAACAATTTCACCTCAACCTAACAATAAGGATTCACACTCTCCTGGGGTCCTGGTTCACTCTGTAATTGCGTCATTAATAAACAATTTTCACTTCTTAGATACAAATTGTTTAACAACACAAATAACTATTTCTTTGGATGGTAAACTGGAATCATTGTTCTAAAACATGTCATCTGTAAAACAGTTCATTATTCTTTTTTAAAAATAAATATATGTAATG
>NW_006399884.1:3800327-3808168 GCF_000299155.1 Elephantulus edwardii | reverse complement strand
TGCATAGGTAATAATCTTCTTTGGCCTGTCCAAGGAAACCCAAACCTGCAGATGGTGGGCATGCATCCCATCTCCCACCTCCTATGCAGGCGGCCAGCGGGGTGCGCCCCCCACCCAGCGCAGGCGCTCGGCGGGTGTGCGGCCCCTCTTGTGTGGGCGGCTGGAGGCACCCGCTTCCCCCACAGCCGCCATCCTGGCTCTAAGAATTCTCTCCAGTACAAGACCACCTTGCGGCAGTGTGGTGGCTTCACTGTACCAGTTTTGAGGAGGGCCAGTGGCCAGCATCCATCCTGAGTGAGGGAATCCATTCATTCAGGCTGTGGAAGCCTCATGGAGCTGCAGCAGCTGTTTGGCGCAGCACGGGCTCTGGGGGGCGGGGGGGTGGTGCTGGGAGTCATGAGACTCACCCATTTCTCCTTGGGAATCCTTGAGTTCCTGTTGTTGAGCTTCAAGCTTCACTGAGGGCCAGTCATCAACTGTTTAAGTGTTCAATTATCAATAAGCTGAAGTCTGTGGAAGGCCATAATGGCCCTGCTTTAATTGGTTCGCTACTACCGCAGCTCACCACACTGTCTCTGCCTCTGCCGCCATCTTGTTATGTCCAGGAAGTCAAAACAGTTCATTATTAAGGAGAAAATTATCCTGATCTATGCATCTGAATAGGATACAGACAAGAAACAAACAGATACCTTAAAGAAGGTGTAACCAGAATGTTTCTTAGAGGTAAATATGGTAAAGCTTTGTCTCACATACTTTGGGCATATTGTTAGGAAAGGTTTTAGGGCACATTGCTAGGAGAGTTTCTTCTTAGGAGAAGGACAGCATGCTTGGAAAAGTAGAAGGAGAAGAAGCCCTTGACCAGGTAGATAGACACAGTGACTGCAGGAATGGACTTAAGTGTATCAGAGATTGTGGGAATGGCACAGGATAGGATTGGGTACAGATCTGTTTTTAAAAGGTTGCTGTGAGTCATACTTGACTTGAGAGAACCTAACAATAACAATAAGAAGAATGCGTTTTAAGGCTGCAATCTTTGTTCTTTTTTAGTGTTTCAAATCTTCTTCATTTTCAACAAGAGTATGTCATCTGTATCACACAGGTTGCTTATGAATCTTCATCCAAACCTGACACCACATTCTTTTTCAGGTAGTCTAGTTTCTCCAATGATTTGTTCAGGATATGCATTGAATAGATATGGAGAAAGAACATCACCCTGATGCAAATCTTCCCTGATTTTAAATCATGCAGTGTTGAGACAATTGCTACTTGGTCTAATTTTAGGTTTTTTGTTTTGTTTTGATTTTGTTTTTTCTAAAAATAAAACAATTAAAAGTTCTGGGATTCTCATTCTTCTCAACAGTTAACTCACTGTTTTTGGACGTACTTTGCTATGATCTACACAGTTATTTTCCTTAACATAAAGTGCAAGTGAAGACCTTTCAGATACTCTTCAGTTTAGGTCAAGATTTATCTGACATCAGCGCTGATATTTCTCATGCCATGGCTTCCTCAGAATTCAGCTTGAATATCTGACAGTTCCCTATTGGAACAGGAGCATACTGTTCCAGCCATTTAAAAGAAAAATCTCCAGCAAGCTTTTACTTACACAAGATACTAATGATATTGTCAATAACTTCCACTTTCTGTTATATCATCTTTTCTGTGAATGGAAACAAATACGAATCTCTTCTAGTCAGTTGACCAGGTAGCTATCTTCTATATTTCATGGAAGAGAATGGTGAGCATGTCTAGGTTGTATCTGTTTCGTGAAACATCTCAATTAACACTTAACAACAATAGAACTTAACAACAATAGTACCTAACAACAACAACAATGCATCTGAAAGTTGAACAATGAATAAGGATAACTAATGAAGAATCATCACCTCTGGATTGTGGTCTTGGCAAAGAGTACTAGATATCCCATGGACTGCCAAAAGAATAAACAGGTTTCTCTTGCAGAAAGTACAACCAAATTTCAATAAAACACAACTAAGTAATTTCTAATATTCCCTGGTTTTAGCCAAGATCTTTTTGACATTAACACTGATATTCCTTGTGTCAGGGATTACTTCTGGATCCAGTGTGAATTTCTATCAGTTCTCTGCTAATGTTCCAGCCATTTTAAAATAATCACTAGCAGGATTTTACTTACATGTGTATTAATGATATTGTTCAATAATTTACAGTCTGTTGGATCACTTTTTTTTTTTAGGACTGGAGCAAGTATGGATCTTGAAACACTGGCTATAATGACTGTCACAATGATCTTGAGCATAATAAAGAGTATTATGATGTTGCAGAATAGGGTAAGCTTCATATCTGTTTTTCATAGGACCACTGTGAGCCATATTGGACTTGAGGGCATCTTGCAACAACAATACAACAGAAACAATTGTGTCCCTGCTTTAAAAAATGTTTTTCTTTTAAATTGTGATATGAAGAGAATATCTTTGATAAACCAACATCAAAATATTGTGGTATCCTCCCAGTACTAAGTTCACTGAGTTCTGCAACAAACACTTCTAAACATTTTACTTGTATTTTCTCATTGCATCTCCTAGGCTCTGCTAATATCTTCATCTTATACTAAGGAGAAAGCTGCACCTGATATATTAAATATTTTTCTCAAAGTCACCTTGGAAAGCCAGATATCTCACTATAATACATTTCATCTTTCTCTGCCCTTTACTTTTTTATACTCTTTCTTCTCTTACTCTCACCATTCCCCCTCTCCCATTGAAGATAAGTGTTTGAGCTTGATGTAAAGTTCATAATCTTAAGAAGTAGTGTCATTGTATTGTAAGGAGCTAAGCATGATTGGTGACTAAACAGGATTGAAAATTCACTGATTAATTAGGAAGCCAGACATCTAGTAGAGATTTCCTGAAATGAAGATACATTGTTAAATGTGGGGACTCAGTCCAGTTCTCTTCTTAGGAACTTACAACCTAAGGGAGGAGTTGACAGCTGATATATCATTACCATGAAGATCTACAGGACAACAGTAGTGGTAAGCACAACACATAGGGGTGAAATAACTGCTTTTATGTTGGCTCAGGGAGAATGTCAAGTAGAAAAACTGAACTAGTCTGTAAATGGAGATATAGTGGTATGGTGGATAATATGTTGTTGCAATGCTAAGGAAAGTTTAGCAGTAGCTCTCTAAGGGAAAGATGGACAGGTTGCTCCCATAAAGATGTTCTTTCTTGGAAACCCTATGGAGAGTTGCTATGGGTAGAGCAGAGTCAAAGGCAGTTTTTGAGTGTTTGAACTTGAATTAACCATTAGAATTCATTTTGACTTACAGTAACTTCATGTGTGTTTATGTACAATTGTAATCCACAGAATTTACAATAGATGAGATTTTTGGAAGCAGACTGTTAACGTCTTTCTTCTGAGCTGCTTTTGGTTGAACATGAAGCTTCCATTTTTTGGTTAGCAGAAATGAGCCATTTGTGCCACTCAGGGGCTTCAGTATCTAACTCATTTGCAAAAACTACAGTTGTTTAATAAAAGTTATGTTGTGTGAATTAACACTGTCACTTCTGACAACAAAGTGGACTATTCAATCCTTTCACTGGAAGGACACTGAGATTTTTACACTTTCTCCCACAAAATCCAACAGCCATTGTATCCATGGCTATGGTCTGTTCCTCCTTTTGTGATATTGATAGAAAGGTTGTGTGGCTGTGTTTGAGCTGCCGGCGGAGAGTTAGGATTATTTGAAAAGAGCCCTTCCCTGTCAGAACAGGACTCTGACTCTGAGGCCCAGATCGTCAGGAAATTGATCTCCTGTGTCTGTCACACAAGTATGAAGTTCTGCAAGGTACAGTGTAGGGTTACAGGCACAGGTGCGTGGCTGAGATGACGTGCTGATGGCAACTGAAGTGAGGAAGCCCTATCCCTTTCACAGCTGAAGACAGAAGTGTTCCAATGAGAAGGACGACAACTGGCATGCCTCACATTCCTCGGTGTTGAAAACAATAAAAGGTGGGGGAAGGAGAGAAAAATCAAATTTCCACGAAGAGATGTCAGCAGTAAGTTTAATGCAGGTGCAATATTCTCCAGACAAAGGACATTTTGTTTCTGACATTGTGGCTCCATGCAAACCAGCCCCTGCCTCTTCTCTGCTCTGTTTTCTCTTTTATCAGTTTAAGGTAGATTAAAATGTTGATACTTTTCTGCAGTAAAAATATTTTTCAAGGTCTCAGTAAAACTGTTGAAGAAGTATTAACTTCCCCCAAAACTGAGTTTCTCTAAGTATAACAAAACTTTCTCCACTCCAAGTTTCAATTTGTTAAGTTTTGAATTTTCCTAATTTCTTACATATATTGTTGAGATAGAGTTTTTGACCTTGTTCTTTCTTATATCTATGGTCAAATAAAGATAAATTTTAATTAAAACAATTTATTTTCAAAAGTAGCCTCTCTTTTAAATTAAAAGGAAATTAAGCAAAACTCAGCAAAATTCCCCACTATTGGCTAAGATTATATTAAGATTATATGTTTGTTTTTGGTTTTGCTTGTTAAGAGAAATAAAGGAAAAAGTTATTTGCCCTTTATTTTTACTTCTCGAAATAGAATGACTGTGGAAGAATCAAAGACTATGACTTTCTGATTGCTCTTTATAATGATTGCTTAATTATAGATTTTATTCAGATAAGTTATGAAAGAAGGATTTCCTGTATAGATGATGGAGCTTAAGTTTAGATTTTCATTCATTCTTTGAGAGAGATCCTAGCAAAGTGTTCAGATGATCATCTATTTTCTAAAAATTGGCCAAGTGTCACACTATCAACACTGCTTTCCCCATCTACAGGTAATGATGGAATGACTGTGGCATATTTTATGTTGGTCAGAGGGGAAGTTCAAAGGAGCCTTGGCAGTGCAGTTGTTCAGAGCCAGGACTGTTAACCAAAAGGTTACTAGTTTGAACTTATCAATTCTCTGCAGGAGAAAGATGTGCCGGTTTGTTTCTTTAAAGATTTATAGCCTTGGAAACCTACCATGGTTCCGCAATACATCTGAGTGAGTATTGGACAATGAATAAGGAAAACTTAAGAAGAACTGATGTCTTTGAATTGTGGTATTGAAGAAGATTATTGAATATTCCCTGGACTTCCAAAAGAACAAACAGGCATTCTTGCAGAAAGTATAAACAGGATACTCCACAGAGGCAAGAATGGTGAAAGTTCATCTTACCTACCTTGTGTAGCACCACAAGTCAAAGGCCTCAATTCTTCTTCTTCTGTCATCCTTAGTCATTGTCCAACTCTCTGATTCATACCAAGTAATGGCAAAGACCATGGCCTAGGTCAAGTGCACCTTAGTCTCAAAATTGACATCATTGCTCTTTAATACTCTGGAGATGTCCCTGATAGCAGATTTCCCCAATGTAATTAATCTTGTTATTTTCTAGCTGCTGGTACCAAGAGTGTTGATTATGGAGCCAAGCAAGCTCAGCTAAGCTAAAGCTGTTAACAAACTAAATCTCTTCATCATCCAGTCCTTTCTGATAAGTTTTAGTAGTATTCTGCTTGCATGTGACATTAATGCTATTGTTTGATAATTTCCACACTCTGTCAGATAACTTGTTTTTGGAATGGGAATAATTATGGATTTCTTCCAATCAGTTGGCCAAAAGGTTGTCCTTCAGATTTTTTGGCACAACCTCTTGAGTGTGGCCAGGGAAGCATCTGTTTGTTGCAATATGTCAATTGGTATGCCGTCAATTTCTGGGGCCTGGTTTGTTGGTTTTGTTTTGTTTGGGTTTGGGTTTTTTTGCCAATTTCTTCAGCGGAGCTTGAGCTTCTTCCTTCATTTCCACTGCCTCTAGAAGACAAGTTGTTTCCTGAAATTCTTCTGCATCAGCCAATTCTCTTTGGTATAGTAATTCTGTGTACTCCTTCCATATTCTTTTGATGTTTCTTGGTTCATTCAGCATTCTGCCCATGTTGTTGTTGTTGTTATGTGCTATCGAGTCGTTTCCGACTCATAGCGACCCTATGCACAACAGCTCTAAACCCTGCTCTATCCTGCGCCAACCGCACTGCCTCTGACACACCCATCCCGATTACCCCAGTCACCGAATCAATCCATCTCATAGAGGGTCTTCCCCTCCTGCGCTGTCCCTCCACCCTCCCAAGCATGATGTCCCTCTCCAAGGACCCATCCCTCCTGGCAACATGTCCAAAGTATGTCAGACAAAGCCTCAGAATCCTTGCCTCCAAGGAGCAGCTTGGTTTAATCCTCTCCAAGATGAATCTGTTTGTTTTCCTGGCAGTCCATGGTACATTCAGTACCCTTCTCCAGCACCACAGCTCAAAAGCATCCACTCTCCTTCTGTCCTCCCTAGTCATTGTCCAACTCTCTGATGCTTAACAAGCGATTGCAAATACCATGACCTGTATCAGGCGCACCTTAGTCTCCAGAGAGACACTGTTCCTCCTGAGTCCCTTGAGAGGTCCCTAACGGCAGACTTTCCCATCGCGATACGCTTTTTGATTTCCTGACTGCTGGTATTCTGCCCATAGCATCCTTAAATATTTCAATTTGAGGCAGCGCGAGAAGGCAAATAAAGTATTACAAAGAAAAATGCAAGGAGCTGGAGTTGGAAAAGCAAAAGGGACTAACTTGCTCAGCATTTCTTAAGCTAAAAGAATGAAAAAATAAATTCAAGCCTCAAGTTGCAATACTTAAAAATGCTGTGGTCAGAATGTTGAATGACTCAGGAAGCATCAAAAGAAGATGGAAAAAGTACACAGAGTCACTTCATGAGTGTGTACTACTAAGTAATTGCCACAACTTCTAGTAAAGGAGCTCTCTTACTACCCACTGGACCATCCATGGCAGAGTTCATAATAAGTGTCTCCAATTAAATGAGTCATTATATGTTAAAACTTAAAATGTCTTTGAATAGCATTGCTCTTATATGACAGATACTTAGCAGCTTCCAAAACCATTACCAAGTACTAGGTTGTAGAGCTGAAGATAACATTTCTAACGTTGTTGTTTGTTGTTATGTGCCATCAAGTTACCTGTGACTCATTGTATCCTATGTACAACACCTCTGAACCCTGAGCTAGTCTCACTGACTGCAACACACCTAATTCTGTTGCCCCAGTTATCATAATAATAAATGTTATTATCAATGATACAGGAGACAAGATTGAATTAATTTTTTATTGTTTCTATACAAAATACAAATTTATCACAGATGTTGTAGTTGTTATCAAGTCAGAACTGAGTCAACTGAGCTTCCAGTGGGTTTTCAGAGAAAATAAATTGCACAAGAGGGGACTGCCCATCCTTCTCCCACAGAGCAGCTGGTGGATTTGAACTGCCTGCCTTTTGGACTGCAGGACAGTTTCTTACTACTAAGCCAACTTTACTATAGATTGTATGTACAATTTCTTAAATTTTTGTGACATATGAAATAGTTTAAATTTTAAAACATTTGTGATTGCTTTATTTTTTCTTATTCTAAGTAAATACTCATATTCATATTTAATTTTTTTCATAATTTCACATTATTTTATTAAAGAAAATATCTCCAATTGTATAAAATTCATACTAAATAATCTTTTATCTTTCCCTAAACATAGGGAAAAACAGAATAAGAAAAATACATTTCCAATAGACATGTAGGTATTCTTTAACATTATACAATAAATATTCCTTCACCAACATTTGTAGAGTGAATTTATTCAGGACAACTCTTGTGAATATAGCAAATAAATTTTATTACCTACCATAATGAGGCCAGGGGCTGATTGTGGAACAGACCACCAATTACTCATATGCAAGTTCAAGCTGAAGCTGAGGAAAATCAAACCAAAC
>NW_006399884.1:3793606-3798477 GCF_000299155.1 Elephantulus edwardii | reverse complement strand
GCAGGAGGGGAAGACCCTCTATGAGATGGATTGACTTGGTGACTCGGGTAATCGGGATGGGTGTGTTAGAGGCAGTGCGGTTGGCGCAGGATAGAGCAGGGTTTAGGGCTGTTGTGCATAGGGTTGCTATGAGTCGAAAACGACTCGACGGCGCATAACAACAACACCACCATAATCATTTTACTTGTTCCTTATACAAAATCAGAACATCCTAGAAAGATGTAAAGTCTAGTTTGGTACATATATTTTCTAGGTATAGACTGGAGAATAAAATCACTCTTAAGAAGATAATATTTTTGTCTTACTATAAGAGGTTAACAAGGACAGCTGGTTAAATGGTAATTACACTCACAAACTTACCTTAAATACAAGTGTATTACAACTTGAGGCTTGAATTTGTTCTTCAGTTATTTCAGCTTGAGAAATGCCAAATATATTCTTCCTTTTTGGTTCTCTAACTCCAACCGTTTGCACATTTTCTTGTAACATTTTGTTGGGTTTTTTTTTTTTTTAAATATTCTGTTCAACTCCTTTATTTCACCATTTCTTCCTTTTGTATTGATCTCTCTATATTCTAGTGCAATTTTCAGAGTCTTTTCCAACATATATTTTGGTCTTTACTTTTTTCTTCTGTCTTTCTAATGATTTTTTGTTTTCTTCATGGGTTATATCCTTGATACTATCTCAGAACTCCTATGGTTTCTGATCATTAATATTTAGTGCATTAAATTGTTCTTGAGATACTTTTCAAATTCAGATAGAATATCTTCATGGTCATATTCCACTTTTAAAATCTATACTTGGACCAGGAAGCAGGCCTCAGAATAGAACAGGGAAGCATTTTATAGTTCAAAGTGAGGAAGGGAGTGTGTCAGGGATATGTCCTGTCTCCCTACATTTTCAATCTATATGCAGAACAGATCTTTCAAGAGGCTGGTCTTTATGAGGAGGAATGTGGCATCAGGATTGGAGGAAGACTCATCAACAACCTGCATTATGCAGATCGCACAACATTGCTTATTGAAAATGAGAAGGACCTGAAGCAGTTGCTGCAGAAGGCCAAGAACTGTAGTCTTCAATTTGGATTGAAACCCAACATTAAGAAAACAAAGATTCTCACCACTAGGACAATTGGCAACATCATGACGGATGGAGAAGTGATTGAGCTTGTTAACAGTTACTTTGCTCAGCTCTACAATCAACTCTGATTGTGCCAACAGTCAGGAAATCAAAAGAAGAATAGCAACATGTAAATCTGCTGTCAGGGACCTTTCTAGAGTACTGAGAAGCAACAATGTCTGTATAGTGACTATGGTGCATATGACCCGGACTACGGTCTTCACAATTACTTGTTATGCATCAAAGATCTGGAAAATGACTAAGGATGAACGAAGAAAAATTGATGTCTTTGAGTTGTGGTGTTGGAGAAGAGTCTTCCTTAAACATACCAGGGACTGACACAAATAATGTCTGTCTTGGAGAGGGTTAAATCAAGTTTCTTCTTGGAAGCTGGGATTTTGAAGCTCAGTCCCACACATTTTAGGCATGTGGCCAGGAGGCACTGATCCTTGGAGAAAGACATCATGCTCAGAAGAGTGGAGAGAGAGTGCAGGAGAGGAAGACCCCAGATGAGGTGGGTTGATAAAACAACTAGGTCAATGGGACTAAGTGTGTCAGAGTGAGTGAGACTGGCTCAGGACAGGGCAGGGTTCAGAGCTATTGTATATAGGTTTGCTATGAATAGCAGGTGACTCAACAGCACATAACAACACAAGGTAAAATCTTGCTGAATAATGTTAAAAAATGGCTAGAACATTTCACCAACAGATAACTTTCAGAAATTCCAGCTAGATTCAGAAGAAGCTCACTAGAGACATCAGTATTGACGTTAGATAGATCTTGGCTGAAACCAGGCAATATCAGAAGTTTTCTTGACTATTCAAAGGCATTTGAATGTGACACCAGGGCTATCAGAACTACTGCTAGATGGGTCTTGGCTGAAACCTGAGAATATCAGAAAAATGGTTGTTGTTGTGGTTAGGTGCCATAGAGTTGAGTATGATTCATATGAACAAAAGACCTAAACTCTGTTCTGTCCTGTGCCATCTTTACACTTTCTGACACACAGAGCCCATTTCAGCAATAACCATGTCAATCCACCTGGATAAGGGTCTTTCTCTCCTTCACTGACCCTCCATCCTTCCCAACATCACCGTCCTTCACCACAGAATAGCAACTCCTAACCACATGTTAAAAGTATGTGAAGTGAAGCCTCATCATTCTTGTCTCCAAAGAGCACGCCTGCTGTATCCCCTCCAAGACATATCTGTTTGTTTTCTTGGCCATCCATGGGATGGTCAGTGCTCTTCTCCAACACCACAGCAGAAAGGCGTCAATTCTTTTTCTGTCATCCTTATTAATTTTCAAGGTCTTGAATGCGTAGTTAGTAATGAAAATGACTATGGCTTAAATCAGACTCACTTGAGTCCTCAAACTGACATCACTATTCCTCAATTATTTGGGGAGGTCCTTAACTGCAGATTTTCCCTGTGCAATGCATCTCCTTATTTCCTGACTGCTGGTACAAAGGATGTTAATTGTTGATCCAAGCAAGATGCAGCTGTTGACAATTTCAATCTTTCCCCCATCCTTCAAGACACTGACTATTGGTCCCCTGGTAAGAATCTTTGTTTTCTTTATATTGAGAAACAATCCATACTGAAGGCTGCATTCCTTGCTCTTCTGGAGCAAGTGCTTCAAGTTTTTCACATTTTCAGCAAGTAAGGTTGTGTCGTTTGCATAATGCTGGTTATGGATGAGTCTCCCTCCAATCCCGATGCCACATTCCACTTTATAGAGTCCAGATCCTTCGATAATTTGCTCAACATATAGATAGAACAGATATAGTTATAGAATACAAATCTGACGCACTTCCTTCCCAATTCCAAATCAGGCAATGCTCCCCTGCTCCATTCACACAACTTCCTAATTCAGGTTCAGATTTTGCATGAGCACAATCTTTAATTCTGGTTGGTTTTTTCCTATGCAAAAGTATACATGATGTGGATAATAATAATTTATGGATAACCATGAGAAGAGTGGGAATCTCAGAACACTTAATTTGGCTTATGCTAAAACTGAGTAGATGAGTGAACAGCACAAGGAAACACTACATGATTTCAAAGAGGAAATATGCACTTCAATGATATATTCTTTTGCTAAATCTATTCAATCTCTGTGCTGAGCAAATCATTAAAGAATCTGGACCACATAAATAAGAATGTGGCATTCTTCTTGCCATAAGAACCGATAGGTAACATGATAAAAGAAGAAAAGATTGAAGTCATCAATTATTTGATTTTGCTTTAATTTGCAGTCATCCCCCTTGGTACTACAGCCAAGAAATTAAAAAAAATACATTGCATTCGAAAACTCTGCTATTAATTACTTCTTAAAAGTTCTAAAAAGCAATAATGCCAATTTTAAGACTATGGAAAGCCTTATCTAAGCTATGGTAATTTCAATTGTTTCCTCTGCATCAAATGAGGATGACAGAAAACGATTCATACTTTTTTATTTTCCAATTTTTAAATGCAACATATATTTTTTTACAACATAGTTTTCCCATTTAATTTTTCCCACTCATTCATTGTTGCAGATTTTCCTCCCCTCCCATTCGTTTTCTCTTTGAAAAGGAAAAAAAAAAATCTTTCATTGTTATATAATCCCACACCCAAGTCCCCAGTCTACTTTACTATGCATTTCTTTTTCTGGAATCTTGTCATGAAAAGAATATCTAATCATATATTCCTTTTAAACAGTTCTCTCCTTCCTCTGTTTCAAGGCAGTATACATTATTTATTCCCTCTTTTCTCAATTTGCCCCAACCCCAATGTCAGTCCTGATTCACAATAGTGGCATAAAGTCCTGCAGAGTAAACCCATTTTGTATAACTTTTCATGAGTTCCTTGTGATGCTGCATAGTATTCCATTGTGTGAGTATACCACAGCTTCTCTACTCATTTGTTTGTTGATGGGCACTTGGGTTGCTTCTAGTTCTTTGCTATTGTGAGCATAGCCACAGTAAACATGATGTGCATATATCTGCTTGGATAGCAGTTGTGGTTTCTTTAGGGTATATTCCCGGTAGTGGAATTGCTGGTTTCTTTAGGGTATATTCACAGTAGTGGAAGTGCTAGGACAAATAGTTTTCTATTTCCAACATTTTGAGAAAGCTTCATACTGTCTTCCATAATTGTTGCACCATTTCACTCTCACACCAAGGGTGAATAAGGATTCCATTTCTCTATAACGTCACCACCATTTGTTGTTTGTTACTCTGTTGAGTGTTGCTATTCTTATTGGGGCAAGATGATATCTCATAGTTGTTTGATTTGCTTCTCTCATAGAGCTAGGGATTTTGGACATTTTTTCATGTGTTTGTTTGCCATCTGAAGGTCTTCTTTGGTGAAGTGTCTGTTCATAATCCTGTGCCCTTTTTGCTATTGGGCTGTTTACATTTATATTGATGTGGTTCTTGAGTATCCTGTAAATTGTAAATATAAGTCCTTTATAAGACACGTCATTGTTAAATATTTCCCCCCCAGTCTGTGGCTTCCCTTTTTAGCCTGTTGAAGAAGTTTTAATGTTTTTTATTTTAAAATTATTACTCAATTTTATTAGTTTTAGTGAACATTTACAGAGACTTTGGGTTTTCATTCATTCATTGTTGCACTGTTTTCTCCACCCTCATCCCCAGTTCGTTCTTCTCCCCCCTGAATATCTGTTTTAATTGTACAATTGCCACAGTGCTTGTCAAAGCCAGTTATGATTAATCTCCTTTGTCAGTGTGTCCCTTGCCATTCCCTATC
>NW_006399884.1:3790000-3790591 GCF_000299155.1 Elephantulus edwardii | reverse complement strand
GTGTAAATTGCTTTTGGTAGTATTGCCATTTTCACAACATTGATTCTTCCTATCCATGAGCAAGGCATATTTTTCCACTTTTCAAGATCTCTTTTTGTTTCTTGTAGTAATGTTTTGTAATTTTCTTGGAAAAGGTCCTCTGGACTTCTTTTGTAATGGTCTGTTTAGGTGTTCACTTTGGGTTTGTGCCTGTTTACGTAGGTTGTGATTTGTCTATTTTCTCTATGTTTTCATATTTGTTAGAGTATGTTGTTTGTTGTTATGTGCCGTCGAGTCGCCTGCGACTCATAGTGACCCTATGTACAACAGCCCTAAACTCTGCTCTGTCTTGTGCCAATCGCACGGTCTCTGACACTCCCAACCCAATTATCCCAGACACTGAATCAATCCACCTCATAGAGGGCCTTCCTCTCCTGCGCTGTCCTTCCATCCCAAGCATGATGTCCCTCTCCAAGGACCGGTCTCTCCTCACAACATGTCCAAAGTATGTTAGACTGAGCCTCAGAATCCTTGCCTCCAAGGAGTCACCCAGTTTAACCCTTTCCAGGACAAATCTGTTTGTTTTCCTAGTAGTCCATGGTATTCTCAATA
>NW_006399884.1:3771249-3786785 GCF_000299155.1 Elephantulus edwardii | reverse complement strand
ACATTCCATGTACCAATCACTAGGGTCTGCTTACAACTGTTCCTCCTCCCTTGTATTTCCATACTTGATAGTTCTACCTAGGTTACCCTTTCTGTTTTGTCAATTTTATTGACCTTTTCAAAAAACCTACTCCTAGTTTTGTTGATGGTTTCAGTTGTTAGTTTTTTTAAATTTTGTTTTCTGTTTAATTTCTTTCTTCTCTAATTTTTATAATTTCAGTTTTTTTTTTTCAGAGAGTGTCCGGTTTTCTTGCTGTTCTTTTTCATTTTGTTGGAGACGTTGGATTAGAGAGTTAATGGTCTCTTTCCCCTGCCTTTTGATGTGTTTGCTTTTTGCTATAAATTGACCTCTGATTACTGCTTTGGCTGTTTCCTAGTGGTTTTGGTAAGTGGTGTTTTCATTTCCATTTGTTTCAAGAAACTTAATTTCATTTTTAATTTTTTTCTAGTACCCACTCATTTTCAAATAATGTGTTGTTCAGCTTCCAAATGTATGCGTTTTCTCCCCTTTATCTTCTTGTTATTAATTTCTAATCTTGTAGCATTGTAGTCTGAGAAAATGCATTGTATTATTTCTTTGTTTTTTAATTCATTGATGCTTGCCTTTTGACCTAAAATGTGATCTATTTCAGAAAACATTTCACACACACTGGAGAAGAAGGTATACTGTGCTATTTTGGGGTGCATTAGCCTATAAGTATCTATGAGGTCAAGTTGGTTTATTGTGTGTCTTAATTCTTCAGCATCTTTGTTGAGTTTCTTTCTGCTAGTTCAATTTTTTCTTGAGAGTGATGTATTGAGGTCTCCAACTACTATAGTAGTGTTGTCTATTTTCTTTTTCAGTTTTGTTATTGTTTGTTTTATATATTTTTGCATGTCTTTCATTTGATGTGTAGATATTTATTATTGTTATATCTTTTATTATATTGACCCCCTAATGATTATGTAGTGGCCTCCCTTGTCCTTTCTTATGGTTTTTGCACTGAAGTGTATTTTATTGGAAATCAATATCACCACTCCTGCTTTTTTCTGGTTGCCATTTGATTGGTATATTCTTTCTCACTCTTTTATTTTCAGTCTTTTTCTATCTTCATTTTTCAAGTTGGTGTCTTGTAGACAGCATATTGATGGATATTGGGTTCTTTTATCCAATCCACTACTCTTATTTTTTTCAGTGGTGCATTTAAACCATTTACATTAAATGTGATTATTTAGAGGCAAGATTTCATTGTTATCATTTTACTAAGTTATTTTTGGTGTTGTTGCTAGTTACTTTGGCCCATTCTGCTTTCTGTGATACCTCTGTAAGAAGAACATCACTCAGTGTTTCCTCTAGTGCTGGTCTTGTTTTTACGAACTCCCTTAGGTTCTGTTTTTCTGGGACTATCTTGATCTCTCCTTTATATATGATGGACAATTTTGTTGGGTATAATATTCTTGGTTGACAGTGTGTTCTTTGAGTGTTTGATATATGTCATTCCATTGTCTTCTTGCTCACATGGTTTCTGCTAAGAAATTCACACTTAATCTTATTTGCTTTCCCTAATAGGTAACTCTTTGTTTCTACCTCGCTGCTTTCAGAATTCTTTCCTTATCTTTGTTTCTGGCAAATTTGGTTATTATATTTCTTAGTGTTTTTGTTTGGGGGTCTGTTCTATATGGTG
Source organism: Elephantulus edwardii (assembly GCF_000299155.1). Taxonomy (NCBI): domain Eukaryota; kingdom Metazoa; phylum Chordata; class Mammalia; order Macroscelidea; family Macroscelididae; genus Elephantulus; species Elephantulus edwardii. The sequence goes on along the minus strand of NW_006399884.1, from coordinate 3,785,122 downwards.
TTCTCTCAGCTTCTTGAATATATATTCTCTCATTCTTCATTCTATCTGGGATATTTCTTCTAGTAATTCTTCCACAACTTTTTTAGTGTGTTTTCTTGCTTCTTCCTGTTTTCGGATTCTGATGATGCACATGCTATTTCTACTGATGGTTTCCCACACTATTCTTAGGTTTTCTTCTTTTTCCTTCCTTTTTGAGTCTTCTTTTTTTGTTGTAAAAGATCAGTGGTGACAATTTTATCTTCTGTCTCACTGGTTCTGTGTTCCATATCCTCAACCCTGTTCATGTGTCCCTCCATCATGTTGACAGCATCTGAAACATTAGTCCTCATATTTTGATCATAGTTTCTTGTTTTCCAAAAGCTTCTAATGCCTCATTTGTTTTATGTGCAATGTTTTGGATTGTTTTGTAAGCTCCTCCTGATTTTTGCTTGCAGTGTCCTTTAATTTTTCAAGTTTCTCTTTCACCCATTGAAAATATCCAATTATTGTTCTTTTAAATTCTGTGTCAGAAAGTTTCACCAGACTTTCTGGCTTGAGGAAATCCATTGATACTGTGTCACTTTTTTTTTATGACTTCTTGCTTTGGCCTTGAATAGGGAGTAAGGTAGCCTGCTTCCTACATGATATTGCTGTGGTAGGGTTTTTTATGTCTGAGGTGATAGCAGGTTCTTGATCTGAAGCCATTGCTTCAGAAGAGGGTGGGACAGCTCTACCCTGCCTGTGTTTCTCTCAGTTTGATAGAGAAAAGCCCTGTGGAAGCAGTCTCCTCTGTCACACAACTAGGGTTGCCCAAGGTTTTGACCTAAAGGCAGTTGATGGACTGGACATGAGAAGACCTGATTAGAAAACCAAGAAGCCTTGGCCTTCCCTTCAAGAACTACCTACATCTGTCGCACTCCCTTCTGACTGAGCTATAGGGGTTCCTCCTGAGCCAGCCAAACAGCAGTTAACTCCCACAAAGTACCTCACTCAAGTTCTAGTGTTGCTCCTGGCACTTGTCAGGAGCAGCGTTCTGGGCATGGGCCAGTGGCATTGGGACTAGAGTTCTAGGTGCGAGCAGGCTACAACAGGACTGGAGTTCCAGGCTAAAACTCACTCAGATTTTGGCTTTCCTGCTCATCCCTATACGTCACTCCTTAGCAAGTGAATCAGCAGCTCCTTGGCGGGGGGGGGGGGCAGGGGGCGTGTGTCATCAGCAAGCTGCTCCCCTGAGCATGCATGACATCAGTGAGCAGCTCCTGGAGTGTGTCTGGCATCTCCAATGCACTCCTGGCATCAGCAGGCAGCCTCACATCATGATAGTTGCTTCTGACTTCTCTCATTCAAACTCCAACTGTCCGTCTGCACTGCTGGTCCATCTGCACTATTGGTCCATCTGTGCTGCTGGTTATCTGCGTTGCTGGTTTGTCTGCTAATTCATACTTCTGAATATGGTGTTGGAGAAGAGTATTGGCAGTATGGACTGTTAAAGAAACAAATAAATCTGTTTTGGAGAAGATACAATTGGTGTGCTCCATAGAAGCAGGGATGGTGAAATGTTAACTTTCAGATTTTGGCCATATTATCAGGAGAAATGGTTTTTATTGTTGTTACATACCATCAAGTAGGAACTGATCAATATTTGGCTCTCAAGAAGGTCTTCATAGGCAGTAAGTTGCATGAGCAGAGATTGCCCATCTTTCATCCACAGAGCAATTGATGGATTTGAATCATTTGCCTTTGAATTGGCAGTGCAATGTCTTACCACTAAGACACCAAGACCTCTTACTGGCAATGGTGAAAGGTTAGAGAAAGAGAGGAACACCTTTCACAATATTAACTGACATAGTGCCTGCCACTTGAGATAGAGAACATCAAAAACTGTACGGATAGTGCAGGACAATCAAGCAAGGTCCAAATCTATTGTTCAGGGGTCTCTTTTTATGGTAGTTGACTCAATGGCACATAATAATAATAATAATAATAATAATAATAATAATAATTACCTGATATTGTGCTAGGTACTGGGGACATGAAGGTAGATAAAATTAGGGAAAAACTTCAGTTCCACATGACTTACAGTTGGTATAGAAGAGATGTTTTATAGAAATTATGTTTTTTCAAATTGTGTATGTAAAATGGCAAATCAAGGCAAATAAAGCAAGAACAGATTATCAAAGAACCGATCACCAATGAATTCACCTACCTACATGGCAGTGGAGAGAATTTCTCAAAATTACACAAATCCATGCATATCTACAAATTAGACATTGAAAAAATTGCTTTTGGATTAAACTTCTAAAAACGTAAGAGAATTTTCTAGACTTGTTTGTCTTAAAATTTCTCCCTTTCAGTAAGTTCCAGAGCACACATCTGCAGCCACCCCCTAACCTTCTTTGCTTAAGCCACATGAGTTCTCAATAACTGATAGAAGGGCGACCCTATCTAAGAGAATCTGCCATCTCTGAAAGCCAGTTCTCCGGTGATGCACATCAAGAAAATTTCCATGGAAAAGAACACTGCTGCAGTGAAGTTCATTTTGTAAGTATCTTTAAATAAATAGATGAGAGTTAGGAAGTGATTCAAGAATCTATTTTCAGGTAATGCAATGTTCAAATTGCTCAAGATGAATTTGAGGAACTGATGACATCTCAGAAAAGTAGTGATAATGTCCCTCAGATGGCACGTGAGAAAACTGAATAATGGTCTTTTATCTTCAGACTTACTTCTGCTTCTGGAGAATACAGCTCAACTTCCCTCTCTCAATGGCAGTTTTAAATATGCTGAGAAACCAATATTCTTTTTTTTAAAATGTTCTGTTTATAGCGACTATTATATTTTTGCATCTAATTTAAATGAATATGACTAAATGAAGGAAACAGAATGGACAATTTATCAAGACTGGCATGACTGGATGAACAACCAGTATGACCAAAGCTTTGAACTGGATGGAATAATTTATCTTTTAGCTACTCTAGAAACATGATTGAATAGAATATATTTATGAAATGAAGAAAAAGGCATTCCTCTTGAATATTTAGATAAGTTTCACTTTAAGCATAAAAGCTAAGCTATTGCATAGAACACTGAAAGCCACCTTTGATTATTTACAGGAGATACCTATATTAATGTTGGATGTTGATGAAGACTTTAAAGACAAACATGAGAATGTAGTTGAAAATGCCATAGAATTTTTGTGTACTTTGTGATCTTGCTGAAGACTATAAGCTCCCAACCCTTTCCAAATACTTTGATTTTGTGTTCTTTGTATTTCTGTATCTTTACATGTCTTTTTAAAAATCCAGTTTTCTACCATTTTTTACTTCAAGAAAAGAATTAAGTTATTTTAGATTAAGCCTATGTAAAAGGTTGCTGTTAACTACTTAACTGGAAACTTTAATGTTACACAGCAAAAAGTGGGCCTATTAATAGTGAAATTTAAGAACTTCCTAGATAAAGAACCTGAAAGTTTAAACATTTTTTTCAAATTCTCCATTCCAGCCTAGTTTAGCTGAAGATAAGACTACATGATTAACAAGACTTGAAGATGAAACTAAGTGGTTAATACTTAATCACTTCATTGTTATTTATTGATGTATTTCTGACATATTCATAAAGTATAAAAGATAACTAGAAGTTTAAAAAAGTTTTTTTTTAATTCTAGAGTTTCAAGAAATATTTTTACACATATAATTTCATGCTGGTTATTTAAAATTATTAAAAATTACCAAATATTTTTATTTTAACACAGAATTCTGAAAGTGTTTATGCAGTTTTAAATATATCAACTTTATAAAATAGAGTTTAGCATGAATTAAATGCATTGCCACTTTAACATTTGTTGTATCATGTGATTTTACTATAATCTGGTAAGATACTATGTGTATTGGATACTGTACAAAAAGAAATAGGAAGTTTAAAAGTTTTAAGTTGAAAATTTCAGGAAAAAGTATTATTTTTAAGAAGATTGTATTATAGCCTAGATGTCAGTCTAGAGAATAAGGTGCACCCACCTGGCCCAGGCCATCGTGTTAGCAGTTACTTTCTATGCATCAGAGAGCTGGACAATGACTAAAGGTGACAGACGCATCACTGCCTTTAAGTTGTGGTGCTGGAGAAAAGTCTTGAACATACCATGAACTGCCATGAGAACAAACTGGTCTATCTTGTAGACAATAAAACCAAGATGCTACTCAGAGGCAAGGATTTTGAAATGCCATCGCACATATTTTGGGCATGTTGCCTGAGGGACCAGTCTTTGGAGAGGACATCATGCTTAGAAGGGTGAAGGGGTTGTGCAGGAGAAGAAGACCCTGGATGAGAGGGATTGTCACAGTAACTGGGGTAATGGGGGCAGGTATGTCAGAGACAGTGAGACTGACTCAGAATAGGACAGGATTCAGAGCTATTGTGCACTGGGTTGCTATGAGTCTCAGGTAACTTGACAGAACATAACAACAGCAAAGACTATGATGGCCTTGGATATGATTAGAACAATTAAAGCAAAGCCTATAAAGGGCCAAATTCCTCTGCATAAGAAAAAAAAGTTAAATAATAGTAATTCTAATTTGAGCACTGGCTCCTTCAAAATGGGGTCCCTAAGGTGCTACTCCCATAACCATATATATATATATATAGGTATGTCAGATGATATTTTTAGAAGCTCTAGTGTTGTAATGGTTAAGCACCTGTCTGCTAACCAAAATGTCAACAAGTGGGCCCATCAGCAGCTGCCTGAGAAGAAGACCTGACATTTTGCTATCAACATCACAGCCTAGGCATCTCTGTGGATAGTTCTCATCTATCACATAGGGTTCACTATCATTAGCTGAAATGCAGCCAGAATGAATAACTAGAGGTGAGTTTCTGGTGAAGCAAATTATTTGTGGGGCTTTAGAAAATTGATTCAACATAAAGTGGAAATATTTTGTTGTTTAAACTGTTCCCCCATATACTATGGAAATTTCAGATGTAGAAGATGAACTGAGAATTCAGAAGGATTAGATATATAGCAAGGAAGAGATACCCAAAAGTCCATTGATAGATTTCTTGTTATGTGCTGTCAAGTCAGTCCCAACTCATAGCTGAACCTCCAGTGGCTTTTCAGAGACAGTAAAGCACACAAGAGATTGTCCATTTGTTTCTTGAGAAGCAGCTGATGAATTTGCACTGTGTTATTGGGTTGACAGTGCAACTCTTTACCCATTAGGCCAAAAGAGCTCCTTGTAGATAGATTAAATAAAGTGTAAAGTATACTAGATGTCCTATCATCAACAAAAGGCAATTAAGCCACTTTTATTTGAATTATAGAGAAAAGATATCACAGAAGGCTAGCATGTATTAAGGATTCCCAGGGAAGTCATACTTCGTGCATATATTTTTACATCCATTTTACAGTTAAATTGAATGTAGATATTAGAAGTATATTTAGGTCACAGGCCATTGTATTTGCTATTACTTGCTATGCATCAGAATGCTGGACAATGACTAGGGATAGTAGAAGGAGAATTGATTTCTTTGGGCTGTGGTGTTGGAGAAGAGTATTGAATATACCACGGACTGCCAGGAGAACAAACAAGTTCACCCTGAAGAAGGTGAAGCCAGGCTGCTCCTAGGAGGCAAAGATTTTGAAATTTCATCTGACATAATTTGGACGTGTTGCATGTGGAACGTCATGCTTGGGAGGATGGAGGGACAGCACAGGAGAAGAAGAACCTTGATGAGATAGATTGATTCAGTGGCTGGGGTAATGGGGGAAGGTGTATCAGAGACAGTAAGACTGACATAGGATAAAGCAGGGTTTAGGGCTGTTGTACATAGGGTCACTATGAATCACAGGTGACTTGATGGCACATAACAACAATAAGTAATGTTAACAGGTATTCCTTGTATGTGTATAGATATTTTTCTATCACTCATAAGATCGTATTTCAGGGTGGAACTCGAAATGGAAATTAGGAAGCCAACAGTTTGGAAGAAGTTCATATTTGTTCCCATTCCCAAGAAAGGCAATCTAACCGAATGTGGAAACTATTGAACAATACCATTGGTATCACATGCAAGCAAACTGCTGCTGAAGATCATTCAAAAATGTCTGAAACAGTACATAGATAGGGAATTTCCAGAAGTTCAAGAAGGATTTAGAAGAGGCCATGGCACCAGGCATATCCATCTGATGTCAGCAGTGGATTCTGACTGAAAGTAAGTAATACCAGAAAAATGTCTATTTGTGCTTTGTTGACTATGCAAAGACATTTGACTGTGTGGATCCTAACAACTTGTGGCTGACATTGAGAAGAATGGGAATCCCAGAGCACTTGATTGTGCTATGTGAAACTTATACCTGGACCAGGAGGCTGTTGTTAGAACATAGAAGGGAAGCACTGCTTGGTTTGGAATTGGGAAGGAAGGACACCAGGGTTGTATTATCTCTCCATTCCTATTCAATCTGTATACTGAGAAAATTATCCAAGAAGGTGGACTCTGTGAGGACGAGTGTGGTATCAGGATGGGAGGGAGGCTCATCAACAATCTGCATTGTGGAAATGACACAATCATACTTTGCTGAAAGTGAGGAAGATGCAAGAATGATGAGGCTTCTACATACTTTGGGCATGTTGCTAGGAGGTGCTATTCCTTGGAGATGGACACGATGCTGGGAAGGGTGGAGGGTTGACAAAGGGGAGGAAGACCCTCAGCCACGTGGATTGACATGGTTACTGCTGCAATAGGCTCTTGCGTTTCAGGAAGTGTGAGGATGGCACAGGATAGATTAGGGTTCAGATCTTTCGTTGATAGGGTCACTATGAGTTCGACTTGACTTCGACAGCACGTAACAACAACAATAATATGTAATGAAGATAAGAAAATAGAACAGACATTTGTAACCCTGAAACACAAGCTTAAGGACAACTATCACATGCTCATTTTGGTGGAGCAAAGAGAAAGAAGGAACACAAATCGTTGCTGACTTTATAGAACAGATGTTTGCCCACCTCCACTTTTTTTTTTTTATGAGTAGAATAAACTCCAGTTAGGTTAAGCCATTTTAGTGGAATTTCAATTGCAAGCAGCTGCTGACTCTTTTTTCAGCAATGAAACATTTGCTTAAAATCACTACATGCAGCATTGACCATGTGCAAACCCAGGCTATTGTGTAAGGAAAATGGTGGAAACAATTCAGAATAGTGACTTGTGCTCTTTCTTCTTTCCTATTTGAGCCAAGTCCTACAAGAGATGAATGAGCCTAGACTAGAATAGGATTGTCTGAAGCAGAGATGAGTTAGAAGAAACGCTTTCTGAGAGATGTGCTTCCTAATATGACATGGAGCGCAGGTTGAGTTAAACATTGAATTATGACTTGAAGTAGTTAATAGATTAAGTGCTTGTTTATTTCCAAACAAGCACAACTAGAAATAAGTAGCGTAAGGAAGTACAGTAGGTCTTTCTTAAACTTCTTATCGAGGAACTGTGGTGGCTTAGTGGTAGGAATTATGCTGTCAACCCAAAGACTCACAGTTCAAATTCACAGCTGTTTTATGGGAGAAAGTGAGTCCATCTCCTCCTAGGTTATTTCATACCTCTGAAAACCCACTAGAGGGTCAACTGAATTGGTTCTACCTCAATGGTACACAACAACAAAATTCTTGTATAAATATAAAAGGATGGCCAAAGGAACTATTCAACCCCCAAGGCACCACTTGGGTCCTTGGTCTATGAACTGTTGCAAAGTACAAATGTCTGCTTTAGCAAAAGTTAACCCATTTTAAATATATAAATAAATACCTTTAAGGCAACATATAAACTAGTGTTTGACTAGAGTACTTAGTGTTCATTATAGCTAGCGCATAGAATTAACACATAAAATGAATCATCATACTTATGCAAAGTATATTTTTCTCTTTTCTATTTATCATTAGAACTTAAATTTTGTTTGTTGAATCACTATGTTTCCTGCCTTTCCAGACCCTCTTGTAAATAACTAAAGCCCAGAGAAGTATGCAGAATCACTAAAAGGAACCTCCAGGGTTTTTTTTTAAATTAAGATTCTGCTGGTATAAAGATTTTATTCTTTCTCTTTTCTCTTCCTTATTTTATGCTTAAAATATAGATATGGTGTATGGATTTCTGTGAAAAAATGCAATGTCTGAGTTCCAGATAATATCATAAGTTGCCAGATCTGTTTCCTTATCTCCAGGTTTCCACAGAAGCAAAATAACAACTCAGTTTCTTAAAACCATTGCTTCAGAATTTCTTTTAACTGCAACCAAACTCATTTCCAACTTACACAAAGCATAAGTGACTCTTCCCATCATGTTTTTTGCTGTTGGTAGGTGCTCTCAAGTCAACTATGACTCAGAGTGTCCTAGTGAACAAGCGATTGAAACCAGGGAGCTCTGGTGGCCTAGTGGCAAGAAGCTGCACTGCAATCCCAGAGGTACGCAGTTCGAATCCACCACATGCTCTCTGAGAAGGAGGGGAAATATCCTCCTCTACTAGTCCGGTGTCTCTTTGGAAACGAAGGTGCGCCTGATACAGGTCATGGTCTTTTCAATCCCTTGTTATGCATCAGAGAGCTGGACAATGACTAGGGAGGACAGAAGGAGAATTGACACTTTGAGCTGTGGTGCTGGAGAAAAGTATTGAATGTACCATGGACTGCCAAGAAAACAAACAGATTCATCCTGGAAAGGGTTAAACCAGGCTACTCCTTGGAGGCAAAGATTCTGGGGCTTCGTCTGACATACTTTGGACATGTTGTAAGGAGAGACAGGTCTTTAGAGAGGGACATCATGCTGGGTAGAGTAGCGGGACAGTGCAGGAGGGGAAGACCCTCTATGAGGTGGATTGATTCAGTGACTGGGGTAATCGGGATGGGTATGTCAGAGGCAATGTGATTGGCGCAGGATAGAGCGGGGTTTAGGGCTGTTGTACATAGGGTCGCTATGAGTCGCAAACGCCTCGACGGCGCATAACAATAACAAAACAAAACTAGTCAGATCTGATTTGACAGTACACACACAAAGAAATAATAAAATTTTAAAAAAATTTTTAAAAAGAGATTGAAACTTCACTCATCCAGCACCATTCTCTCACTCTCCACTACGCTCAAGTCCACTATGTCAGCCTGTCTCATAAGGGTTTTTCTCTCTTTCACTGACCAAGCATGACGTCTTTTTCCAAGGACTGATGCTCCTAACAACATACATAAAGAATGTGCCATAATTAAAAGGCACAGCTTCTTTTTTGGCCATCTGTATTTACTGTCCACCCATCAGGCACATACACAGTACCTGAAAATATTATGACTTGGATCAGCTACCTCTCAGTCTTTAAATTGGCATTTTTTACTCTTTAACATTTTAAAAGGTCCCTGACATCGGGTTTGTTACACAGGTTAAATAAAGATTTCATGAATTTGGGAAAGAGGAAGAAGAGAACAATAAAGAAAGTTATAGTAATGAATGACTGAAAAAGGCAATTAACATCTGCCTTAATAGCAGACTAGATCTGAGGAAGACAAAGGAGGAACTCAAGACAAGGACAGTGACCCATGTGCAGGGGAAGTTCTTGCCGGGTTTCTCACCCACATGAGTTATGCCAGCTCTCTAGGTATACTACAGGGATAATAAATTTCAACATAACAAGGACAAATGGGAATCATTACTTTGGGGGATATTTATTCCAATTCACAGTAAAAAGTCAACTTTTGATGTGATTGGAAGATGCTTCTTATTGTACCAAGCATCATTGTTCAAATGAATTGGTTGAGATATGAGCAGTTACTAAGGCAGAGAAAAAAAACGAAGCACCAAGTCCCAAGAAATAGAAGAAAGAATGAGATAAAAATTTCTCCCCATACAGATTAAGGAAATAAAGAATTTAATAAGACAATTTGCCGGGATTCCACATGGGAAATTTAAGGTAGGCTCAATTAATAGCATCACGTGCCTGTCCTGGAAAATGTCTGGAAGAAAGAAATGATGCTAGTCATGTGCTGGAAACCCCATCAAAACAGCTACACCCAGAGCTCCTTCTGTAGAAAGGGAAAAAAAGTTTTAATTAAATTGTATTAATTGGTTTAGCAGATTCTGAAATAGAATAAAAGTCCTGCTCTACTTTTGGCCCTTCAATTCCATTTGTCCTTGACATAAGATGAAGAAATGAAGCAATAAAAAAAAAAATGCCCTCACAGAGGCTTTTATACTGTCCAAGGTAACAGACCAATCCCATCTCTGAGATGAACTTAAAATCCTATTGCCAACTTAGAGAAGTCAGAAACACAAGCAAGAAGAAAAGAAATTATGATTAAAAACCCTGCCTGCTTCCATAAAGCTCTGCAAAGCTGGGGTGGGGTTGGGAGTGGGAAAGGCAGGCATTCTTCTCATAATAGTGAGCACTTGTTAGAGAGAAAAGGAGAAGGTTGTGAAAGCATCAGGGTATAATGACCTTATTTCAGGTCATGAAACATAAGACTTCATACATAAGGGAACTGAGATTTGTCAAGGCATATATTTTAACAGTTTGATGTTATGACATGAAAAATACAATTTTTATTTCCCTTTAATATATTCTGTGCTTGTGGTGCAGTATTTTTATAAACCTTATTTAAATTAGTCTGATGATATTTTAAAAGACATGTAGTCCCTAGAGAAAGATGGTATGCTCATTAAAGAAGGTCAGTGAAAAAGTTGAAAACTTTGAATGAACTGGCTCAATACAGGGGCTGTAACAACAAGGTTTAAGTACAGCAAACATGATGAAGATGTTACATGTCTGGATGGTGTCTTGTTCTGTTGTACATCGGAGTCACCCTAAATCAAAGCCACCTAACAACTACAACAACAATCCTAACACATGCAACATTTCTTTGTGTCCATGTTTGTAGGAACTTTAACATAAAAAGTCACAACCACCAGAAATTATTTCATGAATGGCAAAAAATCTGTTTCACACAACAGATATTCTACAAAGAATGACTTCAATTTTCCTTTCTAGAAAAAGTGTACTTAAAACTCGATGCAGAAAAAAAGAAATATAATACGAGTTACCATGGAGGATACCCTTGATTTTAGCCAAAAGAATGAGAAGCGATCAGGAAAAGAGCATGTCAGGGATGTGTCCTGTCTTCTTATATTTTCAATCTAGATGCAGAGCAGATCATTCAGGAGGCTGGTCTTTATGAGGAGGATTGTGGCATCAGGATGGGAGGAAGACTCATCAACAACCTGCATTGTGCAGATGACACAACCCTGCTTGCTGAAACTGAGGAGGATGAGAAGTGCTTGGTACAGAAGGTCAAGGACTGTAATCTTCAATGTGGACTAAAGCTCAACATCAAGAAGACAAAGATTCTCACCACTGGGCCACTTGGCAGCACAATGATAGATGGAGAAGAGATTGAGGTTGTTAACAATTACAGCTTGCTCAGCTCCACAATCAACATTATTGGCATCAGCAGTCAGAAAATCAAAACACGAATTTTACTGGGAATATCTGCAGTCTGGGACCTCTCCAGAGTACTGAGAAGCAACAATGTCAGTCTAGAGATTAAGGTGCACCAGATCTAGGCCATGGTCTTCTCAATTACTTGCTATGTATCAGAAAGCTGAACAATGACTAAGGATGACAGAAGAATTAATGTTTTTCAGTTGTGGCATTGGAAGAGTCTTGAACTTTACCATGGACCGCCAAGAAAACAAAGATGTCTGTCTTGTAGAGGGTGATACGGAGTATCTTCTTGGAGGCTAAGATTTTGAATCTCTATCTCACACACTTTGGGCACATGGCCTGGGAGATCAGTCCTCCGAGAAGGACATCATGACTGGAAGGGTAGAGTGACAGTGGAGGAGAGGAAGGTCCCCAGAATAGATGGATTGATACAGTAACTGGGGCAATGGCGGTAGGTGTGTTGGAGTCAGTGAGCCTGGCTCACGCCAGGTCAGGCTTCAGAGCTGTTGTACATCGGGTCACTATGAGTCACAGGTGATTGGATGGCGCTTAACAACAAGAACAACAAGCACCACCACTGGGAGTGGGGGGATAAATGAACAGGTATCATTTGTAAATAAATGTTTATAATAATGACAATGAATCTTTACCTTTTGACTTTAATCTATTACAGAGCTCTAAAAGTGTTTGATTTCTTACTCTGACTTCTTGACATTCACACAGTAACCAAACCTACAGTGTTGGGTTTATTAAGGTTCAGTGACCTTTACATCACAGAACTGAACTGACCTATAGAGTTTCAAAGGCAGTAAATCTTTACAGACATGGAAGGCCACATCTTTATCCTACAGAGAAGCTGGTGGGTTTAAACTGCAAATTTTTCAGTTACTAGCCACACACTCAAACACTGCAACACCAGAGCTCCTGACTATTGCCTTGTGATGTATTTTTCCCATCGTGTGATAACTACTCAGAAGAAGCATTCTAAACGTTGATGGCTCGGGTAAAGAGTAAGAGTGCATATTTCCTATCTGTGCAATAGAACAAATTGTATTTCTATTAGGAAAAGGTAATGAAAGCATGCTTCAGAAACAGAAATTAAATCATGTTTCTTTTAAAAAAGCTGTATTAGCCTGTCTCTTGCCATCACAAAGTCTTACTGGTGCTGATTCAGGAATTGAAATCCAATGAGGATAGACATGAGAGTTGATTGTCTATAGGCCATAGAAGGGTAAGACTTAGCACTGAACTCAGAGCAGATGTTGGAATAAAGGCAGCTGTTCAGGGGCATACATCAGCAGGAAGGTGTCAATGATAAGGTAGAGGGAGAACATGCTAGAAGTTAGGATCACAGGTGAAAAGAAGTATTAATCTATGCATACAAAATTATCTTCTTTACCTACCCAGGTCTGCTCAGTTACAGAGTTCTTCTACTCCTTCTTGAGCACCTTTCTTTTCTGGTCCAGATGTACATGTGCACACATGTGCACACACCCACATGTGCATAGAGGTTTTTTTAGAAAGTTAAAGTTACTACTTTTAGAAAATTCTGACATGAAAATCTACATACTGTAGTGTGCTAGATATGCTAATTTGGAAGCAATTTCTTATCCCTTCCTAAAACTGCATGGCATATTGTGTGCAGTGTGTTGTACTGTAAACCAAAAGATTGGCAGTTCAAATCCACCTGCTGCTTTGCCGAAGAAAAAGGAGTAACCACCTTCCATTAAGCTTCAAAGCCTCAGAAATCCAATGAAGAGTTGATGAGTTGGTATTAACTCTGTGGCAGTGGTTTTGGGTTGGTTTCTCAGAACTTTCACATCTTCTCTTGCTGGTAGAGCTATTGTCAATTCAGTGGTCAGACTCAACTCATCACTATAGAGTCAGAACCAAGTCATAACTGGCCCACCAGTGGGTTTTTGAGATTATAAATTACATGGATTGACAGTGCAACAGGCCACCTCATAGACAAACATTTCCTTTGCCTCCTCTACCAGAGTCCATAGTTCTCTAAAATCTATTCTCAAGTGAGCCTCCTGGGATGTAGAGTGAAAGATCACTACTTCTCTTTGAGAGTCTACACCAAGCAGCTTCTTCAGATAATATCACATAGCCAGCAAGACCCTTTTAGACCACCATCCCTTACTGTCTGGGAAAGAGAATTCTTCAGAATCAGTCTCATTTTATTCCTTCATGAAGGGGGAAGGAGCAAACCTTTGCAGGATGGTGAAAATTTCCTGCAGATGTATTTTTGGAAATTATTTATAAATAGGTGTCTAGTACTAGGATGAATTCTCTACCTTCAGTCAATTAGAGAACAGAGGATAAGAAGTCCAATACTGGCATATCTACCATGAGCCATCATCACACCTGTGAACTTGTGTTCATATTCCAAGCTATGTAGCAAGGACAACATCACAATCAGAATTCTCGCAAACATTAT
>NW_006399884.1:3757995-3762539 GCF_000299155.1 Elephantulus edwardii | reverse complement strand
TGGGAGTGTCAGAGACAGTGTGATTTGCACAGGACAGAGCGGAGTTTAGGGCTGTTGTACATAGGGTCTCTATGAGTCGCAGGTGACTCGATGGCACATAACAACAACAACAACAACAATATAGTACCAAGGAAGCTCTGGAATTCTAGTGGATAAGAAGTTGGTGCTGCCAACTCAAAGGCAAATGGTTCAAAGCTAGCAGTTTCTCTAAAGAAGAGAGATGAGTAATATCCTCTCATGTGACTCTGACAACCCATTAGAGAGTCAGCTATGAGTCAGTTCAACAGCAATGTTGCCTGGTTGAATCCAGTACAACCTGGGTTTGATCACTCCTGACCATATAAACTTAATATTTTTATTTAGGGTTTGAAATATCCAAAAAGTGATGTAATATGGAAGCTTAACTTCAGAATGAACTGTTCTTTGAGTAGATCAAGCTGCCACTTATCTTCCTCTAGAAATTCTTACCTGGGATCCCTGATTTCTACTGAGATGATCTTGGAGAAAATTCAGTGACCAGAGAAATCCCTGAAATTCCATGCCAAATGAGCGCAAAACATTTGCAAAGGAGTAAGGGGCTGAAACTTGCTAAAACAAGCAACCGAAGTATTCATGGTTCAGCTCTATCTTTTGTTGATTAGTTTCCTTTCTCCTCAAATTTCTTTTCCAAAAAGTTGTCATTACTTCTCCCACTGCCATTCTTCTCCCATTCAATTCTGTCTACTCCACAACACGTATTTATTAATTCTTCATAGCATCTACATAATGTAGGTTGTTGATGACTCTCCCTCCAATCCTGACACCACATTCCTCCTCATAAAGCCCTGCTTCCCGAATGATTTGTTCTGCATACAGATTGAACAGATATGGGGAGACAGGATGCATCCCTAACACACTCCTTTCCTGGTTTTGAACCATACAGTGTTTCTCTCCTCTGTTCTGAAGACTGCTTCCTGGTGCCAGTACGGGTTTCTTATAAACACAGTCAAGTGTTCTTGGATTCACACTTTCCTCAAAGTTAGCCACAATTTGTTGTGATCCACACAGTCAAATGACTTTGCACAGTCAACGAAATACAGACATTCCTCTGGTGCTCTTTGGTTTTTGACAAGATACATCTGACATTGACAATAATGTTTCTAGTGCTACGACCTCTTCTAAATCCAGCTTGTATTTCTGGTATTTCTCTGTTAATGTACTGTTCCAGTCATTTCTGGATGATCTTCAGCATAATTTTGCTATTGTGTGATATTAGTGATATTGTACAATAATTTTAATACTCTGTTGGGTAACCTTTTCTTTGGAATGGGAATAAATACGGATCTCTTCCAGTCAGTTGCCAACTAATTGTCCCCCAGATTTCTTGGCACAACTTGGTGAGCACATCCAGGGCAGCATCCATTTGTTGAAATACATCAATATGTTATGCAGATGACACAACTTTGCATGCTGAAACTGAAGAAGACCTGAAGTGCTTGCCGCAGAAGGTCAAGGACTATGGTCTTCAATATCTGTTGAAGCTTAACATCAAGAAGACAAAGATTTAAAAAAAAAAAAAGAAGAAGAAGACAAAGAAGATTCTCACCCCTGGGCCAATTGACAGCACCATGATAAATGGAGATGACATTGAGAATATTAACAATTTCAGCTTGCTTGGCTCTTGGCACCAACAGTCAGGAAATCAAAAGACAAATTGCACTGGGAAAATCTACTGTTAGGGACCTCTCCAGAGTACTGAAAAGCAACAATGTCAGTCTAGAAACTAAGGTGTGCCTAATCCAGGTCATTGTCTTTACAATTAGTTACTTGCTATGCATCAGAGGATAATGACTAAGGATGACAGAAGAAGAATTGATGTTTTCAAATTTTGGTGCTGGAGAAGAGTCTTGAACACACCATGAACTGCCAAGAAAACAAATAAGTCTGTCTTGGAGATGGTGAAACCAAGTTTCTCCTTGGAGTATAGGATTTTGAAGCTCCACCTCACGTTCTTTGGACACATGGCCAGGAGACATTGGTCCTTGGAGAAGAATATCATGCTTGGAAGAGTGGAGGGACAGTGCAGGAGAGGAAGACTCCAGATGATATGGAGTAATATAGTCACTAGAGCAATGAGAGTTGATGTGTCAGAATTAGTGATACTGGCTCACGACAGGGCTGGGTTCAGAATTGCTGTATATAGGGTCACTATGGGTCACAGGTGACTTGATGGCACATAAAAACAACAACAAAAACCCACCCATTCTTTATTTCTTCATTCAATAAATATTTACTAAAGATATATTAGACTAGTAAGAATTAAGGCACTGTACTGAAAAGAAAACAAGATTTATTTATTCAAGGAGGTGACATTCTAGTGAAAGAAGATATTCAAATACTGCTAATGCTGTTCATTCCTGTCATGTCGTCTCCCAATTCATGGAGAGTCCATGTGTAACGAAGAATTTTTTGAAGTATTTATTGTGGAGTGAAAGAGGTATAATCTTCATGGAAACTGATGACCAGAACTTTTTATTCAGAGCCTAAAGTGGGTTTGAGCAGCCAACTTTTCAAGCCAATTTCAAATACCCTGTGCAAGCCAGGCACCAATGAGAAGATAGAAAACAAACGAATAAACAGTCTAATTTTGGATTGTGATAAATGAAGAAAATAAATAGTTGATGAATTTAAAAAAATAGTTAGAGGCTCCTTCACATGAGATGGTTAGGTCAGGCCTCACCTCTCTGAGGTAACATTTTCTCAGTTAACACGAGGATGATGAGAACCATCTAGCTTTGAGAAAGATAAGAGAAACCCTATTTAAGAGAATAGTAAATATCAAGCCCAAAAGGCTTGAGGAGATACAGAATTTAGTATATTTAGGGAACAAATAAAGATAAATACGGCTAGGATACAGCAAGTGACAGGAGTGGTACTAGGTAAAACTGGAAAATATGTGAAGTTCAGATCATCTAGGATATTGTAGGTCTTAAGAACCTGTTAAGAGGTTTTCAACAGAGAAGTGATAATAATTTACAGATTTAGAAAGTCATCCTAGTTAGCGGGGAAATCAATTTGAGAGGAGAGAGAGAGAGAGAGTAAAGGTGATAAGAGTACTTTGGATACATAGAAACTAAGAAAAAGCCAAGAATCAAGTGTCTAAGGCTTGAAAAGCATAATGATGTTACTTTTTAAAATTAAGGAGACATGAAATACATAGCATTTGGAGGAGTAAAGTTAAAGTCATTGCCCTAGAGCCAGAGCGAACCTATAGCTGACCCTCTCATGGGTTTTCAGAGAAGAATTTTGTTGTTATTATTTGCTGTAGAGTCAATTACAACTCATATCAACTCTATAAACAGATCTGAACCTTGTCTATATTGAGTCATTCTCATGATGCTTGAACCCCTTGTTACAGTCACTGTGACAATCCATCTCCTTGAGGGTCTTCTTCACTTTCTCTGACCCTCACCTTTTCCAGCATGATGTTTTTTCCAAGGACAGGTCCCTTCTGACATTACTCTCAAAGTATGTGAGATGAAGCTTCACCATTCTTGCTTCTAAAGAGCATCCTGGCCGTCCTTTGTCCAAGACAGACTTGTTTGTAATTTTGGCAGTCCATGAGGTAATCAGTACTCTTTGCCAAAACCACAATTCAAACTCATTGAGTCTTCTGTCATCCTTATTCATTGTCTAATTCTCAGATACATAGGAAGCAGATGGACTTGGATCAGGCTCTTTAGTCTTTAAAATGACATTGTTGCTCTTTAGAGGAATAGGGCAGAACAAAACAAGTAACTTCTAAAATTTAATTAAGATGTAAGTTAGGTGCTAAGAAATGCAAGATTATGCTTAGAGGTAAAACTGGGAGTTGAGTTCTGTCTTCTTTTATAATTTTAAAATTTTATATTATTATTTTTTTTGTGTGTGTACTGTCAAATCGGATCTGACTTGTACTGGAAGAGATTGTCCCTTCTTCTCCAGCACAGCATCTGGTGAATTTGAACAGTGCACCTCTGGAATTGCAGTGCATCTTCTTGCCACTAGGCTACCATAGCTCCCTTGAGCTCTTTCTTCTAAGGGCCTGGCTGTAGTACCATGGAAAGAAGAGGAACCAGAGGACTAAGGACAGAGGATTATAGATCAAATACATTTTTTAAAAAACCCACAAATTGCTTTGCATATTCCAATAAATAAATAACTACTATCTATTACTGGGACCTCTGGTGGCCTAGTGGCAAGAAGTTGTGCTGCAATCCCAAAGGCCACCAGCTGCTCTGCAGGAAAAGAATGGGCAATCTTCTCCTGTGTGATTAACTGCTTCTTAAAACCTTCCAGAGGGCAAGTTATGGATTGGTCTGACTCTACAGTACACAACAACAACAACCTCAACTATGTATTGGATTTTTAAAGATGTTGTTGTTGTTGTTATGTGCCGTCGAGTCGCCTGCGACTCATAGCGACCCTATGTACAACAGTCCTAAACTCCGCTCTGTCCTGTGCCAATCGCACTGTCTCTGACACTCCCATCCCAATTATCCCAGTCACTGAATCAATCCACCTTA
>NW_006399884.1:3751433-3757895 GCF_000299155.1 Elephantulus edwardii | reverse complement strand
CAGAATCCTTGCCTCCAAGGAGTAGCCTGGTTTAACCCTCTCCAGGATGAATCTGTTTGTTTTCTTGGCAGTCCATGGCACATTCAATACTCCTCCAGCACCACAGCTCAAAGGCATCAATTCTCCTTCTATCTTCCCTAGTCATTGTCCAACTCTCTGGTACATAACAAGTGATTGCAAAGACCACGGCCTGTGTCAGATGCACCTTAGTCTCCAGAGAGACACCGTTGCTCTTGAGTACTTTGGAGAGGTCCCTAGCAACAGACTTTCTCATTGCGATATGTTTTTTTATTTCCTGGCTGCTGGTGCCAAGAATGTTGACTGCGGAGCCGAGCAAACAGAAGCTGTGAACAATCTCAATCTCTTCGCCATCCATCCTGATGCTACCATTGGTCCAGTGGTGAGAATCTTTGTCTTCTTGACATTGAGCCTCAGTACGTACTGAAGGCTTCAGTCCTTGACCCTCTGTAGCAAGTGCATGAGGTCTTCCTCATGTTCTCCTTTGGATCATAAAATAGGAGAATAAAGAGCAGGTATTTGTTTCTCTTTTTACTTTATTTCCCAAATCCAAAGAATTAAACTGTATCTTGTTCGGTTTTTTCTTTCTTTCTTTCTTTTTTTTGTGGGGGGCAGTACTGTTGTAAAACTAGTAGAAACTTTTATGTGGTTGAATCAGGGGAGGGGGGAATCAAAGAGACTCTGTAAAAATATTCATCCCAACCCTAAAGTCAAGTATGCAACAATTTGTATGAGGAATTTAGACTTTTTGAGAGACTAAGAATCTATTATGGAAGAAAATGTCATATGACAAGTAGCTAGACAATGAGAACAAAAGATAAACCAAATGTTATTTAGCTATCTTTCTGAGATTTTTCTAACTAAAAAAAAAAATACAATTACAAATAATTATATAGGAGGGAGCTCTGGTGGCATAGTGGTAAGAAATCAAGCTGCCAAATCCAAAGGCAAGTGGTTTGAATTCCACCAGCTGGTTTCAGGGAGAAAGATGGCCAATGTCCTTCAAGTGATCTGCAGCTTCTGAAAACCTGCTGAAGAATTAGCTGGGTTGGTTCCAATTTCACAGGACATAACAGCAAAACAACACTAATGACACTAAATAATAAATGCAGTATATAGAATATTAACAAAATGGCAACCAGAGACAAACTTTAATATTGGTTATTTTCAAACCTGAAAGTATGAAAAAGTATTAAACTCACAAATTTAGGAAAAAACCCCATGCTGTGAAAAACATATTTAAGATAAATAGAAATGATTGTTTTTCCGTTTAAACCCCATTTTTTCCAAAGCTTCTAAATAAGTTTATAGCATATTCAGGTTACAACAAACCATACTTAAAACCGTCCATTTTTAGGGGAAGGTATGGGTACATTTTATTCTTATAATTTGTACTTATATTAATATGCTCAGTAACACTCTCTTGATTAATTATTTGACTAAGCAAAACTCATATCAATTAAAGGGAGCTCTGGGGGGTGGGGTGGTAAAGATGGTAGGGAGTTGTACACCTAACCCAAAGACCATAACTCTCTGAAGGTTCAAATTCACTAGCAGCTCTGTGGGAGAATGGCAGGCAATGTTCTCCCATGGTTTTAGAGTTTGGATGATGCATGCATACATATTTGGATATGCCTGCTGTTGCTGGCTACCCTCTAGTAGATTTGTAGTTCATAGTCACTCCAGGGAACATAGCAGATCTGTGCCCCGAGTGTCTTAGCGGTAAAAAACTGCACTGCCAACACAAAGACAAGTGGTTTTAAACTACTTGTTGCTCCACAAGGAGAAAGATGGGCAATCTCATTTCGTGTGATTTACTGCCTCTGAGACCCGGCTGGAGAGACAGCTCTAAGTCAGTTCCAACTCATCCATAACAACAACAACAATCTTATGGGAGTAGATTTTCAGGTCTTACTCAAACCTGTGATTTTTTTAGGAAATTTAAGCTCTGTTTCTTTGGGACAGGACCAGTGGCTTGAGTTTCACCATTTAGGGCCTCTTTGTATTTGTGTACAATTTGGCAAGTAAATATTTTGCCAAATTTCATCCTTATTAGAACCGCTTCTCGTTATTAATATTTCAGCTCAGGGAATTCTCAGGATCAAAATGATGAAAGCACAATTTATCACGGCTTAAAGAACAATTACAGCGCACTTTTTCTCACATCCAACTGTGACTAATTCTCACATATATTGCAGAAATATGAATAATGTCTCTATGCAATTCATGCAAGGCACAGAAAATAGGTAGCATTATTTCTGTCCTAATGACAGATTTTGAGGTTGAGGTGACTCACGAGCAGCTAAGCAGCCAGTCAGAAGGAGACGCAGAAATAGAACGGAAACGCCTCCGTTCCCACCCCCATGCTCCAACCTGGAGCTCAGCTTCCTCACCGAGATGGGAGCGTGATGTGCTGGAGAGTGAGAGAGTGAGTGAGCGAGCGAACGGGGGCGCTTCCTGCAACTTAATGAGCTGCTGCGGGGTTGACAGGCTGAGATGTCCCTGATGGTCACCCGTGAGAACAGCTCACTCTCAGGATCCTTGATGCACGCAGACATGAAAGGCAACTTGGAACAGCAGGCTCCTTATATCCTAGCTCGTTTTCTTTTTATGAGGACATTTCGTTTGCCTTGACCTGAGCAATTTAAAAAATAAAAAAATCACCATTAAGTGCCTGATCGACTTAATTTTTAAATTCAGTGGATACAATGCTATTTTGTATAGCTCATGTGCATGCCCCAGGTCGCTTTAAATGTATTTTATTAAATAGTATTGTTCATTCTTTAATGTTTTATCAGAGTACTAAAACATGAATCCATAACAGACCATATATCCCTTTCTATAAAGAAAAAAAAACCACAAAAGGAGTATATAGCAGGTGATTCTGACTTAGAAACAAATTATTCTTAGAGTTCTTAAGTCTTCAAATGCGTAGAGAGCTTCCTGTTATTTTTAAAAATGTGTTTCTTAGTATTAATAATTGTCCTGTACCTCCAAACAAAATGGCCTTGAGTGGACAAATGAGAAATTACCTCTATAGCAGGCTTGATAGAGTAAAATCTCCTTTCCCCCCCACTTTCCAATCCAAATAATCCTGTTATCCAATGCAAATACTAGTTTCCAGTAACCAAAGTTATTCCTTTTCCCACACCTTTAGAACTGGAGTCATGCAAATTTCTCTAACTCACTGAGGCTGCTTTCATAATTCCAGTGAGAAAGAGAAAATTTTAAAACTGTTTTCTTTGTGTCCAAGTACTTTGCCACAGTCCTGAAGCTTATACCGCTCTATACCTTACAACAGGGAAAAGACAAGTCATCAAAACCTTTGCTTAATTCAGTGAAAATCTTATATAATTATCACTGTCCACACCACATCCACTCTATTATTTAATCAACTCACATCATGAAAGTCTAGAGACTTAAGGTGTGCCTGACCCAGGCCATAATATTTGAGATTACTTGCTATGCATCAGAGAGCTGGACCGTGAATAAGGATGACAGAAGGAGAATTGATGCCTTTGAGTTGTGGTGCTGGAGAAGTTTATTAAACACATCATGGACTGCCAAGAGAACAAACAGGTCTGTTCTAGAGAGGGTAGAACTAAGCTGCTCCTTAGAGGCAAGGCATTTGAAGCTCCGTCTCACATATGCTGGGCATGTTGCCAAGGGACCAGTCCTTGGAGAAGGGTAGAGAGACAATGCAGGAGAAGGAAATCCTGGATCAGATGGATTGACTGTGACTAGGGTAATAGGGGCAGGAGTGTCAGAGGCAGTGAGATTGGCTCAGGATAGGACAGAGTTCAGCGCTGCTGTGCCTTGGGTTGCTGTGAGTCACAGGAGACTCGGTGGCACATAATAACATGACCTTCTAAGGAGCCCTGGTGGTACTAGGATGCCAACCCAAGGATTGGTGATTCGAAGCCACAAGACACTCCTCAAGGGAGAAAGATGGGCATTCTCCTCCTGTGAGGATTTACATTCTCAGAAGCCTGTTGTTGAAGGTTTCCAGGGATTGAAATTGCTTTGGATTGGTTTTGGTATGGTCTTACACTAGTGTTTTCACTTGTTTGATTTCCTTAACTTCATTATTAGTATCTGTTCATAGATTTGGTATCATCTATTTCAGTAAAAAGAAAAAAAAAATCCCTCAAAATCATTGCTGTTAAGTCAGAGGCAACTCATAACTGACTTTTAAGTGAATTTCTAGAGATTGCAAATCATATGAGAGATTACCCAGCTTTCTTCCTTGGAGCAATTGGTAGGTTCGAACCACCTGCCTTTGGGTTGGCAGCATAACTTCTTACTCAGTAGGCCATCAGAGGAGCTCCTTACTTCTCCAAGAGCTGTTTTAAACTCCAAGAGCTGTTTTATGGTACCTGGTGTCTAATCGTTCTATACTTTCTTATAAAGCAAACATATACAAAGCAATAAAGCTTTTGAGATTTTTTCTCAGACATGAAAAGAACACCATGAACAAAAAAACACTTCACAAACAGAATAAAGACCAGACAAGTAAATTCATGTTTGGCTTTTAAGAACAGCCTGGGTCTCAGAGGATGATGTGAGCCAAAACAGAAGGTTCTTGTGGTGAGACAGCTGATATTGTGAGGCTGGAAAAATCTCTCCACTCCTTCCTGTGGGCACCTGAATTCCACAGCCTTGCAGATGGCAAGAACCACCAAATAACTATCCCTTAGAGTTTCTCTGCTGGCCAGAGGCCTTGCACATGGCATGCAGTTCTGTAGGCAATGATTTCAGTTCCTTTAGGAAACTCAGATAAAATGGGGGAGGGGGATATTTTCCTGCTTATCCTGGACTACATCCCATGAAAATCAGCCAGCACATTTAAGAAAATGTTCCTAGGGAGCCTTGGTAACACGTGGTGTTATTTCAGTGTAACACAGCAGGCAGGAGGGTGGATGGCCCACAGTGGCTTCTGCGTGCTATATATTAGGTGTGTACAGAGAACTAGCTCAGAGAACACATGATTCCTTATCCTCCTCGCTGAGCCAATGGAAAAATAGTATTTAGCTCTTGGTTCCATTTTCAAATCCCTGTATCCACACCATTTGACAGTAATTTACTCTTTTCTGGAAGCTCTGAGTACACTGTGAATCCTGAAAAAAAAGTTACTATTTTAATTATTTAATGGTACACGTTAGTCATATATTACATATACAAATTATTTGTGTTTTTGTGTCAGTTGTTGTCAAGTTGACTACAGCTTGTAACAACAGAAAGGGACCTTGTCCTAACCTATGACATTCTCACCATCTCTGCCAAGTTCAAGACCATTGTTACAGTCACTGTGCCTATCCAACTCCTAGAAAGTTGTTCTCTTTTTCTGACCGTCCATCTTTCCCAGCAAAAGGTCTTTTTTCAATGAGAACATGCTTAAATTATATGAGACTCGAGTTTCCCCATCCTTGCCTCTAAGATGCACCAGGTTGGTTGCACGTCCTCCAAGACAGATCTGTTCATTCTTTTGACAGTCCATGACATTCAATAATCTTTGCCAACACCTCAGCTCAAAGGCATTGATTCTATTTCTGCCATTCTTATTCATTGTCCAACTTTCAGATGTATAGGAAATAATTGAAAATACCATAGCTTGGACCAAGCAAAGTTTATCCTTTAAGCAGACACTTTGGAGGTGTTCTTGCCATCATATTTTCCCAATGCACATCTTTTGTGCAGGTGTTGACTTTTGATCCAAGAAAAATGAATTATTGACAATTTTAATCTTTTCTCCATCTATCATGGTGTTGCTTAGCTGAAAGATTGGCAGTGTGAACTCCCCTGTCGTTCTGCAGGGGAAAGAGTACATTCTACTTCTGTATAGTTACAATCTCAGAACTGTGTAGGTCAATTCGACTCTGTCCTCCAGGCCTGTCACGAGATGTAATTTTGAATCCAGTTGATTACAGTGAGATATACATTATATTTCTCACATATGCACTATTGTTTTTAGATGACTTAAAATCAACTCTGGCTCATGTTATATATTACAATTATGATTAAGATGAGACTTGGTCAAACCTGCTCAGTCTGAGGTAAATCAAATGCAGAACACATATTCTTTTTTTTGGGGGGGGTTCTTCTTTCTTTCTTTTTTGCCTTTTTTTTTTTCCCTTCTTCCCCATTTGTTTTTTTTCCCCCCCCGCCCGAATGTCTGTTTTAATTGTCCAATTGCCACAGTGCTTGTCAATGCCAGTTCTGATTAATTTCCTTTGTCAGTGTGTCCTTTGCCATTCCCTATCACTCCTCCCTGAGAGAGACCTCACCCTTATTCATAAGGAAAAGGGGATGGCATATTCTCTTAGCTACTTCCTGCGGAAAAGGGACACTCTGGGTTTCAGGGGGAAGATCTTCTCTCACTACTCTAAAGGGCCCCTTTGGCAGTAGGAAACACATAGACTATTATGGAGATTGATTTTGGAATTT
>NW_006399884.1:3720584-3744283 GCF_000299155.1 Elephantulus edwardii | reverse complement strand
GACAAATCTATTTGTTTTCCTAGCAGTCCATGGTATTCTCAGTACTCTTCTCCAGCACCACAGCTCAAAGGCATCAGTTCTCCTTCTATCCTCCTTGGTAATTGTTGACCTTGAGAAGTTCATTATTCAATGACAGACAGTGACAGGCAAAGGAGCTCTGGTGGTATAGTCTGTAGGGAGTTGCACTGCTAATCCAAAAGTAGTGCCTCTCTTGCATTTTGAATTTACTAGCGGTTTCATAGGATAAAGATGGGAAATTTCTCCCTGTGCAATTTGCAACACCTGAAAACTTACTGAAGGATCAGGTATGAGTTTTTTTACAAAAAACATGAAAACTTCACTAACATTTCTATAATATTTTTAAAAGGAAAAGTGTCCTTTTGGTATGGGCGGACAGTTTGAGGTGAGCTTTCTTTTCAAGTTTAAATCCTTTAACAGTTGTTGTTTGCCTTCCCATCCTACCATCTATAACTGAACAGTGCTCCTTTTTATAGACGTAATAACAAGATCCTCTGACCATGTATCAAAGATGACCATTTTTTTTAAAAAAAGGGAAAATTTTAAACACCAACTGAATTTCTGCTAGGTTTGCTCTGAATCATAGACTTTATTCCCCCTTCCCCTGGCCTTTACATAATATGCTAAATTAAAGTGTTTTCACCTGAGATGTTCAGATCCGGAAAGCCAGCATTCAGATAATGCAGGCATCACAAGACTCAACAACACACCCTCAATGTGTGTCAGCACCTCCAGGTGTTTTTTAACCTCTAGCCCTGCTAAAAGCTTTCAGGTGCCAAGCTAGTGACTCTCATGTGGCTTTTTAAAGAACAGCCATCTTGAAAGAGCATGTTCCACAATGACCACGTGCCTCACCTGGAGATGGCCATCACTAAAGTCATGTGCATGTCTTTCTAAAATTTCCTGAACCATGTATTCTTGTGGCTGTCTTGATTATCTGCATAAACTTCCTAAAAGACCTAGAAAGTACTTCCGGTGGGAGCCATATGGAGAGAGCAAAATGCACGTGTGCTTAATTTTCCTAATTCTTACCACATGGGCCAATCCCAGATGGTCCCCTTCCTCTCCCATGAAAAATTCTGACCATCTTTTCCTCTTGATAGTTTTGTTTTTGTTGTTGTTATATGCCTTCAGGTCAGCTGGAACTCATAGCGACCCTGTGAACAACAAATCTCTACCCTGACCTGTGCCTTCCTCACCGTCTCTGACACATTTGAACTTATTGTCCCCCAAGACTGTGTCAATTTATCTCGTTGAAGGTGTTCCTGTCTTTTGCTGACCCTCCACCTTCCCAAGCATAATGTCCTTCCCAAGGACTGTTCCTCCTAACAACCTGTCTAAAGTACTTGAAATGAAGTATCACCGTGCTTGATGCTACACCCTGCTAAATTTTCATAGTGAAGACCATGTCTTGATAAGACACATCTTAGTCTTTAAAGCAAAATCATTGCTCCTCAGTAATCCGGAGAGATCACTGCCAGCAGTGTTTGATTTCTTGACTGCTGGTATCTAGTGTGTTGAATCAACTTCAATCTTTTCTGTATTATGATGTTCCCTATTGGCCCAGTGGTGATGATTTTAATTTTCTTGATATTGAGAGATAATAATGTAGGAGGCTACAGTCTTTGATCTTCTGCAGCAAGTGCTTCAAGTCCTTCTCATTTTCAGTGGGGCAAGTTGCATCATCTGTATAATGCTGGTCATTAATGAGCCTCCCATCAATCCTGATACCATGTTGTTCATCATAAACTTCAACTTCTCAAGTTGATTTGCTCAACAGTGATTGAACAGGTATAGAGAAACACACTTTGTATAGAGAATGCGTATTAAGAAGCTGATGGGTTTGAACCATGTGCTTCAAGATTAGCAATGCAACTTATTATCATTGTGTTACCAGAGCTACACATACCTGCAAAGAAAACTATAAGATAAAAATTTGGAAATATTATCTCTAAAGAAGATGAATAGACCATATATCCACTTCTGCCAAAGGATCTACATTGATATCCACTCACATTCCCTCACTGGTGTCAAGTTGGAACCTATAGCTGGATTGTTGTTGTTTGTTGTTATGTACCATAGACTCAGAATCAACCTATAGCTGACTCTCTAGTGGCTTTTCAGGGGCAGTTAATTGCGTGGAAGGAGACTGCCCATCTTTCTCTGTCAGAGCTGCTGGTGGCCTTGAACCACATGCCTTTGGGATTGCAGCGCAGCTTCTTGCCAGTAGGCCTCCAGAGCTCTTTAAAATAAGTATATACCTATTAAAAAGTCAAAGTGGCAAACATTTGAAAGATAATGGATAAGTGCTGGTTTTTTTTCTTTGTTTGTTTTTTCTTCTAATAAATGTTATTTATTCCTTGGCTCCATTTGACTTCTGTATTTTTTTAAAATTATTAAATTTTATTAATTTTAATGAACATTTACAGAGATTTTGGGTTTTTATTCATTCATTGTTGCACTATTTTCTCTACCCTCCTCCGCAGTTAGTTCTTCTTTTTTTTCCCCTCCTTGAAAGTCTGTTTTAATTGTCCAATTGCCACAGTGCTTGTCAAAGCCAGTTCTGATTAATCTCCTGTGTCAGTGTGTCCTTTGCCATTCCCTCCCTGAGAAAGACTTCCTCCTGATTCATAAGGAAAAGGGGATGGTGTATTCTCTTAGCTACTTCCTGCTGAAAAGGGACGCTGTAGGTTTCAGGGGGAATAAGTGCAGTTTTAAAAAAATGAATATGCCAAAGGGATTCTATTGTAATCTTGCCTACTCTAAGAAATGGAATTTTATATTTGACATATGCAGAGAGTTAACATTTAACATATCAGCAGGGTCAGAAAAGTGCATGCAGAGGGAACAGCCTGTGTAGAGGTAGAGAAGGAATTTGACAGATTAGGACTTGAAAGAAGGTAGCATGGCTAGGGAACAGTAATGGGGAGATAACCTGAAAAGTGGTCACTTAGAGATTTCTCACCTTGGAGGTCATATTGGTAATTGTGATTTTGCCTTAAGAGCTATTAGAAGTTAGGGATATCATGGTAATATTAATGCTTTAAGAAGATAACTTCTGTCATTTGTTGCAAATTATTGGGATGTTTTAGTATAGTTTTATCATAGTCTAGGTAGAGGCAAACATTTCATCCAGTCTTTTAGGAAAAAGGGATTCTTCTGTGTTTCCAATTACTATCTACTCCACAGGGAAATTGGATTACTATTGTTCTTCACATATGTATTGTATTACTTTATCCCCCCTGTTTAGAAAGATCTCCGCCTCCATTTTATTTTTCTTTTATTTAATTATCCTCCACTATCTTGACAACCTCATCCTCCCATGACGTCTAAACTAATTTTATCTTGTAAATATGGTTTTTTTCTTATGTATTTTTGTTGTTGTTGTTGTGTACTATCGAGGCAGAACTGACCCATAGCTGACCCTCCAGCAGGTTTTCAGCAGAAGTTAATCACACTGGAGGAGAATGCCCATCATTCTTTGGAGCAGCTGATGTCCTGGAAATGCATGCCTTTGGGACTTCTTGCCACTAGGCCACTTGCTAGGGTGTGGGCTTGACCCCACCAAAACCAAAACTGTTGAGGATGCCTTCCAAGGTTTTTCTCATACCAAGGGCAGAATTGGGGGGGCGGGGGTGGGGTGGGAAAGTCAAACTTAAAACTCATTGCCATCCAGTCAGAACTGACTTTTAACAGGCCCACCCTCTGGGGGGATTTAGAAGCTATAAATCACAGGGGAAGAGATTATCCATCTTTCTCTCTCAGAGGTGCTGCTGAATTTGAACTATCAGAGAGGCACCACCTTTGAGTTAGCAGCACAACTTACAATTATGACACCAGAGTTCCCTAAGATGGGCAGTTTTATCTAAAGAGTCCCGAAGCAATATAATTCAAGGAAGGAGATCAAAGCCTGAGGAGCAGTAAAGGATTCATAAACATTATCAAACGGGACAGAATCTCCCCCGACAATGGTACTTTGGATAAGATAGATGCCCCAATGCACCCTACCCTTCCCTCTCTATCTGCTCTCCCACCCGCTACTTCTTTTCTCTTTCAAGTTCAGAGATCTGAGCACCAAAGATTCTTCTAGGAACTCACACTCGTTCTTATCTTGATGTTCATCATCCTTGGTAAGTCATACTCAGCAGATGACTCAAGGTAGCTTACCCCTGGTAATCATACCTAAATTACAAGAGGAAAGAGGATACATAAAAGACATACACTTTTTCTTGAATATATCCTTTTGATGTTATATAATTGTCTGTAGTTTAGTCACAGAGCTACACATGCCTGCAAGGGAAACTATAAGACAACGATGAGGCCAGCTGAAATGGGAGTTGTATTACTATGGAAGATGCATAGAAAGGCAATTATCTACTTTGTCACAAGGTCCAAGTTGATATTATAAGGCTATAAATAAGAGAAAAAACTCCAAAGGTCAAGATTGGAGGTAGAGCAAATGGTCTAGAAGGTTGATTATAAATGAGAAGCTGTCTAGGGCAATGCTAAAAGGACAATGGCTTTACAGCTAAGGATCAAGTTGACCAATGTTTGAAGACAAAGCTAGAGGGATATTTTTAAATCTTTTGTATTATCAACATACCTACCTTGAAGCTCTCCTTGAAAATGTCGGTATGCCTAAAAGAATGCATCAGTCACAGTAGACAATCAGATATTGAATTGTTTTAGTCAGTGAGTATAGGAATTTCATCTAGGGCAAGAGTCTTGTATAAAAGTAAAGGCAGTGAGCAAATTCCAGGAAAGGTCTCACTTGGAATAGTCTATGGAGGCAAATGAAAACTGATTGTCTCCCAGGACTAGCTGGGGAAGGATTGAGGGATAGAGAAATAGTGGGTGGTTGTTAATGAGCATATATTTCTTTTTAAGGCAATGAAGATGTTCTAAAATTGATGTGGTGAAAAATATTGTACCATGTGGTTGATATGTCCAATACAAAGGAGACAAAGGCTGTGAAAGGACCAAAAACTTGCCAGGGTAATCTCTAAAATGTTGTGTTGCTTAATCTTTGAAGCTCTTAAAAATCCTTTTGAAGCACATAAGAACTAGGACAGCCCAAAGTCTTTAACCCTATTAAGTTCCCCTTTGAGATGCTCACTCTTGAATCTTGCAACTTTCCTAGTCCGGAGAGGTTATCTATCATCAAATTAAAGGAAGGAGAGGCCTCTAGCTTTGCTGTCTTCAAATTTGGGTAGATTAATTACTGGAACTTGTAGATCAGGGGTTTAACTTAATGACATTAGGGGATAGCTCGGGATCTCTGGTTAATATTAAACTTCAACCCTCCTAAAATTGTCTGCTCATTGTTGTTAAAATGTGGTTAGTTGAATTACTTGGGGGAAAGGAGGAACAGGGTAACCTTTTATCATAGTTCCAGGAGAATTTTCCATCTCCCCACAAAAAAGAAGTTTTAAAAAACTGTAGTAGTAAATGTAGTTCTCTCTCTCCATATACATATGGTTGTTGTTATGCCCAGTTGATCAGAAGTGACACATAGTTGACCCTTTAATGGGTTTTCAGAGGCAATAAATTACACGGGAGTATGCTCTTGTGGCTTAATGGTAGAGAGTTGCACTGTCAACCTCAAGGCTCATAGTTCAAATCCACCAGCTACTCTGAGGGAGAAAACTGAGCAATCTTCTCCCACCTGATTTACAGCCTCTAAAACCCACTGGAGAGTCAGCTATGAGTTGGTTCTCAATTAACAGCACTTAACAACAATAAATCACATTATCTTTCTCTCTTAAAGCAGCTGGTGGATTTGAAGTGCCAGTTCTTACCACTAAGCCACAAGATATGCATATGTTGTTGTTGTTATGTGCTGTTGAGTTGCAACTGACTCATAGCTGACCCTTCAATGAGTTATCAGAGGCTTTAAATTTTATGGAAGGGAAATTGGCCATCTTTCTTCTATGGAGCAATAAGTGGATTGAAATTGAGTGCCTTTAAATTGGTGTTGCAATGCCTTATAGGTAAATAGTTATCAAAAATATTCATATATAAAATTACATATATATAGAAATATATGTAAAAGTATATCCATATATGACTATATATGTTACAATTTTTATTTTCATTCTAGGGGCAGGAAGGACAGGAAAGGAAAATAAAAGAAAGAACACCAACTGTCAATTTCTGAAAGGAGAAAGTAATCTTTCCTGAGGCACAATTTAAATTAGACATGGTAAATCAGGAAGGACTAAGGATGCTGATTCCCTTTTCTTTCCTGAAATCATTTTAAGAAAGGGTTTGGTTTACCAGAGGAAGTTTCAACACCAATGAAACAAATGTAATGAATGAGAAAGCTCTGCTTCATTTAAACACTGCAAATCAATGTTAGTCCTTCTTACCCTCATTGAAGGTGTCTGCTGCATGAATGATTCATGGTGAACCATAAAGTGGGTACAGTCACTGAGAGAATACCAAGGGTTTGCCTACACATAATTACTCAGAATTGAGTAGGAGGAAATCTCTGTCTCGGATCATGGGAGATAATGGAATTCCAACCAAGGATGCCTTGGCAGAGCAGCAGTGCTTTCCCTTGGACCTTTGAAATCCTTAATGAGTTGAATCATGTCAACTAACAAAATAAACAAGGATGAGAAACATCACCTGGGTTTGGTCCAAAGTCTAGCATGCTTAATGCTGAGCTTCCCCCATCATTGCTTAAAACATTATACAATTTTGTATCAGCCAAGTCTGTGGTTTTATTCCCCCACCCCCTTTAAATCAGTTTTCAAAAGGCAGCCACTAACTGATGGTAATTAGAAGGCATCAGCTGAGTTTTATTCTCACCATTCTTCCCAGGCACACACAATTTTGGAGGAGAAAAAAGAAAATCCAATTATCCCTCAATCTAGCCAGTGTGGTTCATCTGCTCTGGTGTTAGAGCTTCAGAAATGGTTCTTAACAAACAAGAGGAAGACATATGGTACTTGGAAACACCATGTTGTAAACTTGTTTATAATATTAAGGAAGAAAAGCCTAGTCTTATGGCCATCACATGCCACTTTACTCAAATCCGATGCAAGAAGTGCTGATCCATGAAACATATCATGTGGAGTCTTATTCATGTCATTAAGAATTTATTGATAAGTTTACCTCTAAACTTCTTATATTTTAAGAATTCTCATATAAATGCTTGACTTGAAATTTCCTAGGAACTCTTAAATACATTGTATGCTTGAAAGATTTGATCCAGTGTTTGAGAACTAAGGCCTTCAAATCAAGGAAAATTCATACTCTTATTCATAATTTTGCAAATCTGCAGCAATTCACAAAATTTGTCTGGGCAATTTGTTACATTAGGTTATCTCAATATACAAATGATTCCTTCAAGTGTTGTTGAATTTTGGAAGTTCTTTAGGATATTCAAAATGGTAGGCAAAAACTCCAGCAATGAAATATACTTTTTATAGCCTGGAAAAATATTACATAGATTATACTGTTTTCTTGCATCTATTTATGTGTAAAAATAACCTTGACTTTACAGGTAGCTCCCTCCAAGTCTATTTAATATTTTTTCCTATACAGTATAATTTTCTAATTGTAAGTGAAACTGGGGGTAGGGGAACCCCCCACCAATTCAGATTTACATCCTCAAATGAGTCTGCTTCAAAAACTTCTGATGACTTTGTCTATTTGCCTTGTTCCTGAATGGATGTGCTATTGTGTTCTGGTGACATCATGCTACAGATGAAAGAGGGTCTTCCCTTCATGAGAGTGCCCTTCAGCTCATTTCTGAGAAATTTGTCTTAGAGATATGAGAAGACATTGACTGTTGACAGAACTTACCCCCCACCCCTTGTCTAGGCAATACGTAATCACTATGAGTCTCAGGCGACTCGAAGCTACTTAACAACAACAGGCAGTTGTTTAGGGAGTTCTAGTGGCCTAGCGGCAAGAAGCTGTGGTGCAATCCCAAAGTTTGAGGCCACAAGCTGGTCCATGGGAGAAGGCTGGGCAAACTCCTCCCATTTGATTAACTGCCTCTGAAAACCTGCCAAGGAATTAGCTATGGATCAGTTCCCACTTGATGGTACACAACAACAATAACAACAACAGACAATAGTTTGGGCATATCATGTCTTTGCTCAAGGACTCACAGCAGACTTTGCCACTTTACAAAATTAAGTCCAAATTCTTCACTGCACATTTCCAGCCTTCCATCACTGGTCCTCACCATCTTCACTT
The DNA here is from genome assembly GCF_000299155.1 of Elephantulus edwardii. Classification (NCBI taxonomy): domain Eukaryota; kingdom Metazoa; phylum Chordata; class Mammalia; order Macroscelidea; family Macroscelididae; genus Elephantulus; species Elephantulus edwardii. The sequence continues at coordinate 3,736,054 of NW_006399884.1, read as the reverse complement.
TATTTTCAAAAGCTATCTTCTCTTCAGTTCACTCTTCATGCAATAATGCTGATTTTCTACTTGGGACAGGCACTTGCCCCATTCAATAAAATTTTGTTGTATTAGATGTTGCACTGTGTACCATGGGTACAAAACCACCTGTGTTCCAAAGTATGGCCTTGTGAAGAAATAGACAACACAATGGAGTGAGAGAATGTGAGGTTTAATTAAGAAATCTATCTAAGGGGCTGACTTAATTAGGAAAGCCTATAGTTGACTCTGAGAAGAATGGGAATCCCAGAACACTTGATCGTTCTAATGCGAAACTTATACTTGGACCAGGAGGCAGTTGTCAGAACAGAGCAACGGAACACTGCATGGTTCAAAATTGGGAATGGCGTATGCCAGGGATGCATCCTATCTCCATACCTTTTCAACCTATATGCAGAACAGATTATCCGGGAGGCAGGACTCTATGAGGAGAAATGTGGGGTCAGGATTGTTGGACAATTTATAAACAATCTGCGTTATGCGGATGACACAACCCTGCTTGCTGAAACTGAGGAGGATCTGAAGCGCCTGCTGCACAGTGTCAAGGACTGCAGCCTACAATATGGATTGAGGCTCAATGTCAAGAAGACAAAGATTCTCACCACTGGACCAATTGGCAGCATCAGGATGGATGGTGAAGAGATTGAGATTGTACACAGCTTTAGTTTGCTTGGCTCCATAGTCAACAGTCTTGGCACCAGCAGCCAGGAAATTAAAAGGTGCATTGCAATGGGAAAGTCTGCTGTTAGGGACCTCTCCAAAGTGCTGAAGAGCAGTGGTGTCTCTCTGGAGACTAAGCTGCGTCTGATACAGGCCATGGTTTTCGCAATCACCTGTTATGCATCAGAGAGTTGGACAATGACCAAGGAGGATAGAAGGAGAATTGATGCCTTTGAGCTGTGGTGCTGGAGAAGAGTACTGAGAATACCATGGACTGCTAGGAAAACAAATAGATTTGTCCTGGAGAGGGTTAAACCGGGTGGCTCCTTGGAGGCAAGGATTCTGAGGCTCCGTCTAACTTACTTTGGACATGTAGTGAGGAGAGACTAGCCCTTAGAGAGGGACATCATGCTTAGGAGGGTGGAGGGATGGCGCAGGAGAGGAAGGCCCTCTATGAGGTGGATTGATTCAGTGACTGGGATAATTGGGATGGGAGTGTCAGAGACAATGTGACTGGCACAGGACAGAGCGGAGTTTAGGGCTGTTGTACATAGGGTTGCTATGAGTCGCAGGCGACTCGACAGCACATAACAACAACAACAACAACATAGTTGATTTGAACCTTGAAGACTAAGAGTTACCACCTACTGTTACAATTTGGATCTTCTTGGGTAAATTTATAGATGCATAATTTCAGCCTTCAGAAACATTCATTGACTGAAGAGCTAACAAAATTCCAAGTCTTTCTATTATGCCTTCTCATATGATTTGATTTTAATTTCTCAATTGCTCTTACTAGAAAACTGAAACCCAAGCAGCTATTCATCAATTTTATTCATTAATAACAAAGAGGCATATAACTTGATGGCATATGTATGAAACAGATGTCTCAACGCTCTAATGGCTCCTAAACCCATCCTTTCTTAAACTTCATTCCTTGTCATTTTGTTTCCTTGGTATTTTCAGAGAACTAGGACTAAAATACTAGCTCACATGAAGCAAAAGTATGAGAGTTTTGAGGCACTGGGTCACAGTACTTGTGCTAGAAAAATCCCAGTATTGGGCCAGAGTCACTGGAGCATTAGGAGAAAAATGTAAGTCTGCAGTCATTATAAGAACTTGTCAGAGGCTATCTCTTACACAAATACTTATTTTCTCTATGCTTAAGTGTGGAATGAGTATTTTTGTAAAAGAGTTCATAAACATGATCCACATTAATGTATCTGCTAGAATTACTTTCTTCCAGAAGGAACTAAAAATCTCTTGTTCATTGTCAAGTTTTCACAGGTCTTTACATTTAAGTATGTGTCAGATTCACTGTAAACAGTGGGTGGAGTTTGGGGGGACATGTTCTTTCTCAAAGCTACTTCTAGAATGTACCATTCACCCTTTGTGCCTGGGAAACTGAGAGCACTTCTAGGTGAATTGGTGGTTCTCAGCTGCTTTCCACAGTGATTCTAGTAGGGGTAAGCGTCATAAATTTCTGGTGCAAAATAAAAGGGGAATTGATAAGCAAGTTATGACAAACTATAGATTGGTTTACAATATCAATATCAAGCTCAATATCAAGAAAACAAAGATTCTCACCACTGGGCTGATTGGCAGCATCGTGATGGATGATGAAGAGAATGAGATTGTAAACAGCTTTAGTTTGCTCAGCTCCACAATCAACACTCTTGGCACCAGCTGCCAGGAAATTAAAAGACTAATTGCATTGGGAACGTCTGCTGTCAGAGACCTCTCCAAAGTACTGAAGAGCAACGATGTCAGTCTGGAGACTAAGGTTTGCCTGATACAGGCCATGGTCATAGCAATCCCTAGCTATGGATCAGAGAGCTGGACAATGACTAGGGATGATCGAAGGAGAATTGATGCCTTTGAGCTGTAGTGTTGAAAGTGGAGAAGGGTAGTGAATATACCATGGACTGCTAAGAAAACAAACAAGTTCGTACTAGAGAGGGTTAAACCAGACTGCTCCTTGGAGGCAAGGATTCTGCTTCATCTGACATACTTTGGACATGTTGCAAGTAGGGACCAGTCTTTGGAGAGGGACATAATACTTGGGAACATGGAGAGACAGCGCAGGAGAGGAAGACCCTCGATGAGATGGACTAATTTAGTAACTAGGGTAACAGGGGTGGGTGTATCAGAGACAATTGGCATAAGATACAGCAGAGTATAGGGCTGTTGTACATAGGGTTGCTTTGAGTCGCAAGTGACTTGACAACACATAACAACAACAACAGATTGGTTCCGCATGAGTGTGTTTGTTCTGTAGGAGGCTAAGTAATGATATCCTGGAAGGCATGTAGTTCAAGAGTAGAAAGAAAGTATTAGTTAGGCTCCCTGAATGCTATCGTCAACATTAATATCAGAGTAAGTGAGATGAAGCTTTACCATCTTTGCATCTCACGAACACTCTGATTGAACTTCCTTCAAGATGGACTTTTTTATTTTTTTGGCACTCCATGGTGTATTCACCATGATTCAAAGGCATTGATTCTTCTTCAGTTTTCCTTGTTCATTATCCAACTTTCTCTTGTAAAGGAAGCAATTGAAAATACCAGAACACACCTTAATCTTTAAGCTGACACCTTTGCTCTTAGAATTTTTGATAGGTCCTTGACAGTAAATTTCCTCAATGCAATGTAATTTTTTATTTCTTGACAGCTACTATCAAGGGTATTAGATTATGGATCCAAGTAAAAGGAAATCTTTGACAACTTTAATATTTTCTCTCTAGGTTTTTTTCTCCTCCATCATTTGAATATCATGGTAGAAAAATTCATATTCAAAGTCAAGTAGACTATTACCTACTGAATATTTCTTGAAGGAAGAATGAGTATACTTAGGGATAGTGCCTGAGGGAAAAAGAGATTGTTTCACCCATGTTTAGTGTCTGGTTCTAGGCATGTGGTTGGAAACAGATGTGTTCTTGCCCTCAAGGGTTCACCTGGTTAATTTAGGAGACAGACACTAAATAATTAATTGCACACCTAATTACACAATTAAAATAGTGATAAGTACTACAAAAAATTATGGTGTTTAAATAACCTCTAAGGATAGAACAAGACCCTGCTTGGTCACAAAGAAGAATTTTCTAAAAAAGTAGTGACATTTAAGTTGAATTATGAAAGATAAAAGGCACAGGAAGTGATGGCAGAGATGTGGTTGGCACTTTCTAGGGAGAGGAAGTGCTGTGTGCAAAGATTGGAATACAGCAAGCATTTGGCAAGAAAGTACAACTAGAACAGGCTTTTGGAGCTAGACGAAGAGCAAAACCTTGTAGACTAGAAAGGTTGAAGGCTTTGGAGAGAGTGGTAATTGGTAAACTGTAAGATAGTTGAGAAAGAAGTCACGTAGGGCTTTCTTGGTGAATGGAAGGATTTTGAATGTTCTTCTTTAAACAATGTCTTTAAGCTCAGGAGGGATTATGATGATGTGGGAGCAGGCTGGGTTTCTTTCTTTCTGCTATGAGGATCACTGAGAGTTGGAGTTGACACCTAGTACCACCACCACCACAACAACCAGATAAGAGAGTTAATGTTAGCTGCAAGAAACAGAAATCTCACATAATAAAATGTTCTGAGGCTGAGTGGCTTCATATTGGCTAATTCATGTGCACATTATCAGATTCAAGGACATATTATTTATTTTTTTGTTTTTCCATTTTGCTCTCCTCAGTGGGCCCTTCTGGTGCAGTGACGAAGCACTCAGCTGCTAATGGAAAGGCTGACAGCTTAACCTATGAGACAATCAATTTATAGGGAAAAGACGTGGTGGTTTTCTGTAGAGATTACCCAAAGCCAAACCTACTGCCTTTGAGTCAATTCTATCTCATAACAACACTCCCTCCAGTTTTCAAGGGTCTATTTCATTATGGGAGAAGATTGTCCTTTTTTCTCCTCCTGAGTGACTGGTGAATATAAACTGTTGACCTTTAAGTTAGCTGTCCAACACTTAAGGCACTATATCACAAGGGCTCCTTCTGTAAAGATTCCCACTTTTGAAAATCTGATGGGACAGTCATCTCTGTCCTACACGGTTGCTAAGAGTTGGAATTAGCTCAGCTCAGTAGAAGAGGGTTTGGTTTTGAGATCCTTAGCTTTCATAAGGTCTTTTCACTATCACTAAATAATTGTGATTGTTGTCGTTATGCGCTTGAGACTCATAATGACCCAATGTATATATAAATAGCTCTGAACCCTGGCTTATCTCCAAAGTATTTACCCTCATTACCCGTTACTGTCTCAATCCATCTCTGCTTTCAGCCTTCCAAGCATGATGTCCTTCTCCAAGGACTTGTCCCTCCTGGCCACATATACATAAACTATGTAAGACAGAGCTTCAAAATTCTTACCTCCAACGTGAAGCTTGTTTTCACCCTCTTGAAGACAGACCGGTTTGTTCTCTTGGTGGTACACAGTATGTTCAGCATTCCTCTCCATCACCACAACTCAAAGGTATCAATTCCTCTTCAGTCATCCTTAGTCATTGTCCAGCTCTCTGATGCATAGCTAGTAATTTCAAAGACCATGGCCTGAATCAGGTTCACCTTGGACTCTAGACTGACATCATTACTCTTTCACACTCTGGAGAGGTCTTTAACATCAGATTTCCACAATTTGTCTTTTATTTTTCTGACTAACTGGTACCAAGAGTGTTGATTGCAAAGCCAAGGAAGCTGAAGTTGTTAATAATCTCAATCTCTTCTCCAGCTGTCATGGTGCTGCCAGTTGGCTCAGTGGTGAGAATCATTGTTTTTTTGATGTTCAGCCTCAATCCATATTGCAGACTACAGTCTTTGACCTTCTACAGCAAGTGCTTGAGGTCCTCCTCAGTTTCAGCAATCAAGGTTTTGTCATCTGCATAATGCTGGTTGTTGATGAGTCTTCTTCCTATCCTGATGTCACATTCTTCCTTTCCTCATGAAGTCCAGCCTCCCAAGTAATCTGTTCCACATACAGATTGAAAAGGTGTGGAGACAGGATGCATCTCTGACACACTTCTTTCATAATTTGGAACCATGCAGTATTTCCTTGCTCTGTTCTGAGGACTGCCTCCTGGTCCAAGTATAGGTTTCGCATGAGGATAATCAAGTGTTCTGGGTTTTCCGTTCTTCTCAAGGTTAGTCATGTGATATTTACTTAGTAAATAGTCTTTTTCTGTAAAGATTGCTCAAAATTAAACCTGAATAAAAGACTTTACAAAGACGAACAATCAGCACCAGAAAAATGACTGTTTCTTTCAAGTTTCTTCTCTTCTTGAGATAAGAAACCTTTCTTGGAAAGGAAAAAGATCTGGTGTGAAAAACAATGTATACGAGCTTCATGAACTTTGTGTGTAAGCCAGTATAAAATTTAAAAAAATAAACCAAAAAACCAAAACAAAATCTTTCTTATGAGCTCCCAGCCAACTTCATTTATGTCTTCTAATAGCCAGGATTTGGTCACATAACCCTTACAAAGCCATTCACCAAAAAGAAAAACCATTGTCATCAAGTAGATTTTGACAGATGGCATCACCACATACTGCAGAACAGGACTTGTATTCCATATGGTTTGCAAATTTGTGGGATTGTGAAAGCCAATTGCCAGGCCTTTCTTCTAAAGTGCCTCTAGGTAGGTTCTAATCAACAACCTTTTAGGTAGTATTTGAGTGCTTAAATATTTACCACATCTAGCTGTTCAAAGTAATAGAAGGAAGGAAGACATTTTGTGGGAAGCCATTCAATATTTTCTAAATCTAATATCCTTTCTTATCTACTAGCTACTTAAAATGCCTGCGACAGTGGTAGTTTGCCTTTTAACAATTCTGGGACCATTGTGGTTTGTACTAAGGGTTGAGAAGCCTTGTTCTAGAATTAAGGAGCCCTAATAGCATCAAGAACAAAAACAACAACAATAGCATAGTATAGAACTGTGATGATTTAGCATATTATTTGTTGTTCAATAGCTCTACCGTACTGTTTGAAATCAATTGGTTTGATTCCACTAGTTACTCCTTGAAGGAAAAGTGGGCCGGAGGCATATACTGACCTATGCAGAATCAATGCTTTAGGTGCATAAGTGACATCAAAGATAGTGGACTGAAATAAGAACTCCCTGCCTAAATTTGAACTCTTCCTGGAATCTTCTCATTGGCCCAGACTCCAATCCAAGCATGCCCGGAAGAGGAAGTGTTATATATACCTTCACCTCAGTGATAAGTGCCCTTCTCCATTTCCCCCCGCCCCGGAGGTGGGGGTCCTCCCTTTTTGTGTGTCTATTCTAATAAATCTACCCTTACTTTTTACCTTAAAACAAACAAACAAACAAACAAACAAACAAAAGAATATGGCAATCCTCCTAATGCTCAGCCATGAAAACCCAATGGATACTTGTAATGAGTTGAAATCAGCTGGCTGGCAGTTCTAGGATTATAAAACATGCCAGAAAATTTAATAAAGTAAGTTAAAAACATAGGGCAAGAATGTGGGAGAGAGAACAAGGCTGGGATATTAGCCCAATTCAAGAGGCCTGTCTTGTGTCATAGTAGTAAGGAAGACGTTTTGCAGGAAGTCATTCACTATCCTCCAAATCGAATTACCTTTCTTATCTACCAGTAGAATCCATCCCGGCTGCCAGAATAAGACAAATGGAGGAAAGATAAGAAAACAGCCTGCAAAAACTATATATGAAGAAAACATAATAAATAATTTGCTGGGAACACTGCCCAGGCATGAAAGAGCTTGGGTAAGTTTAGAATCTGAAAAACAGTGCATTCTGGAACATAAATATGGAAATGAAGAGATGGAGTTGCTGGAAGGCATGCTATTTTACAGATCCAGAATAAAAACTATGTAGATTCTTTATCTTGACCTCCCCAGAGTACTGACCAAAGAACATGTACTTCAGTCAGTCAGTCTCAGGTTACGAAGGAGACCTGTTCCTAAGTACATTTTAAATTTCAATTTGTAGGTGAGCCAGAAGAGGTATATATGGTTACTTTTGAGAGGCTAGAAGACTTTTTGATGATTTAAAATTTGTATGCTGTGCAGAAGCAAGGAAATCAGGAGACATATTGCACTAGTAAAGTCTGTATTTAGGCAGTTCTCTAAACTACTGAGGAGTAATGATGTCAATGTGAGGACTATGGTATGTCTGATTCAGGCCATGGTCTTTCTGATCACTCGTTATGCATCTGAAAGCCAGACAATGAATAGGGACAACAGAAGAAGAATTGATGAACATGCTGAACATCCCATGGATGGCCAAAAGAACAAATAAATATAGCTTGGAGAGGGTGCAACCAGAGTACTCTCTGGAGGCAAGGATGATGAGACGTCACCTCACATACTTTGGACATGTTGCTAGAAGGGGTTATTCTTTGGAGAAGGACATGATGCTTGGAAGAGTGGAGGGTCTGCAAACAAGAGGAAGACCCTTGGCCAGGTGGATTGACACAATTACTGCCCCAGTGGGCTCTAGGGTGTCAGGAAATGTGAAGATGGCACAGGATAGGACAGGATTCAGATCTGCTGTTCATAGGGTTGCTATGAGTTGTACTTTACTCAAGGGCACCTAACAACAACAACAACAACAATCCTATGAAGCAAATGAAGGTGATTATGATGGAGATTTTTGTTGCAAGTAAGAGTTCTTTCAGTAATTACAAAATGAGGGCAAATTGAATAGTTGGTAAAGAGCTCCACTGTTAGCTACCCCAAAGGCCACACCTTTCTGTTGGATCAAATCTCCCTAGGGTGGGGGTGTGAGTGAGAAGAAAGGAAATCTCTCCCAATTTGTAGTGTCCCAAAACAAATAGCTGGAGGATCACCTATGAGTTAGTTCTGATTTAAATGACAAAATGAGAGAGAAAGAGCATGTGTTAATTGAATTGTCCATTATAATCAAGAATTTACAGTATTCTAAGTGAGGGGCACTTTGATGAAGTTGAATTGAAACTGAGGAATGCTAAGTCCTGCATTTTCTTCAGCCTACCTTATATAACAAGATGAAGTGTTTTAAGGGTAAAGTTTATTAAATAACAGAACATAGTCCATGAAGACCATCCTAAGTAAGTCACATGGAAAAGGAAATCCATGGATTTGTCATCACAGAAGTTCTAGATGGTATAAATGGTGAGATCACTTGGCTACTAACTAAAAGTTTAGAAGTATGAATCTACCCAGAGGCACCTCGGAAGAAAGACGTTGGTTGTTGACTTTCAACAAAGCAGCCTTTGAGAACCCGAATAGCAGAGTTCTCTGACACACATGGGATTGCAAAGAGTCGAAATCAACTCTTTTGACAATAGTGGGTTTTTTAAAACTTTGTTTGATTAGGCATATCACATTGCTGGAATTTTATGTGGATGTTGTTGTCCTGTGCCATAGAGTCAGAAGAGACCCATAGCTGACCCACAGCAGCTTTTCAAAGGCAATTTAATCACACAGGAGGAGGTTGCCCATTCTTTTCCAGTGGAACTGCTGGTATAGTCGAACTATATGTGTGTTCAGATTACAGGACAGCTTCTTAACACTAGGCCACTAGAGCTTCTGGATCTAAACATGAAAAGTATGTTTTAAGAGAAAAGAGATTTAAAAAGCAGAGCTAAGTAGGAGATAAGGGAGCTCTGGCGACTTAGTGGTAAGGAGTTGCACTGACAACCCAAAGGCATGTGGTTCAAATTCACCAGCTGCTCTAAGGAAAAAATGTGGGTAATCTCATAAGATTTTTTGCTTCTGAAAACCCGCTGGAGAGTCAGTTACAAGTGAACTCTGACTTTACAGTTGTACACAATAACCAAGAGACTAAAGAAGGAGGTATTAACAAGTAGGAGGCAAACCCCCCAAACTAACCAGGATTCAAATTGCACCTATAAAAAAACAGAAAAGTTCAGGGAAAGGGACATTTTGTGCCAGCAAATAGGAACTTGCACCGGTTTTGTAAACAGAATTGTTCTCAGCCTAGTTGTGAAGAAGGAAGTCACCAAGGGAAGTCTAATAAGTGAGGTGAGCAAGTGACTTCAGCTGCCCGTCTGGAGTGGGGTGAGAGTCACCAGAAAGGATATCTATGATCTAGAAGGGTCACAAGATCCAGCATGCATTTTAAGAGAAGGATCTTCTATTGCTTGAATAGTCTTGACTCTGAGTGCAAGCTGGGAAGATACAAATGATTGTAGCATTAATAAAACCAAGATTAATCTGTAGAAATTTCACTTCATTTAAGAAAGGACCACAGAAAACCATAGGAGAAAAAAAGGAGAAAATGCAACAGCCCAAAAGGATGATGAATTAGATAAATTTCTACATCTACATATGTGCACTTAAAATACTCAAGAGCAACGGTGTCTCTTTGGAGATGAAGGTGTGCCTGATACAGGCCATGGTCTTTGCAATCACTTGTTATGCATCAGAGAGCTGGACAATGACTAGGGAGGACAGAAGGAGAATTGACGCCTTTGAGCTGTGGTGCTGGAGAAGAGTATTGAATGTACCATGGACTGCTAAGAAAACAAACAGATTCATCCTGGAGAGGGTTAAACCAGGCTACTCCTTGGAGGCAAGGACTCTGGGGCTTCATCTGACATACTTTGGACATGTTGCAAGGAGAGACAGGTCTTTGGAGAGGGTCATCATGCTGGGTAGAGTAGAGGGACAGCACAGGAGGGGAAGACCTTCTATGAGGTGGATTGATTCAGTGACTGGGGTAATCAGGATGGGTGTGTCAGAGGCAATGTGATTTGCACAGGATAGAGCAGGGTTTAGGGCTGTTGTACATAGGGTGGCTGAGTCGCAAATGCCTCGACGGCACATAACAACAAACAACAACAGATGTGCATAAAACTATCATTTATGCTTCCTCCATTTCTTATGCCACATTCTTCTTCATATAGTCCAGCCTTTTGAATAATCGGCTTGACATACAAATTGAAAAGGTATGGAGAAAGGATACATCTCTAACACACTCTTTTCTTGATTTTGAACCATACTCTGTTCGTATAACAGATTCCTGGTCTAGGTATAGGTTTTACATGAACATAATCAGGTGTTCTGAAATGTCCATTTTTCTCAATCTTAGCCACAATTTGTTGTGACCTATACAGTAAAACGCCTTTGCATAGTCAATAAAACATAAGAAGAAAACAACTATGACATATCATCTCACCCCAATAAGAATAACAAAATTTAACAGAACAGAAAGCAACAAAATGCTGGCGAGGTTGTGGAGAAATTGCAACCCTTATTCACTGTTGGTGGGAGTGTAAAATGGTGCGACCACTGTGGAAGGCGGTATGGCGCTTTCTCAAAAAGTTGCAAATATACATACCATTTGACCCAGCAATTCCACTACTGGGAATATACCCTAAGGAGACCATAACCACCATCCAAGCAGATATATGCACCCCCCCATGTTTATCGTGGCTTTTTTCACAATGGCAAGCAGTTGGAAGGAACCCAAGTTCCCATCAACAACGAATGGATAGAGAAGCTCTAGCATATTCACACAATGGAATACTATGCAGTATTGAAAAACAAGGAATTTGTAAAATATTCAAAATGGTTAACCCTGGAGGACATTATGCTGAGTGAAATATCTCCATCACAAAAGGACAAATACTGCACAGTGCCACTGTTATAAAACAGGACTGACATGTTGGTTGGGGGAGACTGAGAAAGATGGGATAAATAATGTATTCTACATTGAAACATATGAGGGAGAAAACTGTTTAAAAGGGGTACGTGATTAGGTATTATTGTCATGACAGGAGTCTAGAACAAAGGCTGCATAGTGGAGTGGACTTGGGGGGAGGGATTGTAAAACAATGAAAGAATTTTTCTTCTACTTTTCAAGGAGAAGAGTGAACTGGGAGGGAAGGGTGCGTAGAGAGAAAAGTGCAACAATGAATGAATGGAAATCCAAAGTCTCTGTAAACATTCATTAAAATTAATAATAAAAGAAAGAAAAAAAATTAGGCATTCTTCTGGTATTCTCCACTTTGAGCTGTGATTCCTCTGACTTCAGCATCCCTAGCCCTACATCTCTTCTAAATCCAGCTTTCTGAAAGTTCTCTGTAAATGTAAATGTAAATTCCTGTATTTTAAAAGTAATCTTTTTATAATCTTTATAAGATTTTGCTTGCATGTGATGTTAATGATAATGTTCAATAATTTCCACACTCTGTAGGATCACTCTTTTGGGAATGGGAATAAATATGTATCTCTTCCAATCAGTAGGCTAGGTGGCTGTCCTTCAGATTGCTTGGCATAACCTAGTGACATAACATACAGGACTGTATCTTTTTGTTAAATATGTCAATTGGTATTCCATCAGTTCTTGGGGCTTTATTTTGTGCTAATTCCTTCAGGGCAGCATGGATGTCTTCCCTTATTACTTTTGGTTCTTCATCATAGGCTACTTCCTGAAAGATTCTGAGTCAGCCAATTATTTTTGGTACAGTGACTGTGTATTGCTATTTCTTTTGGTGCTTCCTGGGTCACTTCCTATTTTCCCTATAACATCTTTAAGTATTGAAACATGAGGTTTTAATTTGTTTTTCAGTCCCTTCAGCTTGAAGTTCTACTCTTTTGATTTTCTGACTCCAGCTCTTTGCGCATTTTATTATAATACTTTACATTGTGTTCACCAGCTGTCCTTTGAAATTTTCTGTTCAACTCTTTAACGTCCTCATTTTTTCACTTTATTTGGCTCCTTGGCATCTTAGTGCACTGTTCAGGGTCTTTTCTGACATCCATCTTGGTCTTTCCTTCCTCCTCTGCCTTTCTAATGACTTCCTGCATTCTTCATGGATGATATTCTGGATAGCATTAAACAGCTCATCTGATCTTTCTTTAGTGCTCAAAGACAGACTCAAGGTCGTATTTTGGGTTTTATGGATTTGTTTTCATTTTCTTTAGCTTCATTTGGACTTACACTTGATTAATCATCTTCTCTGATTTTTACAGCTGATACTAACTTCTCCAATGATTTTTTTCCCACAGATGTAGGAACATCAACTTTTGGTATTGATTGCAAATCAAAACTCTTGGTACCAGCAGTTAGGAAATCAAAACATTAATTGCACTGGGGAAATATGCTGCCAAGGATCATTCCCGAGTGCTAAACAGCAGCAAACTCAGTTTAGAGACTAAGTTGCACCAGGCCATTGTCTTCTCAATTGCTTTGCTATGCATATGAGAGCTGGACAATGACTAAGAATGACAGAAGAAGTATCCATGCATTTGAGCTGTGGTGCTGCAGAAGAACTTAAAGCATACCATGGATTGCCAAGAGAACAAATTGGTCTGTCCTGAAGAGCGTGAAACCAGTTTACTCCTTGGAGGCAAAGATTTTGAAACTCCATAGGCATGTTTCCAGGAGGGACCAATTCTTGGAGAAGGACATCATGCTTGGAAGGTTAGAGGGTCAGCACAGAAGAAGATGACCCTGGATGAGATGAATTGGCACAGTGACTGTGGTAATGAGGTCAGGTGTGTCAGAGACAATGAAGTTGGCTCAGTATAGTACAAGGTTCAGAGTCATTGTTCATAAAATCACTATGAGCTGTAATCAACTCAATAGCAAATAATGATAACCATCAGTGCCAACCTTATCCCCCATAACACATGCCTGTCCTCCAGAAATACACTCACCTTTTCACTATCAATCCATGTTCGTCTGTAGCGTTAAAGTCTGGCTCAAAACTTTTCTCATATCTTCCAACGTGTCTTGACGAGCCTCAACCAAATGTGAAATGTGCATTATAAAACTAGTTTGCACAGTGTTTGGAAGTTTTCCTTCCATTTTCTCTTAGGTCTAAGTTCTCCATTTGAGCTTGAATTAGAATCACCCAGAGGGCTTGTTAAAACACAGAACTTAGTCTTTTCTCAAGGGATTCTGATTCAGTAGTCTAGGGAGAGGACCTAGAATATCTAAAAAGTTACAAACCCTATTAGTTGAGCAATAGAGCATTGAGAGCTACTTGAGCTCTATTCATGGCTTTTTTAAAGTGAAACGTTGTTTTTCATGCATTTCATTTGTATTTTCCTCCATTTCCATTATCTGCACTCATATAGAATCAACAAAGTATTACGTAGTCCAAGAATCCTTGATCTTTGGGAACTGAAGGCTACTTGAATGACATGGAGTCTGTTAACCTTCATGCATACAACCAAGTGTCTAAACATTAAAAGTGGAGAGATGAAGATTCAAAGGTGTTATATTTCTTTCATGTTTATCAAACAGAGTAATGAGAGCTGGGGGTATGAAATACAAAATAAGAATTGTGTAGAGAGTAAACAAGGAAGTAAGTGTGAGATTTAGCAAAAAAGGAATTTGTTGTTTAACCATATCATGCTACTCTCACAGAGAAATTATGAAGCCTTGAAAAGAAAATAAACTAAAAAATGAATAAGAATTAGAATGAACTTGATGAATAAATTTGTCACTATTTAAAGCAGGATGATCATTTTTATCAAAGACAAAATTGAACCAAGTATAAAGATAATGTGATTAGAACATGAATTTATAATCACTTTATGTTGTGATTCTGTAGTTTATCACTTAAAAGCAAAAATTAGCCTAAGAACTGTATTTGTGAAGTTAGTATAATAGAGTAGAGAGGGACTTCAAAACATGTGCAGATTTTAAAATAGTATTTGTTTCTAAATAAAATGAGAAATTAATACGAAATTTTTTTAAAAAATCTAAGATCCTAGAATAAAATTTTAAAATATAAATATTCAGCTATAAATATAATAAATACAAATATTAATAAATTGTCTTTTGTAAGCATTCCTGTTATGTAATTTTGATACAAAATTTACATCTATTTTACATAAAAAATATCACAAGCATTTTTCTATTATTATAAACCATTAACATATTTAATGCTTAAATACATATTCATGGGATAGATGTACTATAGGCTACTTAAATATTCATTTATTGTTAAACATGTTCTTTTCTTTTTTGTATTGTAAATAGGGAATACAAAGGGCACTTTTATACACAAAACTTTTTCTGTGTTGAAGATTATTTTCTTTGGCTAGATTCCCAGATTTACAAGTACCTGTCTTACACTTGAAAGTTTAAAACACTCTTTCTACATTGTCAAATTATTTTCCCAAGAGGTCATGACATTTCTTCCTTTCATGAATAATGCATAATCTTTAGCACTGAGAAAACATAAAAATTGTAATTTTTTTATAATTTATAAGGAAAAATAGACATCTTTTGTGTTTTTACCTTTTGTTTAGTATTGATACTTTTACATGTTTTATTAATGGTATGCCTGTCTTGATGACATTTAACTAACTTTTAATTAATAAATTTATCCATTATCATGAGTTTTTGAGAATAAATAAAATTTGAAAACATTGTAGAACCATGTATTATATACAGTATAGGACATAGATTCAATTTTTTATCCTTGGAACATACTCGTTTTCTTATGTTCAAGGAAAATAATTCCAGAGCAAACAGTTGTCACAAGAGCAACTTACACAAGTGCACTTAAATCATTCCCAAGGGAAGCACACCTAATGATATAGAGCAGTTGCAAAGACCGTTACATTAAAAAAGTGTAGCCAACACCAAAAAACATAAATTCTTAACTTCACATGGCCAACCTACAACTGAAGAGAGAATCTAGGTATTCAGTAACAATCATCTTATTTAACCACAACCACTTGGCCAACTGACTGGAAGAAATCTATATTTGTTCCCATTCCAAAGAAGGGTGACCCAACAGAGTGTGGAACCTACAGAACAATATCATTGATTTCACATGCAAGC
>NW_006399884.1:3709349-3719639 GCF_000299155.1 Elephantulus edwardii | reverse complement strand
AAGGATTCTGGGGCTTTGTCTGACATACTCTGGACATGCTGTAAGGAGGGACAGGCCCTTGGAGAGGGACATGATGCTTGGGAGGGTGGAGGGACAGCGCAGGAGGGGAAGACCCTCTATGAGATAAATTGATTCAGTGACTGGGGTACTTGGGATGGGTGTGTCAGAGGCAATGCGATTGGCACAGGGTAGAGCAGGGTTTAGGGCTATTGTACATAGGGTCGCTATGAGTCGCAAGCGACTCGACGGCACATAACAACAACAACAACCATTTCCCCATGCTATTTACTGCCTTCTAGCAGGACAAAGATGAATATTCTCTGCCTTTGCAACTTACAGCCTCTAAAAAACCTACTGGAGTGTCAGCTATGAGTCAGTTCCTACAGGAGGGCATTTAACATCAACAGCACAAATATAACCATTAGTCCATTATTTGCTAAAGTTGCCTAGAAAAAATTATGTTCATTAATTTTTTGTTGGTTTTAAAATATTCTTTGCCTTGGGAAATGTGATTAAAAGGTACGGCAAAGGCCAATCCAACATCAGGCTATGAACAACATCTGGAAAACTTTTATTGTTTATCTATTTAAAGATTAATCCTTTGAAGGAAATACTTGGTCTTAGTCAACAAGGCAATTGCTTTGGACTCTTCACAAAGGCCATAAATGTACACTCATTATTCTTACACTGTCAACAGCTCTGACACTTCGCTTTGGCCAGTGATACACTAGTCATGGGGAAACACAGGTGAGTGACTTCATTTTCATGAAGTTCAGAAACTCAGTATGTCTCAAAATCTAGGTCTTCACAATTAGTTAACAATGCCTTGCATGATATTTCCTGATTAAAACAAATAAGGGTAAAAAATAAGAAATTTTGAACGAATGCAATTTTAAACAACTTTCCTGTTCATGCTTCTGTAATCTATTTTATGTTTTAATATTACACAGTATTCCTTGGCAGAATTGATAGATAAGGATGATAAGATGAAAATAGTATTTTTATTAAAAAAATACAACAAAATAAAAAGTAAGACATACACAAGACCATTCAATACTCTTCAAACATTTAAGTATCTATCTTAAGAATCTTTTGAAAGTATGGAAGTGTTTGCATGTAGCTATTCTAATATTTCTGTCTCCTTTTCTTGCATGTCAAATAAATGGTATATGAAAATTTTAAATACAAGCTTCCGCCTTCTCACCTTTCCTTTTCGCTTGTGCTAGCTGTTCTACTGCTCTTGTCTCCAGGGCATCTACTAGTTTTTATTTCCTAAAGACCAAATCCTCCCAACTCTGGTGGCATAGTCTATAGTGAGTTGTTCTGCTAATCAAAAGGCCAACCATCTCAAGCAGTTCAAATCCATTAGTGGCTCTGCAGTCTCTTCTCAGTAAGTTTTGCAGTCTCAGAAATCAGATGAAGCAGTGTTAGGATTCAAAACCGACTTGATGGCAGTGAGTTGGTTGGTTCACCAATATTTAGTCTGTTGTTGTATATTGCATTGAGTTGGAACCAAGCCATAACAGACCCTCAACTAGGTGGATTAACACAGTGATTTCCACAAGGGGCTCTAGTGTTCCAAGAAGTGTGAGGATGGTATACAGTAGGGAAGGATTCAGATCTGTTGTTTATAGGGTTGCTATGGGTCATACTTAAGACACATAACAACATGGATGTTATTGTTGGGCACATTTCCCCATTATGAAACAGGTAGATGTCAGATTCAGTCACCCCCATGTTATATCTGCTCCTTTTATCAACCCTCAACTTTCTAAGCATAATGTCCCTCTCCAAGGAATGGCCTCTTCTGGAAACATGCTCCCAGTATGAGGGACAAAGATTTGTCTTTTTTGTTTCTAAGGAACACTCTGTCTGCACTTTCTCTAAGACATATCTGTTTGTTCTTTGGCAGTCTTTGGGATATTCAGTACTCTTCTCAAACATCACAGTTCAAAGGCATCAATCAATTCTTTCTCTGTCATCCTCATTCATTGTCCGGCTCTCAGCAGCATAGCAAATGATTGAAAACACCATGGTCTGAATCAGGCAAATCTTAGTCTTCAAACTGATACTATTGCTCCACAATAATTTGGAGAAGTTCCTCACGGCAGACTTTCCCAGTGAAAAATGTCTCCTGATCTCCCAACTGCTAGTTCCAGGTATATTGACTGTAAGATGAAATTGCTGACAGTTTCAATCTTTCCTCCACCTATCATGATACTGTTTATTAGTCCAGTGGTGAGAATTTTTGTTTTCTTGATATTGAGATGCAATCCACATTGAAAAATGTAGTCTTTGATCTTCAGCCAGCACTTCAAGTCTTCCTCACTTTTAGCAAGCAAGATTGTGTCATCTGAATAATATAAGTTGCTGATGTGTCTTCCTCCAATCCTGATGCCACATTCTGCTTCATAGAGTACAGCTTTCTGAACAATTTGTTCATCATACAGATTGAATTAGCATGCAAATTAATGGAGACCAAATTGATAACCTATGTAAAGGAAGCTAGAAAATGATATGCAATTGAGATTTTATCTTGAACACAAGAGATAATAATCTTTTTCTGAAATTTCTACATGCTGAAAGCAGTTCTCTTTTGAATGGCCAAGATGAATTATGAATAGATTTAAGTGTACCTTTCAAATAAATGAAAAACATTCCTGCTTTTTTTGTTTGTTTCCCTGAATTAGAAGAGGTATTTTTAAACTTTAACCAGATATTATTGGTGCTTGATTCTAGTATTCCCCATTTCTTCTACTGCAAAGGAGCTTTAGTTTTTATAACTGAAGAGTTTGATGGGCTTAAAACCAAGGTTAGTGTACAGGAGGCCTGTTGGTATAGTGTGTTAACGAATTATGCTGTGCACTGAAAAACTGGTTGCTGCTCCTGAGGAGATTGATGGGTAATCTCCTCCCATAAAGATTTACAGCCTCAAAACCCAATTAGGTTGCTATGATTTGGAACGAGTTTAAATGACTTTGAATGCTATCTAGTTCTAAGTCATTGCAAATATTGAATTGCTGTAGTCTTAGGAATAATTTAAAAAAATCATCTAGTATGACAAGTATTGTTTTCATGTAATTAATACTTTTAGTGAAAGAAAGAAATAACGGGATGGATTAGATAACACCCTGTCATAGACACCTCTGCTACCTAAGGCTAGTATTATTATCTTTCAATGTGTCATAGTTTTATTGATTTGAGCCTCCACCCAGAAACCTAGAAAATTTACCCATTTTTTTTAAAAAAAATCTAGCATTCTGGACTCCATTATCAAAGGAAAAGAACACCTATTGGCAGAGGATACAGTACCATGTGCTGCCAGCCCTAACAACAATCTTTGCAACAGCCTCAAGTCAGAGGAAAGTTTTGTTCTGATAAAACACCTACTACCTCATCTCCTTTTGGTGCAAGCTGCTCCAATGGGTGAGGGTGTGCCTTTTCTTCCTCTTATAGTGTCCAATCTGCTTATTTGCTTTCTGAAACCATTTGGTGTTCTTAGCTCTCCTTGGAAACTAAATGTTAAAAAGAGAACCTTGGCATTTTCTTCCTTCCTCTTAAACCAAACCTTCTCTCATCACTTCTGAGTCATTGAGTTCCTACAGGACAGAATAGAGCTGTCCCATAAGACTTCTAAGACTAAAATCTTCACAGAAGCAGACTGCTACATCTTTGCTCACATTGCAGTTAGTGGGTTGGAACCACACAATTTTTAATCAGCAATTAAGCTCTTTAACAACTGTACATCAGATTTCCTTCTCCTTCTTCTCCAGCACAAACAAATACTTATTGGCTAATCCTTGTTCATTGTTTTTCATGCTCATCTGAGGTTGGCATTGGGAAGTATGCACTTCTTGGGTCTACCCAGCTTCTGCAGCCTGCTTGCTGCTGAGAACTGCTTTGGAGACCAAGAGACTGAACAAGATTATGTGTGTGTGTGTGTGTGTGTGTGTGTGTGTGTGTGTGTGTTTTAGTTCTACAAAAATCTGAAGATATTCCAGTTTGTTTCTGATAAGTCCCATATTCTAACAACCACAAACTAGCTTCTTGTAGACTTAGAGTTTATAAGGCAAAAGACAGAGGTCTTTTATTGATTGCCCCTGGGCTCTGTCATCCTTCTTACTCTAATTTCATATGTGGTTTCAAACAATTTCATTCAAAGTACTGGCATACAAGATAATACTCATGATCTTCACTACTGAGATAACCTCATTTTCTAACAGAGAAGTTGTAGCAGTAGGTACTTGGGAAAATTTAGAAGTACCAGGTTATCTCCTGTTAAGACTGTCTGGTGCAACTTTTACTTAGCATACTTCAGTTTGGGGAAAAAAAGAAATCATTATATCAACTTGATAAAGTCCAAATAAATGACTGACAGCTCTGGTAGCATGGTCTGCAGGGAGTTGCATGGTTAACCCATAGATGGCCCCCCTCTGGTGGTTCAAATTCATTGGTGTCTCCATGCGAGAAGAATCTCCTAGGTGTTTTATGTTGTAGTTGTTATGTGCCGTCAAGTTGCTTGCAACTTATAGCGACCCTATGTACAACAGCCCTAAACTGTGCTCTGTCCTGTGCCAATCACACTGTCTCCAATACATCCATCCCGATTACCTCAGTCACGGAATCAATATACCTCATAGAGGGCCTTCCCCTCCTGTGCTGTCTCTCCACCCTCCCAAGCATGATGTCTCTCTCCAAGGACCTGTCCCTCCTTGCAACATGTCCAAAGTATGTCAAATGGAGCCTCAGAATCCTTGCCTCCAGGGAGTTTCCCAGTTTAACCCTTTCCAAGATGAATTTGTTTGTTTTCCTAGCAGTCCATGGTACCCTTAATACTCTTCTCCAGCACCAAAGCTCAAAGGCATAAATTCTCCTTCTGTCCTCCTTAGTCACTGTCCGACTCTCTGATGCAGAACAAGTGATAGCAAAGGCCATGGCCTGTATCAGATGCACATTAGTCTTCAGAGAGACACCATTGCTCTTCAGTATTTTGGAAGAGAGGTGATTCATAGCCTTTGAAAACCTAATGTTGTTGTTATTAAAGGCCGTCAAGTTGTATGCAACTCATAGAGACCCTATGAACGAAAGACCTGAACATTTGTATAACTTTCTTTTTTTCTCCAAGTTCATAGGGTTTCCAGAGGCAAGCTATTTCAGAAGTGTATGCCACTCCTGCTTCCAAGCTTGTTTTAATTGGGAAGCTCCACCAAACACTGTCCACCATGGGTGACCAATATCACATTTGACACATCAGAGTCACAGTGTTCAGCATAACAGCAATCACGAGTTACCTCTGTACAGCACATTGACAGACCTTGAAAACCTAATAGCGAGTCATTAATTTGTCAATTCCAATTCGATGTCCAAGAGTTTGAGTTTTAATGTAGAGTTAATAATGCAGACTTGGAGCCAGATCACCTCTGGCAAATTTCTTATCCTCTCTGTCATTCAACTGTAAGGTGAGCCTAAAAGTAATACAATCGGCCCTCAGAATTGGAGAGGTTTGCATCTACAATGTAACTGACAGGAGCTTGAAAACATTCTGAGAAGGAAAAAAGCAACTAAAAAGTCAGTCCCTCAAAGGCTAAGGGGGAGCACATGGTGCTTATTACAATAAACAAATATAAATGTATATATTTATAAATAAATATAATTTATAAATAAATACTTATTTCTATTTCAAGAGGTATTCTAAGGGAGTTCTGGTGACCTGGTGGTAAGAAGCTGAGCTGCAATCCCTAAGGTGCATGGTTCTTATCCATCAGCTGCTCCACAGGATAAGAATGGACAATCTCCTCCCATGTGATTTATGGCCTTATAAAAACGCACTTCAGGGTCAGCTATTAGTCAATTCTGACTTGACATCACACAATTAACAAACAACAAGGTATTCTAATCTAGAGATGATTTGCAGTATAAGATATTCACTGTTCTATATACAATAAATGGCAACACATGGACTTCACCTGATAGACTACAGAGAAATCATATTGACTATATCTGTGGAAAAAGAAGTTCAATATTATCAGTCAAAACAAGGCCAGGGGGCTGACTATGGAACAGATCAGCAGATACTCATCTGCAAGTTCAAACTGAAGTTGAAGAAAATCAAAACAAGTCCATGAGAACCAAAATACAATTTTGAGTTTATTCAACTGAATTTTAAAACCATCTCTAGAATATATTTGACTCATTGGCTAATAATTGACTAATTTGACTAATTATTGAAGACCAGATAAGTTGTGAGATAAAATCAAGGCTATCTTTCATGAAGAAAGCAAAATATTATAAGAAAGATAGGGGAGAACGAAAAGACCACAATGGATTCCAGAAGAGACTGAAAATTGCTAGAATGTAGAGAGGCCAAAATAAAGCAAAGAAATTCTAAAGTAAGCAGCTGAACAGAAGATTTCTAAGGGAATCTGGAAATGACAAAGCAAAGTATTATGTCAAAATAGACAAAGAGTTGAAGTTAGAAAATCACATGGGAAGAACTCACATGGAGTTTTCCAATCTGAAAGAAAAGAAAACCAAGTTCAAGCCTCAAGTTGATACCTCAATATTGAAAAATTCTGTAGTCAAAATCTTGAATGATAGAGGAAGCATCCAAAGAATATGGAAGGAATACAAAGAGTAACTGTACCAAAAAGAATTGGTTGACACGGAATCATTTCAGGATGGAGCATATGATCAAGAACAAGTATTAGTGAAAGAAGCAGTTGAAGTTGCACTGCAAGCATTGGCAAAAAAAATAAAGCCTCAGAAACTGACAGGGTATCTTCTGTCAACCCCTGGAACCTTCTCAATACCTTCTGTTTGTACTACTTTGATTGGTTCTTGATCATATTCTCCCTCCTGAAATAATTGAATGGCAACCAATTCTTTCTGGTCCAGTAACTTCATATTCCTTTCTCCTTTTTTTGATTCTCCTTTTACCATTCAATATTTCCCCCATAGAATGCTTCAAAATAGCAATTTGAAGCTTAATTTTTCTCTCCCTTGTTGTTGTGTACAACAGAGTCAGACCCAACACATAGCTGACCCTCTGGCTGGTTTTCAGAGGGAGTTAATTGAACAAGAGGAAATTGCCCATCCTTCTCCACATAGGATTTGGTGGCCTCAAATCATGTGCCTTCAGGATTGCAGCACAGCTTCTTGCCACTAGATAATTTCATTATCTGAAAGAAAGATTACTTGAAGCACATACTATTGAAAATTAAAGAATATAGACTGCAATATGGATTACACTTCAACATAAAGAAAACTAAAGAATCCTTAAGACTAGACCAATGAGCAATATCATGATAAATGGAGAAAAGATTGAAATTGTTAGAAATTTCATTCATTTGCATCCACAATCAACAGCTATGAAGCAGCCATCAAGAAATCAAAAGATAAGTGCACTGGGAAGACATGATACAAATCTGAAAAGGGAAAAAATAAAGCTCACTCACTGCTATTGTGTGAATTCTGACTCATGTTAGATTTTGGAGGCTGTAAAATGAGAGGAGACAATCTATCCATCTTTCATCTGTGGAGCCATTGGTGGCTTTGAGCTATCAGTGACTCACAACTTGGGGTTAGCATAATTTGCTATGGACTGTACCCCTAGCACTTCCTGATCTCTACAGTGTTAAAGATCAAAGATGTCACTTTGAGGATTAAAGACCTAAGCCATGATATTCTCAATTGCCTCGTATGCCTTAAAAACCTGTACAAGGAATAAGGAAGGTAGATGAAGAAGTGATGTCTTTAAATGTTGATGTTGTTAAAGAATGGTGAGTATACCATAGAATTTCAGAAGACCAAACCAACCTGTGCAGGAAGACATGAAACAAGAATCTTGGAAGTGAAGGTGGCGAGGCACCTGACTAGGAGGAAGACATCATGCTTGATAAAAGAGAGGGCTAGTGAAAAAGAGGAAGACCCTCATTGAAGAAGATTAATAGAGTAGTAGGTTGCAACATGGAGTCATACACAGTAATGATTATCACGTCGGCACAAGACTGGATGATAGTGCTTCATTCTGATGTGCGTAAGGTCTCTATGAGGAGAGCCAACTTGGTAGCATCTAACAGCCACAATTATTTCAGTCCTTAGCACCCACTGACCAACTACACTATTACCGTTCAAGTTTTCCATAATCAGCATCTCATTTTCAGGCAACCAATTCTGCATTTATTAAAGTTTAGATTTATATGTGCATAACAGAGATCTCCCAAACATTAGCATAAACACTGTGAATCTCTGTTCCTTTTTGCAGAGAATACTGGATTTAGGTAGTTCAGAGATAGCATGGTGATTTCACTGTCAGATATGAGACATAAATAATCACCACTCTTCCACACCATAATGGTAGGATACTCCCTTATCTTCAAGATGAAGAGCCAACCAGAAGGCCCACCTGCAGCAAAAGTGATGGAAGAAGGAGGAAATTAAACACACATGTACAGAATTTGTGACAGGACCACACCTACTAAAGGAATTTGGGAAATGTGATCTTTAGCCCAGGGATTATATATCAGACCAAAAACTGGGCTTTTTGTTATCTCTGTTATCATAGAAAAGAGAGAGAATGGACAGTTGAAGGAAACCAGAAACTTCTACGACAGTTACTAAAAATGTTTGTTTCTCTAATTTAGCACAATATAGCTGTTAAAAATGTTTTTAAGAATGGTTTGCTTAGACGTTGTAATAAATTAATTGCAACAATTAATGGTGATTATTGCCAATGAATGATTAAGTCTAAAAAACAAATGATATTTGTAAACTTATGGTCAAATAAAATCCAATGTTTTAAAAAATTCATAACACATAATCTAGTCAATCTCCACTTCAGGCAAACACAAAACCAGTGGGTACATTTGTGCTCAATAAATAACAAACAAACAAAAAACACCACAACAACCCAGTGGAGTTTATATGAAATTAAAGCCTATTCTAGAATAGTTTATATGTTTCTTTTAATATTTAATTCCATTTGTTCAAATTAGAATTAACTTGAAACTGTCTTTTCTGGAAATAATAAGAGGCTGTTTTTTTATAGGTCTGTTTGATTGTTTTAAATATCAAAACAGAATAGTTAGTTTTATTTAGTGATAAAATATTTATTTTACCTGTATGTGCTACCTCAATATTAATATAATGAAATTCTATTTTTAGAAAGAGTATTGATGTATACATCATCCTCCCACTGAAAAACTGCATTTGAACATAAAAAGAAATTTAAAATACTGACCTAATTATATGCATATTTTTGATATCTCTCAGCAAAATAAAGGTTTGAATAAGTCAAGTCTAATATGTTTGACTTTCTAAGTATCAGATACTTTAAGCTAAAAAAATTACCAGTGAGTTAAAGAATAATTAATTAATAATTTGTTTCTTCATCAGACCACCACTGCAGTATCTGTCTTTTTTTTCCCCCTTTTTTTTTTTTTCCCCCATTTTCCCCTTGGTTGATTGGTTTTGTTTTGGGTGATGTTCAGCATTTTGTGTCCTGATAAGAATTTTAATGAATGTAAAACAAAAGCACTGGTCCCAAGTGGATCAATCAGGTAGGCACACAAATTCATAGCACTGATTACTGAGAGTTTTCTTGTAATATTATGGCCCAAATGTTGGTCAATCGGATATATCATCAGAGAGGCACATTATTTGACGATCCGAATCACTTGAAATTTATACATATATATATTTTGGATGGATGAATTGAACGCATTATCTGCAAGATCACTAAGCAATTCAAGGGACAAACCCTCTCCTCAGTTCTCTAGGTAGAAGCAGGAGGTAGCTGGAGAAAGCTGCTGGACAGTCACTTTTGCACATTTCACTTGAAATAAAGTGCTTCCGTGCAGCCAGCGACATGAACCATTTCCTTCTGCAGTCAGTCCAGTTCATCAATAGAGTAACAGCTAATTTATTTTCCCTTTCATTTCCAGAATGCGAATGTGGCCACAGCTATTTGCCATTTATTAATGTAATACATTTTAGAACAGAGAGGAATTTCCACTTATTCTTACATGGCAGAAACAAGATGTGATATTTGTAAGAGTTAATAATTATGCACACACTTGTACTTAACTTTGTCCAGAAAGCATTCAAGGAAAGTCATTGGAACTTTCAATTTAACCCACCACTTTTTTCCTCAATTTCATTTGAAGAAGCTCTAGTGGTGCTTTGATTAAGCACTTGGCTGCCAGAGGAAAGAGGTGTTTTGAGCCTGACAATCTATTCCTGTAAAAATTAAAAACCAAAACCAAACAAGCATACAAAACACTACTGTTTTTT
>NW_006399884.1:3696006-3707690 GCF_000299155.1 Elephantulus edwardii | reverse complement strand
TTAATTTCAGTAAAAATTTACAGAGGCTTTGGATTTCCATTCATTCATTGTTGCACATTTCTCCCCTCCCAAGCCTCCCCCCAGAATACTACCCTCCTGGAAAAGTAAAAAAAAAAAATTCTTTCGTTGTTTTATAATCCCTCCCCCAGGTCCACTCCACCATGTAGCCATTGCTCTAGACTCCTGTCATACAAAACACTACTGCTGTTGAATTGTTCCTATATCATGGTTATCTTCTCTCCATCAAAATTTCTCAGAGCATAAATCTTATCAGGAGAAGATTATTTCTTCTTTCTCCCTCAGAACAGTTGATTGGCTCAAACTGTCAATGTTCTGGTTAGTGGTTTCTCTGCACTCTCATAGGTGCTCGGACTCCTGGGAAACCCTCAGAGGCAGTTCTACTCTGTCCTAAAGTGGAAATACTATGAAGGAAATCACTCAAAGACACAATAACAGCTTTCATCTGAAGATTACGAAGGAAAAAGAAAAAAGTTTGTTTTAAGTCAACTCTGACTCATGGTCAGACATATAACAACTTGTGCATAGAACAGAACTCTACCACATAGCATTTTCAGTGGTTGCTAAGTTTTCAGAAGCAGAAGACCGGGAATTTCTTCTGCAATGCCTCTGGTGAACTCTAACCTCAACCTTTTCAGTTAGAGGCAAGCACAGTAACCATTTGCATCATCACACAGGCACTCCACTGATATTGAGCTACATGAGCATCTCTGTTTAGCAGGGAATTCTAATGGTAAAGAATTGTGTTGCTAACACAAAGGTATGCAGTTCAAATCTATCAGCTGCTCCACAGGAGAAATATGGACAATCTCCTCCCAGGCAATTTACAGACTCTAAAAAGCTACTGGAGGGTCAGCCAAGGGTCGGTTCATCAATAACGTACACCAGTAGGATTGGGAGCTTTGCTGGCCTAGTGGATACGGCGTTGTGAGGTGACTCCCCTGTAGTGGTTCAAACCCACTAGCTGCACTGTGGGCGGAAGAAGGACAATTTTCTCCTGTGAAATATACAGCCTCTGAAAGACAGCTTGAGGATTAGCTTTATGTCAGTTCTGTCGATGACAATGAATGAGTGAACAGAGGGATAGAACCTTTGCAGCCCCGGTTTTAAACTCTTCAAGAGCGCCAGTCGAACACAGGCAAGTCCTTTAATGCAGCACATAAACTCTCATGACCTCACTTTTCCTGAGTCACCGTTATTATTGGCCTAGGAGCATATAACTTGGTCAGAAAGAATTTAACTCAGTAGGTTACCCCCCCACACACACACACACAAATCTCAATGTTTGATGGAATGCTTGGATGGGTGGAGGGGCAGCGCAGGAGAGGAAGACCCTGGATGAGATGGATTAATACAGTAACTGGCGTAATAAGGGTAGGTGTGTTAAAGTCAGTGAGACTGGCTCAGGCAGGTCAGGTTTCAGAGCTGTTATGCATAGAGTTGCTATGAGTTGAAGGCAACTCAATGGCACATAAGAACCACAACCACAATCACAAATTTTAATAGAAAGAAGGTAGCTACACTGAAAAATGTGCTTTAAATAATAATCAAGGAAGATTCCCATCCCCCTCCAAAAAGATATTGGCAAATGCATATGTACTTTTTTTTTTTGGGGGGGGGATATTTTTTGTCAACTTTTAGAACTGTTAGTACTTCTTTACTCTTGATTGAGTTTTAGTTTATTTTGCATTGCCCTATAGCAAAAGCCTGGGATAGTCACTAAATCATGACTTGTTCTTTGTTGTTATGTGCCATCAAGTCGCTTGTGACTCATAACAACCCTATGTACAAGAGCCCTAAATGCCGTTCTTTCCTGTGCCAACCCAGCCATCTCAAATGCACTCATTTCCACCACTCCAGTCACAGAATTGATCCATCTCATTGAAGGTCTTCCTCTCCTGCGCTGCCCCTCTACTCTGCCAAACATGATGTCCCTCTCCAAGGACCAATCCCTCCTTGCAACATGCCCAAAGTATGTCAGACAAAGCTTCAGAATCCTTGACTCCAAGGAGCACTCTGGCTTCACTTCTCCAGGACAAATCTGTTTGTTTTCCTAGCAGTCCATGGTAGATTCAACACTCTTCTCCAGTACCGTAGCTCAAAGGCATCAATTTTTTTTCCTATCATCCCTATTCACTGTCCAACTCTCTGATGCATAGCATGTAATTGTGAAGACTATAGACTGGATCAGATGCACCTTAGTCGCCAGCCTGACATTGTTGCTCTTCAGTACTCTTGAGAGGTCTCTCACAGCTGACTTTCCCAATGCAATTCGTCTCTTGATTTCCTGGCTGCTGTTACCAAGAGTGTTGACTGTGGATCCAAGTAAACTAACACTGTTAACTATGTCAACCTCTTCACCATCCACACTGATGCTGCCAACTGGCCCAGTGATGAGAATCTTTGTTTTCCTGATGTTGAACATCAATCCATATTGAAGCCTTCTGCAACAAACACATCAGGTCCTCCTCAGTTTCAGCAAGCAGGGTTGTGTCATCCGCATAATGCAGGTTGTTGATGATTCTTCCACCAATCCTGATGCCACATTCCTCCTCATACAGCCCAATGTCTCAGATGATCTGTTCTGCATCCAGGCTGAAAAGGTATGGAGACAGAATACATCCCTGACATACCCCCTTCTTGATTTTGAACCATGTAGTGTCTCCTTGTTCTGTTCTGATGACTGCCTCTTAGTCAAAGTACAGGTTTCGCATTAGCACAATCAAATGTTCTGGGATTCCCAGTCTTTTCAGAGTCAACCATAGCTTGTTGTGATCCACACAGTCAAAAGCCTTTGCATGGTCAATGAAGCAAAGAGACGTTCTTCTGGTATTATTTGTTTTCTGCCGAGATGCATCTAACATTAGCTATAATATCCCTAGTACCACAACCTCATCTAAATCCAGCCTGCACATCTGGCAGTTCTCTGTTGACATATTGTTCTAAATGTTTTAGGATAATTTTCAGGAGACTCTTGCTTGCATGTGATACTTAAATAAATGATAGTAGGCTATAATGCTGGGGAGCTCTGATAGTGTAGTCTATAGGGAGTTGCACTGCTGACCTCATGGTGATGCCTCTCTGACAGTTTCTCTGAGGAAGAAAGAAAGATGGACAATCTCTTCCTATGCAATTCGTAGCCTTGAAAACTCACTGGAGGGCTAGCTATAAGTTAGTTCCAACTCAATGACAATGAATGACTGACTGAGGTTATAACGTCGTATATATGCTATCATTTTGTTAAAACTGTAAGTGTACATGTTACTGTTCACTGCTGTTGAACTGGACTTGGCTCATAGCTGACCCTCCAATAGGTCTTCAGAGGCTGTATATAGCATAGGAGGAGATTGTCCATCTTTCTCCCATAGGAGAGCTAATAGTTTAGAACTACCTACCTTTGGGTTAGTAACACAACTCTTTACCCATCAGACCAACAGGTATTCTGTCTTATAAGCATGTATTGTTGTTATGTGTAGTAGAGTCACCTGTGACTCATAGCGTCCCTATGTACAACAGCTCTGAAACCTGCCCTCTCCTGAACCAGGCTCACTGACTACAACATTCTTACCCCCATTACTCTACTTACTGTATCAATCCATTTCATCTGGGGACTTCCTCTCTTGTACTGTCCTTCCACCCTTCCAACCAAGCATGATGCCCTTCTCCATGTACCAGTCCCTCCTGGAAACTAGAGAAGAAAAGCAAAGTATTATAGCAAAATGTACAAAGAGCTGGAGTCAGAGAATAAAAAGAGAGGAACATCCTCAGCATTTCTCAAGCTGAAAGAACTGTAAAAAACATTCAAGCTTCAAATTGCAATACTGAGAGATGCCATGAGTAAAATCTTGAATGATCCATGAAGCATCAAAAGAAGATGGAAAGAATATACAGTACACACACACACACACACACACACACACACACTTGTTTGAACATGGAAAAATGTCACAAAATATCATATGAACAAGTGTCAGTGATAACTAAGGAAGAAGTTTAAGTGTTCTGAAGACACTGGCAAAAAAAAAAAAATAAGGCCCTATGAGAAGACTGGATCTCAATTGACATATTTCAACTAACAGATATAACCCTGGATGTGCTTACCAGTCTATGTCAGAAAATTTGGAGGACCACTGTCTGGCCAAATGACTGAAAGAGGCCCATATTTCTTCCCATTCCCCAGAAAGGGGATCTAACAGAAAGTGTAAATTATTGAACATTAATAAAATATCATTAATACCACAACACAAGCAAAATACTGCTTCAGACCATCCAAAAACTGCTGGAACTATACATTGACAGGGAATTACTAGAAGTTCAAGATGAGGTTAAGAGACCGTGTCACCAGGGATATCATTGCTGGTGTCAGGTGGATCCTGGCTGAAAGCAGAGAATACCAGAAGAATGTCTATTTTTGTTTTATTGATTATGCTCAGATATTTGACTGTGTGGATTACAACAAACTATAGATAACATTGAGAAGAATGAGAATCTCTAAGAAGAACCTATCATCACTCCTTTCCTTATTCTACATTCCAAAGTTTTGCTTCAGATTAATAAGGGGGTTTTTTTTAATGTCTTTTAATAAAAAAGAAGACTTTTAGGATAAAACCTTTATGAAGGCTCAAGTAACTGTACACAATTTTTAAATAAAGTAAAAATCCTTTCCTAGTAGCAAAAAAAGAATGAGAATCCAAGAACTCTTAATTGAGTGTGTAAAAAAACTCTATGCCTAGATCAAGAAGCAGCTGTCTGAATTCAAATAAGGGAACACTGCGTGGTTTAAAATTAGGAAGTGTGCATATCAGAGTTGTATCATTTCTCCAAAATCATTTAATCTATATTGTTATTATGTGCCATCAAGTCACCTGAAACTCATAGTAATCCTATGTAGCTCTACACCTTGCTGTATCCTAAGCCAGTCTCACTGTCTCAAACACATCTACCCTCATTACCTCAGTTACTATGCCAATCCATCCCATCTGGGATCTTCCTCTCCTGCACTGTCTTTCTACCCTCCCAAGCATGATATCCTTCTCCAAGATCCCTCTTGACCATGTGCCCAAAGTATGTGAGACAGACATTCAAGATCCTTGCCCTTCTGGAGAAAGTTGGTTTTACTCTTACCAAGACAGACCTGCTTGTTCTCTTGGAAGTCCATGGTATGTTCAATACTATTCTCCAGCACCACAACTCAAAAACGTCAATTCTTCCGTCATCCTTAGTCACTGTCCAGGTCTCTGATGCATAGCAAGTAGTTGCTGGATCAGGCACCCCATAGTCGCTAGATGGATATCATTGTTCTTTAGCACTTTGGAGAGGTCCCTGATAGCAGACTTCTCAAATGCATTTCATATTTTGGTTTCCTAACTGCTGCTGCCAGGAGTGTTGATTATGTAAATCTGTATGCTGAGCAAATAATTTGTGAAGCTGGACTCTATGATGAGGAATGTGGCACCAGGATTAGAAGAAGACTCATCAACAACCTACCTTATGCAGATGACACAACCTTGCTTACTGAAAGTGAGGAAGGCCTGAAACACTTGCTGAAAAGATAAAAGACTTCAAACTTCAATATGGATTACATCTCAACATCAAGAAAATGAAAGTCTTTATCACTGGGCTGATAGGACATTTCATGTTGGATGAAGAAAAGAGTGAAACTGTCAATGATTTTATTTTACTTAAGTCCACAGCAAACACCCTTGGTACCAGCAGTCAAGAGATCTGGAGACATATTGCTATTGTCAAGTCCTATATGAAAGACTTTTCCAAAATATCAGGTTGAAGAAGGAAAGCCTGACTCAGGCCATGGTCATTTCAATCACTTGTTGTGCATCTGAGAGCTGAACAATAAATAAGGATAATAGAAGAAGAATTGATGCCTTTGAGTTGTAGTATTGAAGTGTATGGAATATTCCATGGACTGCCGAAGAATTAACAGATATATCTTAGCAAAAGGGTAGGCAGAGTCTTGGAGGCAAAAATGGCAAGATCTTTTCTCTCATACTTTGAACATGTTGCTAGGAGAGGTTATTCCTTGGAAAGTGATATCATGCTTGGAAATGTGGAAAGTCAGCGAAAGAGAAGAAGACTTCCAACAAGATGGATTGGCTCAGCGACTGCAGAAATGGGCTTACGTGTCTAAGAGATAATGCAGATGGCACAGGATAGAACAGTGTTCAAGTCTGTTGTTCATAGGGTTGCTATGAGTTGTATTTGACTCAATGACCCCTAACAACAACAATGTGGAGTTATACTTGAGAACACATGTTTCTTTGGTCTAGAATGAGCAGGAAACTTCCTAGTAATCACTGACTATGTGATGACTCATAAAAAACAGTGGTCTGGCCACATGCCTGATTTCCCTAAAAAAAGTTTCCTCCAAAACTCCATGGGAAAGAACATGAAAATTGTCAACTATTGTTGTTATTGTTAATAGCTGTCAAGTGAATCCCAAATCATGGCAACCCATCATACACAGAGGACAACAACTCAATAGGAAGTTCAAGACTGTGACCTTTCGGATGCAGATTTTCAAACAGGGGCCTTTAGAGAGCAGATATTTATTGTTTCACAACTGAGGAAATTGTAGATCGAAACTCAGAACATTCTTAGGATCGTGCCTTTCTTGGAGGGAAGAGCCTCTCTGGCTCATCAGCTTTGGGTATTTCAGATGTCTCTTGGCATTTCCTAGGTTTGTACATATATCTTCTCCCTGTATGCTTCAACACATGTTTTCTCCTTTTTAAAGATATCATTCAGAAAAGATAAAGAGTCACTATACTCTGGTAGGATTTCCTTAGTCTGACAACATCTGTAAAGAGAAATGCTTTTTCCTCAAACAAGGTCACATACATAATAACGGAAGTTAGAAATTGAAGACATTATTTTAGGGACACAATTCAATCCATAACAGATGTTGTATCAATTTTCTATGACAGTATAACAAATCCAGTTAAGGTGTTTTAACAAACAAATGGAGCTTGGCCATGCTCACTCATCTGTGTCAAGAAATTTGCAATACAGCTAACTAGCTAACTAGATGAAAGAGATTCATATTTTTGCCTATTGCCCCCCAAAATGATTCAACAGGATACAGATATTATCAAATAATTTCATTAATATTACATTTAAGTAAACTTTCACTGAAGATAATTTTATGGAGAAATATATCCACAGGGAATTGCCAAAACTTCAAGCTGGATTCAGTAGAGGATGTGGAATGAGGCATATCATTGTTGGAATCAGATGGATCTTGGCTAGAAGCCCAGGATTCCAGAAAGATGTACTTCTGTTTTACTGACTATGTGACATTACTGTGCGGATCTTATTATGGACAGTTGAGAGAAAGTGAATTCTAGAATACTTAATTGTGCTTATGTAAAGAACAAAAAAGCAGTAGTTCAAACAGAACAAGGGACACTACATGGTTTAAAATCAGGCAAGATGTGCATCAGGGTCTTATCCTTTCCTTATTTCTATAGAATTTGTATACTTGGCAAAAACACTGAGGGAACTAGATTATATGAAGAATGTGACATCATGTTTGGTGGAAGACTCACCACCATCGGCACTGTGCAAATATTTAAATTTGCTTGCAAAAATGAATGTGAATTTTAAAGTATTCACTGGTGAAGCTCAAAAATGTTAGCCTTCAGTTTGGATTACATTTCAACATAAAAAATAAAAATCTTCACAACTGGACCAATAAGCAACACCATGAAAGATGGAGAAAAGATTGAAGTTGTGAAAATTTTTACTTCATTTGGCTTCATAATCAACATTCATTGAAGAAGCAGTCAAGAAATCAAGGATCATACTGGATTGGGAAAATCTATAGCCAATACACTCTTTAAAGAGCTAAAGATCTAAACACTAAGGTATACCTAACCCAAACCCTGTTGTTTTAAATGTGAAAGTTAAACAAGGAAAAAAGATTACCAAAGGAGCATTGATTTCTTTGGATTGTGGTGTTGGGACTACTAAAAGAACAAGCAAACCTGCTTTGGAAGATGTACAACCAAATTGCTCTTTATAAGTGTAGATGGTAATATTTTGACTCACATAGTTTGTCCATGTTAGCCGCAGGGGCCAGTCCCAAAGGAAAGACATCATGCTTGGTAAAGTGGAAGGTCAGCAAAATGTGAAAGATTTTCAGTGAGATTGATTTTCCCAGTGGCAGTAACAGTAGGTTTAAGCACTAAAGGTACCATAGGGATGGCACAGAATCAGGTTGTACACAGGGTCTGTATGAGTTGGAGTGGAATTGAAGGACTTAACACTTTAATACAAACTTGGGCTCATTTTTATCACCAAGTTAATATTTTCCAACTGTTGTTGTATACTGGCAAGTGGAACCCAACCCATAGCTGATCCTCCAGCAGGTTTTCAGAGGCAGTTGATTGCCCATCTTTCTCCTGTGGAGCAGCTGGTGGATTCTAAATGTATCTTTGGTTGTCAACACAACTCCTCACCACTAGGCCACCAGAGCTTTATGTTCCACCTACCAGTCCTTATTTCTTATTTACAACTTTTGCATTAGAGTTACCAGTTAATATTAATGCTTCTTGATTGCTTGTTCAATATCTTTTAGACTGCAAAAGTTGGTAAAAGTCTTCAATTTCTTTATCACTGGCTTTAGTGGTTGGTCCATGTATTTAAATAAGACTTGTCTTAACAGATCTTCCTTGTATGTGTGTGGATAGTATACTATTACTCACATAATTTTACTTCAGGATAGATTTTTGAAATGTTTCTTTTAACTATGAACCATTCTTCCTCAATTTGTCATTCCCAGCATAGTAGGTCATATGATTGTCTGATTAAAAGTGCGCAATGCTGGTCCATCTCAGCTCAGTAATCACTATGGTGCTGAACTTTATACATTCCATTTCCTTTTTAACAACTTCCAATTTTGCTAGAATCCCATGTTCCAATTATTAATGTATATTTTCAATCTTTTCTCCTCATTTTTAAAGTGTCTTCCAATCTGAGAGACTCTATTTCCAGTAATATATCTAGAGGCTTAGTGGTAAGGAATTATACTGCCGCTGCAAATGTCCATGGTTTGAATCTACAAGCTGCTCTCCAGGAGAAATATAGACAATCTTCTTCCTTGTGTTTTATTGCCTCTGAAAACGTACTAGATGATCAGCTATGGATTAGATCAGGCTTCATGACTCCATGGTACACAACAACAACAAATATCTATGTTTCTCTGTTATTGTGTTTTCAAAGCCCTGTTATTTCAGAAGTGGATACCCAATTTTGCTTCTTACTCTGCCTACACGTTCAGCTGAAATCTGCTCAGCTGGTATTTGAAAGTAGCATAGTTTTCAGTATCATTGTAACTTGCAAATCACCCAATTACTGTAAACTGACAGACAAGTGCTATGTGCAAAAAGGTTATATGCTATTGAGCCAGAGCTGAGTCACAGCTAACCCTCTGAAGGATTTGCAGAAACAGTATATTAAATGGGAGGACATTGTCCATCTTTTGCCCATTGACTAGCTGGTTGATTTGAACTGACTGTCTCTGGGTTGGTAGTGCCATTAAGACACCACACGTGAAAACAGCGAATATGCAATATTTTTTGGTTTTTCTTTTTAAATTTAAAGAAAATTTTTATTTTATACAGATTAACCTACAAAGTTTATATACATTGTTTTTCGATCTTTTCCATTTTCTTCACCCAGTCCTCCCTCCACCCATCAAATTGTGCCAGTGTTTTACTTGATTTATAAAACCAATTTGAGAAAAATAAGTCATTATACACATGAACATTATAAAACAATGACTGATACTATGGATTTATATAGATATATAAGTAAAAGTTTATGACGTCTTTTAAAGAAAAGTGACTTACAGTAATGATTACAACATAGCTACAGTGTCATGATCAATTTTTAAGATGTTTCTAAAAAAAGTTCTCTTACTTGAACATAAGAAGATAGGTTATAGATCTGAGTGAAATATATTTTGTATCTTTTCTTTGTGGATCACAAGAGGAGCTAATTCATTTAACTCCAGGGATTAAAAAAGTCAAATAATTGTTAATGTCGAAATATTTTTCTTTCTCATCTAGGCCTTTCCCCTGAGTCTCCCCGCTGCTAATCTTTGTTTGCATGACTTGGTAGATCCCTGAATGTGAGAGCTATGTGATGAATCACTACATGCAACAGCCCTATTTTCAGACAGAAAAGTGTCCACTTGTTCTCAGTACTGCACACGGATTAACATGATAGACAGTAACATCTGTAAACAGAAGGTTTCAGGATTCAAGCCATAGTTCAAAAAGTTATTTGTACAGTTGATACCTTTCTTGGCTTACATAGAATATTTATTTCTTTTTGCTTCCCATAATATGTTAGAGCTCAAGGATGAAAATATGTTGAACTAGGTTACCTCACATAAAGCAAATTGTCTTCAGTCTATGGTTCATGATCCCAAGTGTCTGACTTAAAATGTGAGCTCATCTTTCCCAAATGTCTCCTCTTATAAGTAGTTTCTTGAGAGTCAAAACCAAAATAGGATTTGGTAGTGATCAAAATTCTGAATAAAAAGTTTCTTGGGCTCATTATAAGATCCTGATCAAGCCACCTAATATTTTTAAGCCTAAGCTCTTTAATTAAGTCTATAATCACCTGGTCCCCACCCCCTCTCCCCGCATCTTACAGGAACACTGAGAAAAGAGATTACAAACAATATAGTTGCTTATAATTATATAAAACTTTAAAATTAAAATTGATTGTAAGGAAGGTATAATCAGCATTTTTTTCAGAACTCTAAATATGCCTTTATTATTTTATAAGAACCCAGTTTCATTAAAATTTCTTAACTATATGTTTAATTCAACTAAAGCCAACAAGATTGCAGAGTAATTAGGTGACAGGAGTCTGTTTTGAGAGAGTTTTAATTATTACTATAAAAATGCAATCCTTGTTGGCTGTTGTAGAGTTGGTTGAGACTTACAGTGACCTCATGTGACAGAGCACAACTGCATCACAGGGTCTTCCAGACTGCAGTCTGTATGGACTACCACTCAAGTTCTAATACTGTGGTTGTTTGCATGTTGCTGTGATGCTGCAGGCTATGCTATTGATATTTCAAATGCCAACTGGGTCATTCATGAATGGTGAACAGGTTTCAGAAGAACTTCTACATAAGATACCCTAGGAAGATGGACCTGCAAGAAAGACCACTTCTAAAAATTTGGCCAATGAAAACCTTACACTTAGCAGTGAAACAGACTGATGTAGAGTCAGATGAGTCCTTCAAGTTGAAGGGCACTCTACATGTGACTGAGGCAGAGATGCCTTGTAAAATTAGAATAGACTTTGATGGTGTGCATCAGTGAAACTTTTAGGATTTTCATATGCTAATGAAGGATCATGGGGAAATGGTGCTGAAGAGTTCAATTTCTAACTAAAAAATAGTCTGTTCAAACTGATCAGGTGCTTTGTAGTAGAAAGATGCACAAGTCTGCTTTCTTAAAGATGTACAATCTTGAAAAGCCTTAGGATAGTTTTATTTTCTCTTACAAAGTTGCCATGAGTTAGAATCAACCTACAACCAGGAGAAGATAACGTAGATAAATGGGATCTTCTAAGACTCAAGTCCCTATGCACATCCAAAAACTTCTCCAACAGGGTAAAAAGGGAGGCCA
>NW_006399884.1:3690412-3694417 GCF_000299155.1 Elephantulus edwardii | reverse complement strand
TAATAAAATTTAATAAAAAAAGAAACAAAAAAAGAAGAAAAAAAGAATCAATACATGACTATGGATTTATGTTTATTTCCTTATATGTCATGACTTTTGGAAGCAGGAGTGGCAACCACTTCCTAAATAACATGCCTCCAGAAACTCTATGAGCTTTGATAAATAGCAATGGTTGTAAAGGGGCTTGAGGCCTTTGTTCACTGGGTTACTATGAGTCGTGCTCAATTCGAAGGCAATAAATAACAACATGTCATGGCTTAAAATGAGAAGAAACAGGTATACATTCATTAATAAAAGCACTGTTAATGTCTCACATATGAATAAAACAAAATTTGAAGTTGCCAAAAATTAAAAGGCACATTTGAAGAACAAAACTGTTCATTAGTTGAAATGGATTGGCATGGCCTATTTTGAATCAGATATTCATATGGTCTACTATGTAAAGAAATTACAAATAGAAGAGGAATGATATTTCACTAATAAGCAAAAGAATGAATAGTTGACAATTTATCCTGAAATAATGTATCACAGTATAGGATAACACAAGGAAAATCCATTAATTTAATTATAATTACAATTTATGCATCACACACTAATGCCAAAGGTGAAGAAATTGAAGATTTTTATAATTTCTGAAGTTTGAAACTGCTTGAAATTTCAATCAAGATGATTTTTACTACTGAGTAGAATGTGAAAATTGAAATTGAATAAGGATTGATAATGGGAAAATATAGCCCTAGTGATAAAAACAACAGAGAGTTCATATGATAGAATTTTGCAAGACTAAGTTATTCAAAGAAACTACTTTAAAACAATATAATTTTTACAGT
Source organism: Elephantulus edwardii (assembly GCF_000299155.1). Taxonomy (NCBI): domain Eukaryota; kingdom Metazoa; phylum Chordata; class Mammalia; order Macroscelidea; family Macroscelididae; genus Elephantulus; species Elephantulus edwardii. Next base: position 3,693,587 of record NW_006399884.1, on the reverse strand, counting down.
ATATGTGGATCAAATTATATGGAATATGTAAGAATCAAATTAATTACATTTGTGGAAAGTGACAATGGAGAAGCTCAAAATCATCAGTCAGAAAACTGTTATGGGCCAACTTCAGATCAGATTATCAATTGCTGATTCACGCTTAAGAAAGTGATGACAAATCTGGGAGAACAAAAGTACTATCTTAAGAATATCCCTTCTGGACTTAGAGACCATCTCAAGAATAGATTTTAAGGGGAGCTCTGGTGGCCTAGTGGCAAGGAGTTGCAACTACAATCCCAGAGGCACATGGTTCAAATCCACCAGATGCTCTGCCGAGAAAAGGAGGGACAATCTCCTCCTGTACCAGTCAGATCTGATTTGACAGTACACTCACACAAAAATAAAAAATAATAAAAATAATAATTTTAAAAAAGAAAAAAAAGAATAGATTTTATACAATGAACACTAATAATTAAAGACTCCATGAGTTGTGGAATAACATCAAAGACATCTTACATGAAAACTAAAAGGTCATTTAAAATATAGTAAAGGAAGAAAAAATAAACAAACAGTGGATGTCACAGAACTCTGAAATTTGTCCTTGAACATAGAGTAGATAAAAGAAGTTGAAGAAATGTCGAAGTAAAAGAGCTAAACAAAATAAATAAAATTTCAAAGGGAAACTCAAGAAGAAAAGGAAATTACTTCAATGAAATATGTAAAGACCTTTAATCCAAAGAGGAAAAACACATCATTTTAAAAATTGAAATAACTGAAGGAAAACTCAACTTGTAAGTAGAAATATTCAAGGATTCTACAGGCAAGATATTGAACAACAGAAGGAATCAAGGGAAGATGAAAGAGATATATGAGTTACTGAACCAAGTACTGGTCAACATTTAACAATTTCAAGAGGTAGTGTATAATTAAGAATGAGTAGTATGGAGAAAGATGTGCAAGCTGCACTAGAGACATTGATGAAAACCAAATCTCCAATAATTGAATGAATATCAAGTGATATATTTTAACAAATGCATGCAATGCTAGAAGCAATTATTTATCTATGCCAAGAAGCGTGGAAGACAGTTAGTTACCTGTTCAATTAATTGGAAAAAAATTATGCCTGGTAATTCTAAAGAAAGATGATTGAATAGAATAAAGGAATTAATGAACAATATCATTAATATCATATGTAAGTAAAATTTTGCTGAAGATAAATAGAAAATGGTTACAAGAGTACATTAACAGGAAACTGCTAGAATATTAAGCCAGATTCAGAAGAGGATATGGAACAAGAGATATAATTGGTCACTCAGATGGATCTTGGTTGAAGGTTAATAATACAGAATATTATTTATCTTTGTTTTATTTACTATAAAAAGACGTTAAACTGTGTTGACCATAATCAATTATTAATAACATTGAAGGAGAAGGAAAACCCACTTGGTTGTACTCATGCAAAACATATACCGCAATAAAATGATAAGTGTTTGAAAAGAACAAAGGAATACTGCATGGTCTTTAATTAGAAAAGATGTGTTCCAAGATTGTATTCAATTACTGTATTTATTCAATCTGCATTATGAGTAAATAAACTGAGGCTCTGAACTATTATAAAATGACTGGGATATCAAGTTTAGAAGAAAGCAATAACATATTTTTACATACTCTGATTGCTAAAAGTGAAGACAACTTGAAGAGCATGAGAAGGTCAAAGAATATAGCTCAACATAAAGCAAGAATATTCATTTACAACAACATTAAGATGAACCTCATGTCAAATGGAGAAAAAAAAATGAAGTTGTTAAGGATTTTGTTTTACTTAGATCCATCATTGCTACCCATCCATCAAGACATTAAGCAACAGACTTCCAGTGGGATGTTCACCTAGTTAGTCTAACAGAACTACCACTTTCTAGGAGGAATACAGAGATATTCAAAGTCCCAGGTTTACATAACTTGAGCACCCTGGCGTTTGGGGAAACCCAGTGAAACAAAACTGAATAGAAGAAAAAGTGAAATTGAAGTTGAGGGGCTGATAACAAATGCTACAGACTAGCTGAGCAGTATGCCCCTCAAAGAGACGAAGAAAACCTGACTGGTACCAGAACACTACAGAGACTGGAGGACTGTTTTCTCTCCATCCATGCATGAGTGAACATCTGAGAGAACCTTCTTCTGGGCAGATGAGACATTGGGGACCTGCTTCATGAAGAAGCAAGAAGAAAATTGTCCATTCTTGTGGTGGTGCAACAAGCTGGCCTGCTATCTTGAGTAGGCCAGGAAAGCCTCATGCAAGATAAGATTATTTGAATTACCCATGCTAGACAAAACTAGCAGTATATGTACAGAGAGTAGAAACCTGCATTCATAAAAAAAAAAACCCAAGAAAATAAAACAACTATTCCTATCAGCAATAGGAACATCAGCAGATACTCACTGAATTGCTTTAAAAGGTCAGCCCACACCAAGAGCCATAATTAGGCTTCCATGTACCACTCCACCAACCTCTCTTTCCGCATATGCTAGCCTAGAAAAGACAGACAGTCTCCAAAGCAGAGAAGTTAGAGTCCTTCTTTTCCAAAGGGCAACAGAACGGATGGGAGAGGGTGGGGAATACTTTATTTCCATAGAATAGCATCATTAGACAGACTAATAAATAGATGGTTATATGGACACACACACCAAGAAGAAACCCACACAATGTCTCAGAAGCAAGAGAGGGTGAAATTAGGTTGCTCCATGGGGGCAAGGATTTCAAAGCTCCATCTCACATTCTATGGGTATGTTGCCAGTAGGGACAAGTCTTTGGAGAAGGATATCATGCTTGGCAAGGTGGAGAGACAACACAAGAAAGGAAGACCTTTGATGAGATGGTTTGACTTAATGACTGGGGTAACGGGGATGAGTGTGTTGGAGATGATGAGGCTGGCACAGGATAGAACAGAGTTCCGAGCTGGTGTCCAGGGGATCTTTATGAAGCTCAAATGACTTGATGGCACTTAATAACAACAACATTGTTCTTAATGGAGAGAGGTTAAAGGCATTCCCTTTAAGAACAGGAACTAGGCAAGGATGCCCACTATCACCTCTTTTATTCAATATTGTTTTGGAAGTCTTAGCAATAGCAATAAGACAAGAGAAGGGAATAAAAGGTATCCAAATAGGCAACGAGGAGGTAAAATTATCCCTC